>NC_140173.1:96348653-96406153 GCF_963971535.1 Notolepis coatsorum | reverse complement strand
CTAGGAAATGGGGGTCTTTGATCAGAATGAAGGACAGAGCGCTTTTGACCAGGAGCTCGACAGCAATAAAAACAGTAAGGACAAATATGACGAGCAGTTGGGGGTAAAGGTTTCAAACCCCCAAGCCGTCAGGAGGAGGCCTCTCACTAGGAGAGCAATTACTCCTCACCCACCAGCAGGGGACAGGGGGGGACACAGGGACCCCCCGAACGCCTTGGGAGCACTTTATGTAAAGTTTATGTTTTTTATTTATGTTAATCATTATATGTATTCGGTGAAGAGAGCGGAGGCTACAACCGGAGGGGGGAATGAATGTGACATGGGGGGGACTGACAGACGAAAGTAGAAGAAAGATGACAATGGTTTAAGGTATAAAAATGATGTCGTTAAACGTTAATGGAATGAATAATGCGATAAAGAGGGGCAAAGTGATGTTGAAATGTAAAAAAAGTGAGATGGAAGTGATTTTTCTGCAGGAGACACATTTGGTAGCACAGGATCATGAGAAACTGAAGAGATTTGGATATGAAAATGCATACTATAGTTCCTTTAAATGGAACCTGAGGAGAGGAGTAATCACGTTAATCAAAAACACAGTCAAATTTGAATTGATCAAGGAAGTAAGAGACAAGGAGGGAAGGTTTGTTCTGGTGAAGGGGAAAATGGAGGGCCAAATGGTTACGTTAGTGAATGTTTATGCACCCCCAGAGAGTGAGAGGGATTTATATGAGACCATTTTTTATATGATAGTGATGGAACTAGAAGGGATATTGATATGCGCGGGAGATTTTAATGTAGTACTGAATCACGACCTAGACACCACGAGTACTAGAAAAGGACGGGCACCAATCAGTAGATATATGAATATTCAGATGACGGAAATGGGAATTACAGATGTTTGGAGGGGGATGCACGCCATGGACAGGGAATACACACATTACTCACACCCGCACGTGACATATGCGAGAATAGACTACTTTTTGATGACGACGGGGGACAGTTACAGGGTACGGGAGAGCAGAATAGGAGTAGCGGACATATCGGATCAGAGTGCCATATATCTGACAGTAGATCTAGAAGGGGGACGGAGGAACACGATCTGGAGACTAAATGTAGGAATATTAAATAACAAGGGGGTGGTGAGTCAGATCAAGGAGGAGATAGCCAGGTATAAGGAAGAAAATGACAACGGGGCGGTAGATCCGAACATTCTATGGGACACACTGAAGGTGGTGATAAGGGGGAAATTGATGGAGAAGACAGCAATGCTGAAGAAGGCCAGAACGGAGACATATCACAATCTGATAGGGAAGCTGAAGAAGCTAGAGGGGAGACACCAGATATAAAAAAAACAGGAAACGCTCGGAGAAATCAAAGAAGTAAAGGCCAGGATAAATAGGGAATTATTGACGGAAATAGAAAAGAAAGCGAGGTTCATGAAACAAACGTACTATGAAGGGGGAGCAAAAGCGACCAGACTGTTGGCTAGGAGAATTAGGACGCAACAGAAGTTGAACACGATACACACAATAAGGGATACAAAGACTAATGAAATATTGAGAGACCCAGCTGAAATAGAGAGGACATTTAGAGAATACTATGAGAAACTATACACACAGCCAAAAGCAGCGGGAGAAGAGGAAATAGAAGCATATCTGGAGAAGCTAGAGTTACCATCGATAGGGAAAGAACAGAATGAAGAATTAAATAAAATAATTACGGAACGAGAACTGGAAGAGGCAATTAGTAGAGCTAAAAACAACAAGTCTCCGGGGAGCGACGGATTCCCATCGGAATTCTACAAGACATTTAGAACGGAATTAGCACCCATGTTAGGGGCGGCGTTCAGACACACGATGGAAGAGGGAAAAATGCCCCCCTCGTGGAAGGAAGCCATAATCACCACGATA
Source organism: Notolepis coatsorum (assembly GCF_963971535.1). Taxonomy (NCBI): domain Eukaryota; kingdom Metazoa; phylum Chordata; class Actinopteri; order Aulopiformes; family Paralepididae; genus Notolepis; species Notolepis coatsorum. Next base: position 96,404,243 of record NC_140173.1, on the reverse strand, counting down.
CCGAAGGAAGGGAAGGATAGGGAATTATGTAGTAGTTTCAGACCTGTGTCCATACTCAACGTGGATTACAAGATGTATACATCGATAATATCAAAGAGATTTGAGACGTTTATGCCAGACATTATAGATGAAGATCAAACTGGATTTATTAAAGGGAGACAGACACAGGACAACGTGAGAAAGACATTACACATAGTAGAGGAGATACAAAAACAAGGTGGTAGCGCGGTACTGATTAGCCTAGATGCAGAAAAAGCATTCGACAGTGTGAGCTGGAAATTTTAATATAAAACATTGATGAGGTTCGGACTGAACGGGAGGGCGATGAAGATGATCAAGGCGCTATATCAAGAACCGACAGCGAGGGTTAAGGTGAATGGCAGCCTGACGGATAGAATCAGATTAGAGAGGGCTACCAGACAGGGATGTTGTCTCTCACCAACGCTCTTCGCCGTTTTCATAGAACCACTGGCACAACTGATCAGACAGACCGAGGACATTAAGGGAGTAAGGATAAAGGGAACGGAATATAAACTAGGCCTATTTGCGGACGACGTGATAGTATACATGAGGCAACCAGACAAGAGCTTCCCGGCACTGATGGATCTACTGAAGGAATATGGCCACTACTCAGGATACAAACTAAACGTGACAAAGACACAGACCTTAGCATGGAACTATACCCCAACGACAGAAATTAGGGAACAGTACGGGATAAGATGGGACATGGACAAGATTAAATACTTAGGGGTGAACATCACAAGAGGGGTGGGGAAACTGTTTGAGGCGAACTATACACAGATAAATCAGAACATCAAGAGAGACTTAGAGAGATGGACAGTAATGCCCTTGGACTTCAATTCAAGAATAGAGGTCATTAAAATGAACATACTATCAAGGTTACTGTACCTATTCCAGTCACTACCGATACAAATACCACAGAATCAATTCAGGGAGTGGGACAGACTGATATCGAGGTTCATATGGGTGGGGAGAAGACCACGGGTCAGATATAAAACACTACAACTACCAAAGGAAGAGGGAGGGATGGCAGTACCCAGCCTACAAGATTATTACTATGCAGCACAACTGAGAGCAGTGACGTGCTGGTGTAACGACAGATATGAGGCAAGATGGAAAGACATTGAAAAAGAAGGGGAGGGATACAAGGTACAAGCTCTGGTGGGAGATAGGGAACTATTTAAAGAAAAAGAGGGACTATTAGATCCAATCACCAAATGCACCTTGACCATATGGAACAGAGTAGTAAAAACACACAAATTGGAGAAGCAGTCAGGGGTTCTGAGATGGGTAGCACATGACAAGAGATTCAAACCAGGGAGGTTAGACCATGGATTCAGAAGGTGGGAGAGGGGGGGGGGCAACAGCGATATGCAAAATGATAGAGAAGGGGGAAATGCAGACACTACAAAAATTAAAGGAGAAATTTGGACTAGAAAACAGGGACCACTTCAGATATCTACAGGTTAGAGACTACTACAACAAAGAAATAAGGGGGGCCAAAGACGAAGAACAGAATGGAATAATAAAGATGATAGTATGGGCATACGAAGGGGGGCAAGGAAGAGTAATATCAGCAATATACCGGGCTATAATGAACAGCAAGGGACACACGACCGATTACATAAGGGAGAAATGGGAGAGAGAGCTAGAGATAGAAATAACAGGGAAGGAATGGGGGAACATATGCGAGGTGCAACATTCAACAACAGGATCGAGGATATGGAAAGAGTTTGGATGGAAAAACATAATCAGATTCTTTATAACCCCAGAGCTGAAGGGAAAATATGCACCAACACAAAGAGCATGCTGGAGGATGTGTGGGAAGGAGGGGGCAAATCACACGCACATATTCTGGGGATGTCAGAAGCTGAAGGGGTATTGGGAGGAGATAGGGGAGGCAATGATCAGAATATTAGGATACGGGTTACCACAAACAGGACTGGTGCTTTACTTAGGAAACCTGACACACAAGGGAATACAAGGGGGGGACAAATATTTAATAAAGATAATGTTGATAGCGGCCAGAAAAGCAATAACAAGACTGTGGTACAAAGAAGACCCACCGACAATAGCACAATGGGTAGGAATAGTGGAAGAGATACAGGATATGGAGAGGATAACACACATGCTGAGGTTACAGGAAGAGAAATTTGGAGAAAGATGGGGAAAGTGGGAGGATTACAAGGGGAACGACATCACAGAGGAAGAACCAAATACAGAGGGCGAAGGGTAAAGGAGGAAAGAGGTTCAAAAAGGGTCTCTGAACCCATGTCACACACTTAATGTTTTCTAATTTTATTTTTGTTTAAGATATGACAATTGTTTTATGTTTTTTATTTGCTTAAGTCAGTATTTTTTATTTTTAGTCTTTTTGGTATTACATTTTTTCTTTATTATTTATGTCTGTTTAATAGTGTTGTTGAAGTTATTGTATATGTTGTGTTGTTTGTCTATAAATGTTTAATAAAAATGTAAGTTTAAAAAAAAAGAGAGTTCACTGTCGATAGCTTTGCCTTCCGGTTCACTAGACGAGCTCATTGGGTCAATCTCATTCCCCAATATTTTCCAAAGAGTTCTTTTGGAAGACTTATCTTGGAACCGACTGAGACAGAATCAATGACAAGTTCACTCTGAGTCCTCAACACGCTGGTAATATGTTTATGTTTATGTTTATTAAAGGATCCCCATTAGAGACTCATAAAAGAGCCTCTAGTCTTCCTGGGGTCCTAGACAAAAAAAATACAATACAAATGTACAACAAAGAATACGAATAAAAATTTAAACAAAACACTAATAAAAAATTAATACAAATATACAAATTCACATTATAAAATCTAACATTCCAGTCAAACAAAAAAAAAGATAAAATACACAGATAACAGTTACATACTTGACAAAACACAAATTAAAAATTAATACATGGTAATATGTCTTAAGTGTCTCAAACGTTCGCACCTGAGATATCTGCGTTGGGGAATGGCATATGTCTCAAACGCGAAAGCGCGTCCCCGTTCAGGTCATTTGCATACAAAACAACGCCTCCAGAGCTCCTTATAAGGCAGCTAATGATGCAGCTGCGTGAAAATGGAATGGCGGAAGCGCTTTGCGAGTCTTGCGACCCATCAAAATTAGATTAGATTAATGTATTGGCATCATATATAGTACAGCTCCTGGTACACCTGCCACAGCACGCGCGCACACACACACGCGTGCGCGCAGTACTGTATAGCCTAAGCGCGTAATGAATGAACGCAGTATAGGCTTATTATTCCATTAATGACTTGTTTCATTAGGATTTAGTAGATACTATATGCTCTGCCCTACGTACAGTATAGGTACAGTCTGTATAGACTGTACTTATACTGTACGTAGGGCAGAGCATATAGTATCTACTAAATCCTAATGAAACAAGTAACTAGAATATATTAAGCCTATACTGTTCATTCATTAGACACATATGCCGTACTGGCGCACACAAGACTTGTTATGGAATATTAATGCAGTCTATTTCCACGTGATTAGCTTTAGTTCTTATTTATTTATTTATCCACTGTCATTTCAGTGGGTGTATAGCAGGGCTATTCAACTAAATTGTTCAGGGGGCCACATTGTCAGAAACCCAAGGGGCCAGGGGCCGGACTGCCACGGCGCCTCCCTGTGCTATGAATATATGTACACTTGACACAACACGCAACCACATTTTCACAACTTTTATTTAACTACATTGCAAAAGTAGTATACTTTTCAAAAAAAGTGCTTCATTTATGTGCCACATCTGCAACATCTCCTGCAGAAAGTGCTTCATTTATGACTGTGCAACAACTGCAACATCTCCTCTTCAACATTTCAATATAAAAATAAAATAAAAAACAAACGAGTGCATGATGTGCATCTGAACATTCTAACATCAACACTTGAACAAAAAAACACATTTATAGTGCAGCTGAGCTTATGAAAAAGTGCTTCATGTCTGTGCAACAACAGCAAATCACAGCATCTTATTAGCACTTATTGTCCACTCTTAACTCTCAAACATCAGGGGGGTGGGGGGCAGACAGGCCTAGCCTACATACACACATCTAATGAGAGCGATTGCACTTCTTTGACTGGGCAATGGCAGAGAAAGAGGGTTCATAGGAAGTGAGGGCTACCCGCAAACAGTGATGCAAATGCTCATTTGTCAAGGAGGCACGCTGCTTGTTTTAATGGCATTCATGTGAGAGAAACTGGATTCACAGGTGTATGTTGAGCCAAACATTGTTAGCACAGATATTGCCAGCGTTTTTATTTTGGGGAATGTCTTGACATGAATACACTTTATCCAAAATGTTGTGGTGGATTCATTCTCAAGTGCCTGCTTCAGAGCAGATGATGCTTGCATGTCAATTATTTCAATTTGCAGGAGACCTTCATCAATGTGAAGTGATGCAAGGAACTCTTGTCCTTTTGTGGAAATAGCAGCTACATTGGCAAATGGGTTGCTCACAAAATGCATCAATTCTCTGGACATGTCAAATTCATCAAATCGACTTGCAAAGTTTTCCCTCAATTTATCAATGAAATCTGTCATTAATTGAGTGACTTTTGGCTCAATTGTGCGTGTTAACGTTGACATGAAAAGAAAAAAGTAAAAAAAAAAAAAAAATAAAAATATTATCATGTAATCTTTGGCGGGCCGCCAGTTGAATAGCCCTGGTGTATAGGCTATATAGTGTATTTCAATATACGTTTAATTGATTAATGATATATTCGAAGGAATGCAGGTTTATAGCTATATCAAACAAAGGTCTGTCCCATTGATTACCAATCAATGGGATATATTGCATGTTGACCTGCATTCTTTCAAATGTATATAATTAATCATTAAAACAGATATGTAACAAATAAGAAATACAAATTCCACAGAAGGCATTAAATAATTATTATTTTCAATCATTTCACAATAATTGCATAATTGTGTTTGAATATCTGAGTAATTAAAGTAATTATAAATTTGTCCAAAATAGCTGGTTCAGATATGGTTAATCCAGCTGCCCTGTGATCAGATAAATCCATATTATTTATTTTTCCGACATCAAATGCGTAATTTCTTATCGTACAAATATGTGCCCCGACGCAACCAAACCCGATTTGATTCGCAAGGGGGAGGTGTCAGGAAATGAAGAAATGTCTTGCTCTTCAGAAAATCAAAAAAATCGAAATCTTGTTTTTTTTTACATCTTTTAAATGTCGTTAATGTGTTCCCTTATTTGCCCTTATTTGCAAACTTAAATACAACTTGTAAATGAGGTAATTATTGTTATATAGTTCCACAAGGATTTTCTCTCTGAGGTGGAAAAACTACACGCGCGGGCTATCGCTGGGTGCGGCCTGTCCGGGTATCAAGTGGTGGTACTTATGAGGTGTTAAAAAACACACAGACACATTATTTAGCTCTCCTTTCTCAGAGAGAGAATAACAATGTTAATACACTATCTTAATGTTATAAGTTATAAGCAACGTAACGTGTGACAAACGCAGTGTCTAAATAAAAAAGATTAAAAAAAGAGGCCTTGACGGCCGTTATAAAACGCGTGTTTTAACTTAATTAAAAACCATTAAAACACAGTTAGAATTTTATGAGCGAACGAATTTCGTTAGGGTGCATTTTTTGCAACCTAATGGCTAAAAGTAAATTAATTTAATACAGAAACAGAGTGATAAAAAATGGCTTTTTCATCGGAGCGAGAGATTATTATTATTGTGGGGGCCCTGATGTAAACTATTTTCTGCGCTGGCATTCAGCACGGAATCTGTTAATACAGTTAAAAGTAAGTTGTTGTTGTTGTTGTGTCTTTCACTACCACACTACATGTATTTACATCTAAATACATCTAAATGCTTAACTGTTACTGTCTGGACGTTATGAATGCGCCGCCGCAGCACCGTGTATATCCCTCCTGTCTGGACGTTATGAATGCGTGCAGCACCGTGTATATCCCTCCTGTCTGGACGTTATGAATGTGCGCAGCACCGTGTATATCCCTCCTGTCTGGACGTTATGAATGCGCGCAGCACTGTGTATATCCCTCCTGTCTGGACGTTATGAATGCGCACAGCACCGTGTATATCCCTCCTGTCTGGACGTTATGAATGCGCGCAGCACCGTGTATATCCCTCCTGTCTGGACGTTATGAATGCGCGCAGCACCGTGTATATCCCTCCTGTCTGGAGTTATGAATGCGCGCAGCACTGTGTATATCCCTCCTGTCTGGACGTTATGAATGCGCGAAATAACATAGCATTACAAAGTACAGTTGACAGCTGGGCTGTGTTAACGTTACAATGTACAATCGCGCGAAATAATGTTATGAATGCCCGAAAACATTTGGGATGTCACAGTATGATGTCATAATCAAACATTCTAGAACATTTGTGTATCTATTCAATAATTCTCTCACAGCTACAGAAGGTTAACCCTTTCACTGCCACACTACAGAAGGTTAACCCTTTCACTACCACACTACAGAAGGTTAACCTTTCACTACCACACTACAGAAGGTTAACCTTTCCTTATAATACATTTACATTTAGTCATTTAGCTTTTAGACTTACAAGGCAAATACTTCAACTGCCACAACAACTTGCCACAAGACAGAGTCATTGCCATAACAAAAGAGCCTGATGCAAGGTGTTAATGTCCCCAGAGAGAGGGGGGCCATGGAATACAATGCATTCTGGGTAGGGTTGTAGTTGATTAAATCACAGGTGTGAACCTCTCCACAAGTTCGAAGACCATTCATCTCTGAATGCGTTTACTGATATCACCATGATTTATAGGATGTAGCTTGAAAAATATCCCACCAAAATGTTCAAGTGATGGCTTATTTTTAAGGTATGAATCTGTACTTTCACAATATGTAAAAAAAAAAAATTGGACCTTACCTCAACAAGTCCCGCGCCCCCATGCCCAGTCACATATTGTCATATTTATTTTAATTATGATTAAGTAATTAATTCCAAGGAGGCCTGTAGCGTTGACATGAAGGAATCACTATGAGAACTGTCAAGTTAATAAAATGTTCAATTAGTCAATCAATCATAAGTGTGCTCCTCAGCACTCTTAAATCTGCTCTCAGCCACGCTCAAATCTGATCTCAGGAAAATTTGGGGAATCGCGCTACCAGCCATAATATGTCTTAAATGGGCATAAATCTGCCTAAGAGGACATTTTTGGTCGTAAATCCGTTCGGGAATGAGACCCATTTTCTAGAGTTTACTTTCCCGGTTCTGATTCACTTCGCGCCAGAACGCTCAACCTAAGAGGTACGTTGTCTGGTTAGCGTGCAGCACTTTGTGGATTCATATGTTGTAAATATTCAGATAAGAATTCTATGTTAGTAATTGAGTAATGTTGACTCAGTATTGTTGTTACAAATGTTTTGGTTAATTTCTATGCACAATTGGATGTTTTGGTCTGTGAAAATTACAGCTAGTCATTTCATGGTTCTTTGTCGACAAATTTGGACTATTGTCAGGATTGGAATCGAAATGTAATGCTGTTCTTTTGTGGTACTTTGCCATTCATTGTGTACAGGTATGTGTATTTCTAAATTGTTTCATTCATGTTTTATGTATAAATGCATGCCATTCACGTTCATGATAACAGGTTTAGTATGCTAGTTACTATGTGAGATGTGGCTAGGCCATGCTGTCCACGTATATAGTGACGTCACCAGGAACTTCGCGCCAGAACGCTCAACCTAAGAGATTCATACTATTGTCAGGATTGGAATCAAAATGTAATGCTGTTCTTTTGTGGTACTTTGCCATTCATTGTGTACAGGTTCCCCAGCATTTGAGAGCTGAACCAGCAATAAATGGCCGTTAATGCCAACAGCAGAACCGTCTCCTTCTTTCCTGTGGCGTATGAAGTCCCCAGAACACAACACAGACAGAACGGGTGTTAGCCAGACCGCGTGTATCTTTTCCGCAACGGAATTCGGTTTCCGGGTTCCTCTGATTGGCCACTGACCCCACGTGACCCTACCCTATTACACGCCCCCTTATCGACGCGCGTTATGCGACGCTCTACAGCTTTTTCGCTGACTTCCTGACTTCCTCGCAGAACAGCTGTTTCCGTATTTATAATATTGGAAACGCCGTGCTGTGAGCGCTGTGAAGCACCGCTGTATTAAATGCCGACAGCACCTCTGTATTAAATGCCGACAGCACCTCTGTATTAAATGCCGACTCATCAATAACAACATTAACGATAACGTTAACGTTAGCATTAGGCTAACGCCAAGCTGTAATGTTACCAGTCTCGCGTCTATCTGCTAACGTTAGCATTAGGTAATAACCGGTTTAAAATGGATGGTGATTACCTCACGTTGTGTCTATTCTTCTAGCATTAACGTTACTAGTACAAACAAACAATCAAACCAAAACATTGACATCTAACTTATCTTTAGATATTTACTCAACCTCTAATGTCTAACTATGAATGAACACAACACTCTAACTTAACATCTTTAGCTAATAAAGTACTCAACCTCTACTGTCTTTAACTATGAACAAACACAACACTCTAACTTACCATCTTTAGATAATAAAGTACTCAACCTCTACTGTCTTTAACTATGAACAAACACAACACTCTAACTTACCATCTTTAGATAATAAAGTACTCAACCTCTACTGTCTTTAACTATGAACAAACACAACACTCTAACTTACCATCTTTAGATAATAAAGTACTCAACCTCTACTGTCTTTAACTATGAACAAACACAACACTCTATGTTCTGGGCTTATGGTTTGTCCAGCAAGGCAATCACTGGACTGAACCTCTGCTGCAGCTTATGGCTGCTTGTATCGGGTCTATGGCAGGGTCGTAGCACACGTTAAGAGGGGGAGACGTGACAATCTGAGATCGTCTCAAGTTAAAGTCTTCTCGTGGTATGCTTTTACAGGGAGATCCTGATATAGAACTGAGTGTGCTTAGGGCTCAGACCCATGCTCTTACAGTAGGACTGAGCGTACTTGGGGCTCAGACCCATGCTCTTACAGTAGGACGGAGTGTACTTGGGGCTCAGAGTGACCCATGCTCTTACAGTAGGACTGAGTGTACTTAGGGCTCAGAGTGACCCATGCTCTTACAGTAGAACTGAGTGTACTTAGGGCTCAGAGTGACCCATGCTCTTACAGTAGGACGGAGTGTACTTGGGGCTCAGACCCATGCTCTTACAGTAGGACGGAGTGTACTTGGGGCTCAGACCCATGCTCTTACAGTAGGACTGAGTGTACTTAGGGCTCAGACCCATGCTCTTACAGTAGGACTGAGTGTACTTGTCTACACTCTACTCGGTTGAGTACTTTATTATCTAAAGATGGTAAGTTAGAGTGTTGTGTTTGTTCATAGTTAAAGACAGTAGAGGTTGAGTACTTTATTATCTAAATATGGTAAGTTAGAGTGTTGTGTTTGTTCATAGTTAAAGACAGTAGAGGTTGAGTACTTTATTATCTAAAGATGGTAAGTTAGTGTTGTGTTTGTTCATAGTTAAAGACAGTAGAGGTTGAGTACTTTATTATCTAAAGATGGTAAGTTAGAGTGTTGTGTTTGTTCATAGTTAAAGACAGTAGAGGTTGAGTACTTTATTATCTAAATATGGTAAGTTAGAGTGTTGTGTTTGTTCATAGTTAAAGACAGTAGAGGTTGAGTACTTTATTATCTAAAGATGGTAAGTTAGTGTTGTGTTTGTTCATAGTTAAAGACAGTAGAGGTTGAGTACTTTATTATCTAAAGATGGTAAGTTAGAGTGTTGTGTTTGTTCATAGTTAAAGACAGTAGAGGTTGAGTACTTTATTATCTAAAGTTGGTAAGTTAGAGTGTTGTGTTTGTTCATAGTTAAAGACAGTAGAGGTTGAGTACTTTATTAGCTAAAGATGTTAAGTTAGAGTGTTGTGTTCATTCATAGTTAGACATTAGAGGTTGAGTAAATATCTAAAGATAAGTTAGATGTCAATGTTTTGGTTTGATTGTTTGTACTAGTAACGTTAATGCTAGCAGAATAGACACAACGTGAGGTAATCACCATCCATTTTAAACCAGTTATTACCTAATGCTAACGTTAGCAGATAGACGCAAGACTGGTAACATTACAGCTTGGCGTTAGCCTAATGCTAACGTTAACGTTATCGTTAATGTTGTTATTGATTGATGAGTCAGCATTTAATACAGAGGTGCTGGCGGCATTTAATACAGAGGTGCTGTCGGCATTTAACACTTTGGTTGCCACTCACGAGTTTTCTCTGATTTATAATAGTCACGTTGAAAGCCACTCACGAGATTTCTCAGATTTTTTTTAATCTTTTTTTTTTAGCAATCTGAAATCATATTGCATCACGCGAGCCTACCCTAGCCTACCCAAGAGCCGCCGGCGACCAGATGTGGAAAAAAGCGCCCCCTATCATCTCTCAGATGACATCAGGGATTTTGGAATGGACTCAATGAAAATGGATGGGGAAAAAAATCCTGTACTCTACATTTTCCAGTCCACTGATGCAGCCGGGGTTACCAGAGTTCATTATGGATCCTCTGAGCGCCGCGGATCATGAGTTCTACTGTATACACGTTAGATCTATACACTTATCGATTTTTTCGAATGGTGATCAGGAATTGGAATATACCAGTTGGATACCATCTGATGTCAGGTAAGGAATCTATGTTATCAGTGTTAGGATAATCAGACTCGTTTTGATGAAGATATAAGCTGTTTTGTGAAATGTGCTCTATCGGTTTCACTGTAAAATCCATGAGGAAATGAAAACGGCTATTATAAGCCCGCGGCTCGAAGGGGACGTGCGTGTACGTATAATATTGATCATCTAGCTTTTATTTGAAAACGATTCATAAATAGGCAGACAAATATCAACGTTCTGGAATATTCCAGTAAAATACGATTATCACAGAATGGCCCAGAATGGGATGTTTTTTACCTCAAAACGGGTGCTTTTCAAAATGCTCTCAAACGGAAATGAAGTGATAAAAAACCAATCTGCCTCGACAGCACTGACTGGAAAATGATTCTTTGATAAGCGACGGGTTAGACACATAGCCATAATTTAAAACATAGATTAGGCGATATTAACGTTAACATTGAAGTGAATGGTGGCATTCGAGCACTAAGTCTGGCGCCACCTGGTGGCACTGAAAGTGTTAATACAGAGGTGCTTCACAGCGCTCACAGCGCGGCGTTTCCAATATTATAAATACGGAAACAGCTGTTCTGCGAGGAAGTCAGGAAGTCAGCGAAAGAGCTGTAGAGCGTCGCATAACGCGCGTCGATAAGGGGGACGCGTAATAGGGTAGGGTCACGTGGGGTCAGTGGCCAATCAGAGGAACCCGGAAACAGAATTCCGTTGCGGAAAAGATACACGCAGCCAGACCAACACATATAGGACACCTGTTACACTGACATGACAATAGTAACAGAACAGTCTCTCTCTCTCTCCCTCTCTCTCTCTCCGTTTCTCTCTCTCTCCCTCTCTCTCTCTCTCTCTCTCTCTCTCTCTCTCTCTCTCTCTCTCTCTCTCTCTCTCTCTCCACCCCTTTGAATATAGTCACATGCTTTGTGGGCGCTGGATATCAGATCTATGCCAACGTGATCAAGGAAGGCAGAAGGTTTGTATGTGTGTGTATGGCTTCAACAACAACACTGGTGACATGCTCCATGTCTCACTGCCTCTGTGTCTCACTGCCTCTCTCTGTGTCTCACTGCCTCTGTGTCTCACTGCCTCTCTCTGTGTCTCACTGCCTCTCTCTGTGTCTCACTGCCTCTCTCTGTGTCTCACTGCCTCTCTCTGTGTCTCACTGCCTCTCTCTGTGTCTCACTGCCTCTCTCTGTGTCTCACTGCCTCTCTGTCTCACTGCCTCTCTCTGTGTCTCACTGCCTCTCTCTATGTCTCACTGCCTCTGTGTCTCACTGCCTCTCTCTGTGTCTCACTGCCTCTCCCTGTGTCTCACTGCCTCTCTCTGTGTCTCACTGCCTCTATCTGTGTCTCACTGCCTCTCTGTCTCACTGCCTCTCTCTGTGTCTCACTGCCTCTCTCTATGTCTCACTGCCTCTGTGTCTCACTGCCTCTCTCTGTGTCTCACTGCCTCTCTCTGTGTCTCACTGCCTCTCTCTCTGTCTCACTGCCTCTCTCTGTGTCTCACTGCCTCTCTCTGTGTCTCACTGCCTCTCTCTGTGTCTCACTGCCTCTCTTTGTGTCCCACTGCCTCTCTCTCTGTCTCACTGCCTCTCTCTGTGTCTCACTGCCTCTCTCTCTGTCTCACTGCCTCTCTCTGTGTCTCACTGCCTCTCTCTGTGTCTCACTGCCTCTCTCTGTGTCTCACTGCCTCATGGGAAAGTGGGAGATGACCTGCCACTAGTGAATAATATACAAAGACATACTGTCTCAATATCCACAGATAAACATACTGTACATCAGATAGAATGCTCTATCCAGCATCTTAGAATGTGCCAAATACCGAGTCTCTTGCTACAGTATATGCAGACTATGCATGGCGACAGTGGCTCAGGAGGTAGAGCGTTGTCTGGTAATCGGAAGGTTTCCAGTTCGATTCCCGCTCCTCCCGGGCAGCGTGTCCTTGAGCAACACATTTAACCCCTAATTGCTCCCGATGAGCAGGTTGGCCTCCACCGTCAGTGTGAATGTGTGAGTGAAATGGTGAATGTCAGAAACAAAATTGTAAAGCGCTTAAAATCACTATATAAATGCACCATTTACCATTTACTATGCGTTGCACTGGGCCCCCTAAGCCACCAGGGGGCCCCCTGTGTCATTTAATATAAAAAAAAAAAGCTTTTTTTGGGGGGAGGGGGTTGTGGGCCCTCATGTGTTGATCTACACAGTATTTGTGTACCTGAGGAATTAATATATGTTGAGTATTTGTGTACGTAAGGAATTACCTGATATTTATATATGTTGTACCTGGGGAATTAACCTGAGATTTATATGCATACTGCACCTTATGTGTATACTGTATACTTACTTCATCAGAGCGTATATTTAGCATTTTTTGCATTTAGCATTTTTTGATTATATATATTAGATTAAATATTAGTTATTAGATTATATATACATTGTAACTATATTTATTGTAGGGTAAATATAACTGAGACGGCATACATACCCTCATCTTGCACCTTGACCTTTTTACACTGCCTACTTGCTCATATGCACATGTCCAGAGTTAATTATATTGTTATATTGTTTACACTGCCTATTTTTATTCTATATTTATTTTTACTTCTCCACTGTACTATAATTCTATGACCTGTATCATGTCTTCTACTACCTGTACCTCCCCTCCCCCCTCCCACATGCTGCTATGATGCCTGCATTTCCCCAAGGGGATCAATAAAGGAATATCTTATCGTATATGTTGAGGTGTTGAGTATGTGTATACAAGTTCAAGTTCAAGTTTCTTTATTAGTTGTCATACAGAAATACAGGATACTTTTGTATGAAATGCTTCTTTCTGTTTTGAAATGCTTGAAATGTAAGAGGAATTACCTGATATTTATATATGTTGAGGTGTTGAGTATGTGTGTACCTGAGGAATGACCTGATATTTATATATGTTGAGGTGTTGAGTATGTGTGTACCTGAGGAATTACCTGATATATAGATATGTTGCGGTGTTGAGTATGTCTGTACTTGAGGAATTACCTGATATATAGATATGTTGTGGTGTTGAGTATGTGTGTACCTGATGAATTACCTGATATATAGATATGTTGAGGTGTTGAGTATGTGTGTACCTGAGGAATTACCTGAGATTTCGGACCAGCCTCTGCTTTTGAGGTAGGTCCAGGAAATCTACGAGGAAGTCAATGCGCGCCTGGGTGTCCTTGCACGACAGACCGTGGATACGACCGAAGAAGGTCAAGGTGTCGCCGATGGTTAACTCGTTGTACAGGGCGAGGTCCTACAAACACAATGACAACAAGGCTTCAATAGACTGTGTTGCCATGTACACACACAGGCTGGTGAGAACTTCCATTCCAATATGAACACACTCAATAAAGATCATAACATCCTTATCGATTGTCTCTGCCAGGCAGTTGGTGTCAGTGGCACATCTCTATCTTGGTTCACCTCCTACCTCAATGATAGAAGCTTCTGTGTCAACATCGGCAATTGCTCCTCCCCCTCTGCCTCTCTCTCCTGCGGGGTCCCACAAGGCTCCATCCTTGGCCCTATTCTATTCTCTCTGTATATGCTGCCCCTTGGTTTAGTCTATTCAAAAACACAACATCGCTTTCAATTGTTATGCCGACGACACTCTCAGGTCTATTTCCCCATGAAACCCAATGACAAGTCCAGTCTTGACAGCCTCCGATCCTGTCTAGATGACATCAAATGCTGGATGGCACAAAATGTCCTACAACTCAACGATTCTAAATGCGAAATCCTCCTTTTCGGCCCCCCAAACCAAACCAGTGTTATTGCCAGCAGCCTGGGTAACCTGTCTGTCCTAGTTCAGCCCTTCGTAAAAAACCTGGGTGTGTTCTTCAACCCCAAATTTTACTTTAATAGACAGGTGAACTCTGTGGTGAAGGGGTGTTTTTTCCAGCTTCGGTCCATGTAGCTGCAAATTTTCTCCTTCCAATGTCCTGTTTTATTTTGCATGTTACCTCACAGGTACAGTAGGGTATGGGAGTGATCCTACGCAGTAGATAGACACAGCAACAAACACAGATGGATGTCCAGTCGTGATTCCAGGTTTAGGTAGAATATGAAAACTGCAACGCTTCCGTGCATTAGTTTGACTGACGTGTTCGGTATGACCCGTAATTCATTATAGTTAATTGTAAAATAGCAACAGTAGTGTAATTATAACGAGCTCACGATGGAATTCAAGTTCGCGTTTTTATTGATCACATAGGCAGGCTATACATGGCGTAGGCTACATGGCAGTGAGATTCATTGTTCTTGTATGCTCTCGTATTATTGTTATAGTATATGCTATTGTCAAGAAGGAAGTACATTCTTTTCAATCGTGGCTTTAATTCGTATAGCCGAGAAGCAGTCTCCTATCAGCTTCATTAATCCCGACCCATCTCAGCCACAGCATAACTGAGACCGGCTATGGAAACAAATCATAAATAGACTTCTGTAAATAAAATAGCCTATAACATTATAAAGGATAGGCTATAGCAGGGGTTCCCTTTTTTCCCCGAGCCCCACGATTCCTTGGAGACATATAGGAATATGATATAGGCTATACATGGGTCCATCAGCGAGGAGATTTAGCCATTTGAGAATAGGCTATTATGGCCAAACGAGGGCCTATAGTCTATAAAGATTATTAAATGTTTTCATAAGCGTAAAGATACAAGGACAACAGTTATATTAACGATCAAGTTAGTTTACTGTATGCAGGCTTCGCGGGGCTCCGTGTGACATGTCTGTGCCATGCTGCGTTATGCGCAAATTACTGTTGCATAATGTTGTAACGTTCGGGGTTCTGGTCTTAGGAACCCCACTGTCATTCTGGAGTTATTTCCCCTGGTGGTTGGTATCTGCACTCACTGTTGGTCATGCCCTATTCCTGATGTGTCACTTCTTGTTCTGTCACCACTGGTTGCTGTCACTGTGCTGTCATTTACCTGTCACTAATTGATGCATTGGAATGTTTGGGGTTTGACTATATATTCATTGTTGTTTCTCTCTGCCCCTGTCGAGGCTTCAGACCGTGTATCGTGTGGAAGGAGCTGGAGATAATGCTGACCTTCTCGCTCTTGATTATTCTCATGTATCTACCTTGCTCTCAAGTTGACGCCCGGCGTCTTTCCCCGGATTCTCTGTGCTCTGTGTTCTTACATTAAAAGGCACCACTAAGAAAGAGCAATCATTCTCCGACTCGTATTATTTCCTCCTCTACTGGACTCACAATTGCTTACTGTACCTGCACCGCAACCGTAACAAATGTAGGCTATGTATATATAATTTATATAGGCTATACCTAATACCGACATTAAAATAGATTGTATGCCTCTACAAATCATATTAAACCATGCAGGTAGAAAATTTACGGAAAATCCGTCGTGATTTGGAATCAAATTGATGGAGAACTTTAATCCCTGGGTATTAATCGAACGAAATGAAAAAAGGCAGTCATATTCCAGCATGGTTATTAATGACACCAATGGCAAACAGTGGTTAACGGTCTTTATTAGTGTTTGCGCTGCCCAGGCAGCAATGGTCTTTAAGAAGTTAATAGATATCATATCCGACATCACCATGTACACGTCTGTCAGCCTGTCGCGTATTTCTCCCATAACATGCGTTTGCTCGGCTTAGTCCACTTTTCCACATTTCATGGGGGTGTTTCATTACCGTATATGGTTAATTACGGGCGGTTCTATATGCAAATACTTAAAATTGTGCACGAGTGCGGAGCGTAGAACAAATGGTATTTATCAACACGGAGTGTGCGTAGGACCTGTGTATGCACGTTTGATAAATCCCGGTTTTTCTGTGCGTACACACATTCTAAATTCTAACGGAAATAGAACACTTTCTACGCATTGTTGATAAATGAGGGCCCAGGTGGCAATAATGGCTGTGTTTTCAACAAAAGAAGATGGTTTGGGGTCAGCGCTTCCAGGTCCAATGGGTCATCAGAAGACTTGGTAATGGGTCGATCATTTAAAATTGCTTCTACTTCACACATTAAAGTTTGCAATCCTTCATCATTAAGCACTTGAAGAATGAAGAATGATGAAGAACAGAACGTAGTACACTTTGTACCATGCGGATAAGTCGCTCCCAAACACCACCGTGATGGGATCCTGCTGGGGGGGTTAAAGCTCTACTTTATCTTATTCACTTTAGCTATTCAGTGCTTCCCTCAATTCTCTTTCCGCTCCTATAAAGTTTGTGCCATTGTCTGATCTTAAAGACAACACTTGACCTCGTCGACAGATGAATCTTTGTAATGCATGGATACAGCAGTCTGTATCAAGTGTATGTGCAATTTCAAGATGTACTGCTCTGCTTGCCATGCAGGTGAAGATTACACCATACCTTTTAACAAGACTTCGTCCTCTCTTGATCTCTATCTGTAAATGGAGGCTTGTCTGGTTGAATCCTCCAGATCCATTGAATAAATTTTTTGCTCTCCTACTCTACCCCGCTGTCGTTTGCACACAATACAGTCAGTTATGATTCTTCTTGCAGCGGAGTTAGCTTTGATGATCCAATATCTTTTGCGGAGACAAGACAGCATATAATTTCTTCCTCCATGTCCGAGTTGTTTATGGATATGTCGTAACAATAGTGTGGATATGTGAAGGTCCTTCGAGAGAATAATTGGATGTTTGGTCTCTTCAGGCATCGCAAGCCTATTCAGGCGACCTCCTACTCTCAGAAGTCCATCATCCAGCACTGGATCCAATTTGTACAAATGACTGCTTCTTTTGAAAATTTTACCAGCTTGTAGAACAGATATTTATTCTTGGAATCTTTGTTTTTAACTGAATGAGATGACTGCACCTTCTGCTTGGATAAGATCTTCGGAAGATAAGCACTGTCCACAAAGTGTCGCTTGAAAGACTTGCATCTCCTCTTCAACCTTTTCCTTTAATTTGACAGGATCATTTTCAACACTACTCACGGCAGTTTAAATCTCCTTTCTCCTAGTCAGTTGCAGGAGTGTGGTCTTCACTTTAAGAAGCCAAGCTACAGCAGTCTTCAGCTTCATCCATGATGAGAAGTAGTGGATTAGATAATTGGTTGGGTTCAATTGACTTTTGACAATGACATTTACTGTGATGTCAGGTTTGATTTCTGGATCATTAGCAGAGATTGTAGATTCAAAGTGCAAGTTTGGCCATTCATCATTTGATCTACAGAGAAAATCTGGTCCTCTGATCCATCTTTTGCAGCTTAATGGTGATCAATGCCTCAGCCCCCCCCCCCCCTCCGCCCCCAAGTGACACTGGCACAAGTCTTTACTGGAACTCTGCACTTTAAATTATTAATCCTCCACTGCACAGTTTTTTGTCCTGTGTCTGTGTTGGTGTTGTTGTTACTGTGAAAAAGGAAATGAAAAATGCATACACTGTAATGCTGCAACAATTACCAATGTGTTTTTACACAAATGGCTTAATAAAGGAATCTGAATCTGAATCAGATGTGCCCGGGGTGGCACCATTTGGAATTAACAAAGACAACAAGCCCTCCGCCTCTCCTCTTACCGCTTTGTTTACCCCTGTCGGCGCGCACCGCCGTGAAGCCCTCTTGTTCAATGATACGGTCCGGGATGTTATCATTCAGCCAGGATTCTGTGAAGCACAGTAGGCTCGCCTCCCTGTACTCCCGTTGGTTGTTCATCAGGGCTGAGAGCTCATCCGTCTTGTTGGCCAGCGATCGCACGTTCCCCATAATGACAGAGGGCAGGTAAGGCTTAAATCTCCTGTTTTCCTTTCTTTTGTCCCTCACGATCGTGCCAGCTTGTTTCCCCCGTCTGCATATCCGTATGTCGCCTGGTAGATTCCTCGGTGGCGCTGCAACTCTGTCTCGAAAGCAGAGGAGAGCCTCCCGCGGGTAAACCAGCCCGCCGGTGTTGTTGTTGTCCATTGTTCGGCTGCGCTCAACCTAACTTGCCTAACTCAGCTAACTTCACAGAACTTGTTAACAATTTGCATTAACTTGGTGTAAAGCAACGCACAGTCACTTAGACACCTATTAATACAACTAGAATCACAAAAAGAAATAAGTAAAAAGTAGTAAAAAGGGATAAGAAGTAGAGGGGGGTGGGAGCTGCTATGAAAGGCTGCCACTCACCTCGGCACCTACTACTTTGAGACAGCTCCGCCATTTTTAAACGGATTTCAACACGGATGGTTGCTAAATGTTCACAGAAGGGAGACAAACTAACTGCGCTCCAAACTATGCCAATAACGTTCAGTTTTGTGGTATATAATCCCGAGAAACAAGAGAAATAAAAAATAATAATCAGGAAGTAATTCGCGTCCAGAAAGCTGGAGAACCATAGGAGATGTAGTTTTTCGAAATTTCAACGCTCATTGAAAGCCCTGTCTTTCCTTCATCATAATGACTACAGCAAAATGGCCACTTGGATATATTTCCGGTCGAAATTCGCCATCTATTGAATACAATTCCTAAACTCATATTTTCATTAATAACACTTTAACCTATTGGTAAACAAACGTATTGCAGAAAAGATACACTATGACTGCTGTTGTGACATGGTTAGGATGTTTACTGTTGGATACACAAAAAAACGAACATTATGTCATACAGTCTAGACCAGACCTGGGCATTGTACGGCCCGCGGGCCGGATACGGCCCGCGGGATGATTCTGACCGGCCCGCGAAAGATTACATAATAATAATATTTTTTTTTTTTTTTTTTTTTTTAACTTTTTTATTTTCATGTCAACGTTCACACGCACAATATACGCTTAGGAGACATGCTCAGAAGATGTTGGTTCTCTTTGGATCCACCTACATATGTGAACAGACATTCTCAGTCATGACGTTTACCAAGTCCAGGTACAGATCCTCTCTCACTGATGAACATCTGTCAGCTGTGCTTCGCATCTCCACCTCAGACATGCAACCTGACTTTGATGGACTTGTTAAAGCTCAACAGAGACTGGATTTCTCACACTGAATGAAAAAAAAAGAACTGAAGAACACTAAAATGTGGAAATATAACAAGTGAAATGGGACACTTGATATTTCTTTTTCTTTTTTTTGCACAGTTCTGAAAACATTAAATGTTTAATATAGGCATGTAAAGTAAAAAAGGCTACAAAACTGGGACACTTTTCTTTACACAGTTCAGTGACATGTCTTGTTTATTTTTGCTATAAGATGATGTGATGTCTTTAGAAAGCTAAGAAAATCCTTGTTTCAATAGTATATGAAACTCAAAATGCCCTTTGTTATTAATGTTTCACATTTTGTTTATCATTTTGGAAATAAATTCTATTTGAATAAATGATATTTTTGAAAGCTAACCTCACCTTTTAATTGCCAAATAATAACATACACTCTTACCAGGGGTCAAAACAATGCCATTTACTGCTTTTTATATAGAAATAAAATGTATATTATGCATAATTGAGTTTGGAATTTTGGCCCGGCCCCCCAACATATTTTCAATTGCTCATTCGGCCCCCCGGGAAAAATAATTGCCCACCCCTGGTCTAGACAGATTGATTTATGACTTGATGTCATTTTGGGACCGGTACCGGACCCGTCGGGCTCAAGAGGTTAAGCTTGACGGGCCCGGTACAGGGCCGAGATTCATATCATGCCATACATCGATTAATACAGAACATATTAATTAATGTTGCATTTCCTTTTCAAATGTAGCCTAACCCGTCAAAACAGCAGTCAATGTGTATATTTTCAGCACTATGTTTCTTTACCAATGATATTAAGTGTTATTAGTGAAATATGAGTTTATAGAAATCTCAGCGCTGTATCTACAAAAAAACCTGTAAATCATCTGCCCTTTATTAATTTCATTCGATTTTTTTTACACTTTATGTCAAGAAGGTGTTGAATGAGCTCACTGGCAATTTTTCACATCTGGTCAATGTTAGCATAGTATTATGCTAAGGTTCCGTTTTAGGACCAAAACTTTTAAATTTGTACATCAATGACATTTGTGACGTGTCAAAAATATTACAATTAGTTTTTATTCACAGATGACAAAAATGTTCACTGTTCTGGATACAATTTAAACGAATTAGCTGAAAGTATTGAACATGAAATGACAAAACTAAAAAAATAGTTTCATGTAAACAAGTTATCGTTAAATCTGAAAAAAACGAAGTTTATGATTTTCGGTAATCGACAAATGGACGACAAGGTGGTAGTATCAATAGATGGCGTGGCTATTGAAAGAGTGTCAGAGTTTAGATTTTTGGGTGTAATAATGGATGACAAACTAACATGGAAATCCCACATAGCACACGTTAAAAAAAAGATGTCTACGAGTATTTTAGTTTTAAATAAAGTGAGACATGTGTTAAAATATGATCCAATGCGAATACTATATTGCTCACTTATCTCACCATACCTTAGTTATTGTGCTGAAGTATGGGGAAATACATATATGACTACCATAAAATCATTATACACATTACAGAAGAGAGCGGTACGTATCATGCATAATGTCAAGTATAGAGAACACACACAGTCTATTTATCAGATCGAGGGTATTGAACCTTGAAGAGATAGTGAAACTACAGGCGTTATTATTTATGTTTAGGGCAAAAAGAAATTCGCTGCCAGTTAATTTACAAAAGAAGTTTGTATGTAGTTCAGAAAGTGGGGATAGCAGGAGGAAATTTGATTTAAAAAAAAATTTGCACAGACCACTCAGAAGCAGACGTGTCCTTCAGTGATAGGAATACAAATGTGTAATTCTCTCCACAATGACCTAAAGGGATGTAAAAATATTTATCAATTAAAAAAATGTTATAAGATGAAAATAATTAGACAATATGAAGACTACGAAAAGGATTAGACTCTGGAGTTATCTTTTGCTTATTTTTTGCTTTTCTACATGTTTGATTGTTCATTTGTTGCTCGTTTTTGTTCTAGTTGTTTTGTTTTGAATTTGTTTAAATTTGCACTTTAGTGCAAGTAATGGTTGTATGCGTCGACCATCAAATTTACTTTATTTAATTGGATAGGGGGCAGGTATTAATAAGAATTTATTCTTCTTCCTGCTCCTTTTCGCTTATGGGTGTATTTGATTATAATAACTAAATGAATTATAGGAATTTGTAATGTACTGTAATACACTACCATCTGCGAAACAAAATAAAATGAAATTAAATGAAATGAAATTATTCACCGTCAGAGATGAAAAGAAAAAAATTAAAAAAGCGAAAATGTATATTCTCTTTTGATTCATTACAATTTACTCAAGCCTAGTAAGAGACACAATATAGATAGATGTCCCTAGATACCAAGAACATGCAAATGGCCTTTTTAGAAGTGGAGCAATCTTCCATTTACTTAGGTATGTATTTTTTGGGGAAAATATGGCTAGGGCTCTTAACAAGCGGGCAGAAAAGTGGCAATCTTTTTACTTGAACTTGAGGACTGCATACTTTTTTTGCAAACCAAAACAACATACTTTATACTTATAGCACATGCATGAGCCTGGTCTCTTTTGAAAGATGACATTCTGAAGTTTCTGATTCCAGAAAATAATTTCACTTTTAGTGCTAAAGTAATAGAGTTACATAGGTCTGAACTTGAGTTGTAAAAAGAACTCAAGTTTTTCTGTAGTAATAATTAGTAGTCCAGAGGTAGTATTTCCCCAGAAGGTGGTATGGCTTACAAATCCAGACGGAGCCATAGCCTGAAGCCTTATGTAGTACATATCCAAATTTCATAAAGATCCATTCAGGGGCGCGGCTGGGTGGCGCAGCGGACAAGGTGCTCGTCACCAACGCAAGAGACACTGTTGCTTCCGGCTTGGCCGGCCGTCATACTGGCTCGATTGGCAGAGTCAGTGGTAGGGAAGCCGGTGGGTGGGTCTGGGTCGTTGTGGACAGCGACTCCTACAGTTCGGTTGGGGCGCCTGCACAGCGAGGGAAGAACCTAAGAGAGGTAGTGTGACCTTCCACACGTTACACTCTCTCAGTGAGAGTCCGCGCTGCCAGGTGAAAAGAAGTGGCTGGGTACACATGTGTCGGAGGAAGCATGTGATAGTCTCCACCCTCCCAGACCGACGGTAGGGGGTAGAGTGCGCAACGACCAGGAAGGGGATTGGGAATTGGCATAACGACTAACATTGGGAGGGGAGAAAAACAGAAAAAGAGGGGAAAAGATTATAAAAAAAATATCCATTCAGAAATGAGTGATTAGGAGTGATTTTGGTAAACTGTGTACAAAGAAAAACTCAGTTTTCTCATAGTCTTTAATTCATTCGGCTGTTTTGCTCTTCCTGTTTCCGTGTTTCTTCGTGTTTTTAGTTTTTTTTATTTAGATCCCCATGTGGGGTATCAAGCCACACTCATTGGTTACAATGATCCACAATAATTTTCGAGATCGGATCTAGATTGACGGAACTACTGCAGCCTGAGTCGGGAGTGGTATTTTGCGCAATACCGTGTACTTTGCACAAGCCTCAAATACCGGCATGTAACTCGAGAACCGCTGAACGGATTTTGTCGGATTTTGACACTATCGACAGGCAACAAATAAGCCTTCAATTCGATATATATATTGTATTACAAAATATGCACACCCGAGCCACTAGGGGTCGCCAAAGTGCCGGTTGCAAAAAATCCGAAAAACGTCCCATATGAGGGACGTTGCAGCTTAAGAGGATAACTTATTAAATTAAATTAAGGGGTTAAGTGTGCCAGTGAGCCATGCTAGTGAACCAGCATGCACAATACGGGCCATAGTGCTGGCACACCTAAATACATACCTGTGGCATGTATCCCACCATCCTCCCTGGGACCTCGTGACCAGGAAACGCGGGGGGCTTCCCCAACACAGTGATGTGACCATGTGAGATCTTCAGAGTTCCCACGATGCACTTCAGTAGTGTGGTCTTTCCACACCCACTTGGGCCTAAAAGACCATAGCTGTAGAAAGAGAGTTTAAAAAACAAAACAAGTCAAGAGTTATTCTGAGTTGAAGTCCTCTATCCCAGGGGTTCCCAAACTTTTCAGGCCGGGGCCCAGAAAATAAGGCGTCAGAGAGCCGCGGCCCAATGCACATCGTCAGGCTTTTTTTTTCTTTTTCTGCCAGGTGACTATTAAGTTAGTTCAAGTTAGTTATTCATTTATATGTGCTATTTATGAGAGGGCTAACTTGTTACAAAATAATAATGATAATAATAATAGCCTCATTAAAATACTATTGTTGCTTCGGTTGTTTTCAGCGTTTTATGTGCATAATCTGTTATTTAGTTTGAAATGTTCGTTGAAATAAGTAGATTTTTCGTTTTTGTTTATTTATTAAGTTAATATAAAACCATATAGTCACATTTTAGAATACAATAGAATAGAATTTTAGAATACAACTAGAAACACTGTCCTGGCCTGCTTCTAAGTTCAGTGGCCTGACAAAAAAAAAAATATATATATTTTTTTTTATTTTTTTTTAAATCATCTCGCGGCCCTCCCGTGGCTGCTCGCGGCCCACCTTTGGGTCGCGACCCCGACTTTGGGAACCACTGCTCTATCCAGTCCTTACTGCAAAGAAATTGGCTTCTTTGCAGATTATAAATTCATGGTGTTATAATCCTGTGTGGAATTTGCATGTTCGATAATGCTGTCACGTCCCTGACGAAAATGGACCGGGGCACATGGATTTGTCCCCGGGTGCGGCCCCACGCTGCAGCCCATGTCTGCTCCCGGCTGCCCTTGGGGGTAACCTCGTTCCCAGTTTTATCTCCTCCATGAGATAAAGACTGGTAAAGCACTACGGCCGAAAGTGTGTATGGGGTAGAATGTACTTCCCCTGGAAGCTGCCCCCGAACGGACCAATCATGACACAGTGTTCATGAAAATGCATTCCCCCCAGAAACAACCTCGTTATCGCCGCCTCGAACAGCCTCACGATACATGTACAAAAGGCTGTGAGATTTAGGAGACTGTCCCTTTAGACACACTCGTTGAAAGTGAACGTTAATTAACTTGAATAATTATTTCATTTTCATTTATTAATCCTGTAAGATTCAGATTAGAAGTCAATGTTATAAAAGTAAGTGCCCGCAGTTCATCGTTTATCGTTAAGAGGTTAACGTGATATTTCATGATTGAGTTAACATATACCAACCGTCGTTATTTTCTTAATGCAACATCTATAATATAGTAAATATATCATTCATACAGAAAACATGCAACATCTATACAGTAATATAGTAAATGTATCATTCATACAGAAAACATGCAACATCTATTTCTTCAATGAGCCTCTTACGACCCCTGAGGGTAAGTGCTGTAACATAAATATTTGTTGACAGAAATGATGACCAGGTTTGTAAACAAAAATTATATTTATTAACATAAAGGAAGCACTAACTCAAGGGTGAGCAAAGGGCAAAACAACAAACCAACACCACTATCTGTAAAGGAAAATACATTAATTAACCTACAGTAAACCATTAAGCTAACAAAAAAGGGGAAAAACAATACTCAAATGAAACGGTGGCTCACCCCAGGACAGTGCATATCAATCAACAGTTATACATTTATAAATGAATACAAATTAAAAACTGTAAATATGCCAACATTAGCAAGGTTGCTAGTTTTCAGTTATAGTCCCTGAGCTAGATGTTTAACCAGAAAGAAACAGAAAAATAGAAGGACATTAAAGCGAATATAAAAACGATTTATACATAATCTATACTACATTCATTCACTAGGCATTCATGCATCTATAAAAAACATAGTGTATAGGGACAAATCAATGCCCCTACATGGACAAGCACATAGGCAGGCATACATATACATCAAAAAAGTCAACCAAACGAACAAGATTCTTGTACAGGATCTCCTCTCTGGTAAACAAGAATACCCTGAAGACTCTAGCAGGAGCACTCATTCAAGGGTACTACGACTATGCGTGCACCTCATGGTACCAAAGCACCTCAAACATGTCCACTAGTCTATTGCCTGAAATGTCTTTTGCTCCCTCTCCCTCAGAGCCATGAGAATGTCTTGACTGGATCTGACACCACCCTCTTTGATGCCAGCCTGATATTGGCCCAATCTGGAGACTGGACAATCTCTACACAGTTAGTCAGTCCCATGTGCTTGATGATGTCCTGTCTGGTCCTCTTTGATGCGGTAGCAGTGACCGCAAGTACTGGCACAGACTTTGGGAGGATTGAGCGGAGCTCCCCAACCAGTCCACACCACTTCCGGAATGGAGCTTCATGCTTTTCCCCCTCGCCCCTGTTAGAAAAGAGAAATATTAAGCCTTGTGCAAGGAATAATATAAATATTTGCCATTAAATAGCCTGTACAGACAGCTAGATATGACATTTGGACATGACATGTTTGTCCTCCATAGATACAGTAATCTAACTTGCATGCCTACAATGAAAATACAAGCTACTCAACATGGTCTCTCTTTTAGAAATAAAAGGATGCTGCTGAATCGAAAAAAGTCTCAAGGTGGTAAAAGTATAAAGCTGCATGCGTTTTAAACTTTTAAGCTAAACTTCAAGTTCAAGCCAGCCGACCATGGTGATAATAAACAACGAGATGGCGCCGCTACGTCCGGCTGACTGTCTGTGCGCTCCGTCGAGATTGTGCTTACTTTTGTTAATATTTATAGTTTTAAGAGTTTTGTCTGTACCAACAGTAGGTGCATTTAATGTGTATGACCGTCAGTCACTTATAGACATCGGATTACGGGAAACTTACCGACTAGATTACTCCCTGGATCAGCTTTCTGAACCGCAGCAATGGCCCGTGGAGATTCTGAGGACAATGGGACCAGATCCTGACCCCAGGAACAAAGGAATCATCAGGCGGAGAGGGAAGAGAGCTGGGATCCGTAATAGACTGAGAACCAGACGACACCGAACGCCACTACCCAGTATATTGCTAGCCAATGTACAATCAATTGACAATAAACTGGACGACATCCGAGCAAGGATTCAATTCCAGAGAGACGTTAGAGACTGCAATGTTCTCTGCTTCATTGAAACGTGGCTGTCGCCAGGAATCCCAGATCACGCCATCCAACCGGCCGATCACTTCTTCATCCACCGCAAGGATAGAACAGCAGAGTCCGGCAAACAGCGTGGAGGAGGTATCGCCTTCATGTTGAACAACAATTGGAGCGATCCAGCCAACGTGAAGGAATTATCGAACCACTGCTGCCCCAACCTGGAATATATAACCATCAAGTGTCGTCCTTTCTTCCTCCCGAGGGAGTTAACGGCGATCATCCTTGTCGGAGTGTATATTCCACCGCAAGCCAATAATAGTGTCGCGCTCTCCAGACTCCACGACGAGGTAAACAAACTCCAAGCAGCGAACGTTAACGCCGCCATTGTAGTAGTGGGTGATTTCAATAGCGCCAATCTGAGAAAGGTTTTGCCTGACTTCTATCAGCATGTGACTTGTAACACCAGAGGCGGTAACATTTTAGACCACTGTTACACGCAATTCAAGGGTGGCTACAAGGCTCATTCTGCTAGTGGCTTTGGTAAGTCTGATCACGCGGCCATCTTACTTTCACCAAAATATAAACAAAGAATCAAGAGCACTCCTGTAGTCTCGCGAGAGGTGCAGATATGGGATTTGACGTCAGAGGAGACGCTCCAAGCTGCGCTTGAGTGCACAGACTGGAGCATGTTCCGCGACACAGATAACATTAATGTCTACACGGAGACAGTGCTGGACTTTGTTCGTACTTTGGTGGAAGAAACAATCCCCACTACCACAATTAGAGTTTACCCAAATCAAAAACCCTGGGTAGACAAATCCGTCCGTGAAGCTCTGAAAGCGCGCACCAAAGCATACAACGACGGCCTGGTGGCAGGCAACATGAATGACCACAAGGTGGCGCGATACAACGTAAGGAGGACAGTGACAGAGGCAAAACGGCGCTACAAAATTGAACTCCAGTTTGACTCAGGCTGACTCCAGAGCTATGTGGCAGGGGCTCAAAACGATGACAGACTACAAAGGCACCTCCCTCAAATTGAACAGTGACATCTCCTTAGCAAATGACCTCAATACCTTCTATGCGAGGTTTGATGCTGGTAATAACAACACCAGCCCACAAGCCACGGCAATGGGGGGGGGGGGGGTCTGCTGCTGATGGAGACTCAGTGTTCAGGGTAACAGAGCATGAGGTGAGGCGGACCTTTAAAAAAGTGAATATCAGGAAGGCATCCCCGGCCGCGTCCTAAAAGTCTGTGCCGACCAACTGGCCCCGGTATTCACTGACATATTTAACCTGTCCTTAGAACAGGCTGTCATCCCCACCTGCCTGAAGAAGTTCACTATTATCACCCTCAACATAGGGGCCCCCCAGGGCTGTGTTCTGAGTCCCCTCCTCTACTCCCTGTACACACACGACTGTGTGGCTCAGCGGAGTAGCAACACAATCATCAAATTTGCTGACGACACAGTGGTGGTGGGCCTGATCTCTGCCAACGACGAGAGGGCCTACCTAGAAGAGGTCAAGGTCCTGGCGGGATGGTGCCAGGAAAACAGCCTCTCCCTGAACGTCAGCAAAACAAAGGAGATGATTGTGGACTTCAGGAGGTCGGGGGTCAAGGACTACAGCCCCCTCAGCATCGACGGGGCACCGGTTGAGAGAGTGAACAGCTTTAAGTACCTCGGAGCCTACATATCCGAGGACTTGACATGGACCACACACATTGACAGTGTTGTGAAGAAGGCACGACAACGCCTCTACTTCCTCAGGCGCCTAAGGAAGTTCCAAGTCAGTCAGAAGATCCTTAAGAACTTATACTCATGTACAATAGAGAGCATCCTGACTGGCAACATCACCTCCTGGTTTGGGAATAGCACTGCACAAGACCGAAGCAGACTACAAAGAGTGACACGTTCAGCCGAACGCACAATTGGAGGGGGGCTCCCCACCCTCCAGAACATTTACAACAAGCGGTGCAGGGGCAAGGCTAAGAGAATCATTAAAGACTCCAGCCACCCGAACAACTGCCTCTTTGAACTGCTGCGGTCAGGCAAGCGATACCGGAGTCTCAAGGCGAGCACAGAAAGACTCAGAAGAAGCTTCTATCCCCAGGCCATCAGGCTGCTCAACGAACAATGAACACTACACAACAACCATCAAACGCACATAGCACACACATCCACACGCACACACTCACTTTAAACAAACACACTGTAGCACCCACTCCCCACACTTTATAGCACACACTCACTTTAAACAAACACACTGTAGCACCCACTCCCCACACTTTATATTTATTGATGAAGGATTGCACTACAACTCGTACACCTTACTGTAAATTGTACCTAAATTGTACCTCATCCCATTTCTGCTTTGCACTATATAGTATTGTACATTAGTACACTGCATAGTATTGTATATTATATGGTAACTCAGTTACGTCTATTTTGCATCGAACATTGTACATATGTCTATACTGAACACTGTGACCTCATTTTCTACTTCTAATTTACATGCTATACTATGTTATTTGATACTATCTTGTCTAGCACAGTCTCTGGAGCGTAACAGTAAGAAGCATTTTGTATGAAAGTATTCTGTACTTCTGTATGACAACTATTAAAGAAACTTGAAACTTGAGAGGACAAATGCACAAAGAAAACACTTTGCGTCTTCCTCTGGAAAGCACTGGCCATTGATTGATTGATTGAAAATCTTATTAACAGATTGCAGAATGGGTACAATACAGTACAGCTCAATACACACAATTGTTAAGGGGTCCCCCATTTTCAATTCATCAATTCATCAATATATGACATACATGACATACAGGTAGACAGTACTGTTGCATCTAGACATTTATGACATACCAGATCTACAAATATACAGTACTGTTTATGTATACAAGGGAAGACTGTACTCGAAATGTGTTGTTTTCTTTGTGCATTAAGCCAGTCAATTTGCTCTTTGTATGGGATTATAACAGAGTATGTTACCCATTTGTCACGTACGTGGGTTGTTCATTATCATTATTGCCATATATTTTAACACCATGTAACATCAGGGTAATATATAATTTGTGTTGTCTGTTATGTGTAGTGTTGTGTCATCTCCTAATTTCTGTTTCTATTCACAGATGCCACTCATCTCCCCCTGATTGGATTGGTTGCATCTGATTGGTGCACCTTGGAGCAGGCAGTGGAGATGGGTGGTTAATAGAGTGGAGATGACACAACATCGCGCGCCTCACTCTGTCAGTTGACGCTGATAGAGTTTTGTGAGGTTGCCATTGATTGACCACTGTGTGTGGATTACCTTGTGCTTATGTTGGCCACTGTGTGTGGACTTACCAGTAGCCGTATATATATGTATTGTGTTGTGGGCCTTAGAGCCATTTGCCTTCCTGCTTGGAAGTGAGTATATATATATATATCTATTTGTGTTGCTCTGGTGCTAAGTAGAACACTGTATATTATATTATATCATATTGTATTATATATATATATAATTAGTATTCCCTTATACTGTAAATGCTCTATGGCTGGGTGGTTCCCAGTGTTTACATTATATTTTGCTTAGTGTTGTTTGGTGG
This sequence comes from Notolepis coatsorum, assembly GCF_963971535.1. Lineage (NCBI taxonomy): Eukaryota > Metazoa > Chordata > Actinopteri > Aulopiformes > Paralepididae > Notolepis > Notolepis coatsorum. The sequence continues at coordinate 96,373,936 of NC_140173.1, read as the reverse complement.
TATTTAGATATTGCCTGTTTGTTCTCCCATTACCTTTTCCCCTTTGTGTTTGTGCTGTGGGTTTCAATCCCCACGATAATAAATATTATTTCCCTTTTGGGAACAGTGGGTTTAAATCCCCGCTATAATAAATATCATTTACTATTTGGAACAACGCCTTGTGTTATTTTCTTTACCTGCCTGGGACCGGTGCTTTAAAAGCACTACTGGACGGGCTGGTTTTCACATACAGCCCGTTCCAGCTTATTCTATATTGTCTTGTGACATTGCTATGTGACATGGGGGCTCATTTCCGGTCTTTCATGTCCTTGTGACATGGGGGGCTCAATGCCGGTCTGCTGTGTACGTTTGACATAGGGGCTGATGGTATCAGGTAAAGTGGCATTGTTGTTTATTAGTATTTATGTATCCATGCTGTGTTTTATATAATAATTAACCATTCGTGTATGCTCTTAACCAGATCTCTTTTTTCTACCACATAGGTAACTGGGGGGGTCACCTGCTTGGCTAGAGGGTGGGGGGCACGAGTCGTGATTCCGGTGGAGTGCGCAATGAAATCGGTAAGTGACTGAAGATATGTGTAGCCTTTCATCCAGGCAGTGGAGTAGTTTAGCTGGGATAGGCTAGAGCAGTGGTTCCCAACCTTTTTCCCCCCAGGGACCCCCAAACATCTCTGATGAAATTCGCGGACCCCCTCCTAATAAGATACCATAAAATACTTTTTTTTTTTTTCATTTTAATAACAAACTGCTTATACACAGGCATATGCATCACAATTAGACCCACTATGCTTCTTTGACTTGTGCCTTCAATCAACAAATCTCATCTTGCACCATATGCATTTCAAAATGTTTGGCCAATATTCAAATGCTGTATTCATCCTCTCAAATCAGGCCCTAATGGTGAACGGTTTGCATTTATGGAACAAATCAATGCAACAAATTAAACTAAATATGAGACAGGAAATTCCAATCAGTAGCAGAGAGAATCTGTCCTAGCTGGGTTTAATACCTTTTTTTTTGTCATTTTAATAACAAACTGCTTATACACAGGCATATGCATCACAATTAGACCCACTATGCTTCTTTAACTTGTGCCTTCAATCAACAAATCTCATCTTGCACCATATGCATTTCAAAATGTTTGGCCAATATTCAAATCCTGTATTCATCCTCTCAAATCAGTCCCTAATGGTGAACGGTTTGCATTTATGGAACAAATCAATGCAACAAATTAAACTAAATATGAGACAGGAAATTCCAATCAGTAGCAGAGAGAATCTGTCCTAGCTGGGTTTAATACCTTTTTTTTGTCATTTTAATAACAAACTGCTTATACACAGGCATATGCATCATAATTAGACCCACTATGCTTCTTTGACTTGTGCCTTCAATCAACAAATCTAATCTTGCACCTTATGTATTTCAAAATTTTGGCCAATATTCAAATCCTGTATTCATCCTCTCAAATCAGGCCCTAATGGTGAACGGTTTGCATTTATGTTGAATGAAGTAAGAATCCACTGCAGTAAACATATCCTCACCTCGAGTGGTGGTAGTAAGGTTGACTGACATGAGAATGTCCTGCTTCAGATCCTCATTTTCAATATATTGCACATAAACGATGAGCACAGCCTCGTCTGCGACAGTTGTAGTTTCATCAAGTTGTATGGCAAATGGACCCTTTCTAAGCTTTTCTGACAGCTGCTGCTCGCAATCACTTGACATCTTATCAATTCGGTATTTCACTACATTGTTCGAGAGTGGTACTGATTTTAGTTTATCCGCCACCTGTGGGCCGCACAGTTTCTAAACCATTTTGATGCAGGCTGGTTTGATGAGCTGCTCGCCAATATTGTGCGGTTTCTTTGCTTTTGCAATTAAAAGCGAACACTCAAAGGAGGCTTCGGTAGCCTTCTGTAAATCACTGCCACCCCTGCTCCACGCTACTCTAACATCAACAGGCTTGTTCGCCTTGAGAGACTGTTCTTTCCTCCGAAAAAAGTCTGGATCCTTCCCAACGGTTTCTGGGTGCTTAGACGCCTGATGTCTCTTCAGCTTGCTGGGCTTCAGGCTCGAGTTTGCCAACTTTTCTCCACAAATCACACACTCAGGTCGTTTGTCTGGTCCCTCAGTGAAGCCCATGGTGATGTAATTTTCGCGATTGCTGTAGGTCCTAACTTTTTTTGCAGATGAGCTGCCGTCATCTCCTTTTCGTTTGTCACACATTTTCGCCTCTGGCGGCTGACTGCAGACGAGCCGAGAAAGTTAACTAGCGTGCTAGGCTAGCTACAGAAAGTGATACAGTCAACTGATTCGCGTTTTAGCGGCTACCCGGTAGCCTACTGTTAACATTCAAAAATCATGTCTAGATGTTTATTTATTTATCTTTATTTAAAAAAAAAAAAAAAAAAAAAAAAAAAAGACCTCAAATCATCTGTGGTCTGGCGGACCCCCTGCGCCCCCTGGCGGACCCCAGGTTGGGAATCACTGGGCTAGAGTGACACAGGTGACTCCTAATTGAGTGGTTAGGAACATTTGTTATTGTTTTCATTTGGTAGATGTGGTCAGTTTGATTGTTTTGGTTAAGAGGTATAAAAGCAGAATGTGTCTATTATTATTGCGCACGGTCATGGTTAACTAAGTGAGGACGTTATATATATCATATCATAGTCACGCAGAACGACATATTATGGCGGCGTCTGCGTTTGTTTTTGAAGTCTTCGTGGCGGATCCAACGGAGGATCAGGTGGAAGGTTGCACTAAGGCGGAATTATGCCTTATTGCTAAGCATTATAATATTACTGTGCAAAGTTCCCAGTCCAAGGCTGATATGAAAGCGGCTGTACTAGCGGGGTTAGAAGAGCAACAGGTGTTCAGCACGGCTCGGGGAGTAGTGAGTCATAGTGACCAGGAGGTTAGACACACTGGCGATAAATCTCCCTTGCGTGATCTTGACCCAGAGGGTGGAGCTATTAGGAAGAATGGTAGTACGCCCAGAGTTGTGAGTGAGGGCGCGGGCGATTCTGATAAAGGATCCACGTCTTCTGGCCATACGCGCTCTAGTCTGCGTTTTGCCCGTCTCCAGATGGAGGAGAGGGCGCTTTTGCGCAAGGAGGAGAGAGACAGGGAGGACAGAGCGGTTGTTCGAGATAGGCTGGAGAGGAAGGAGGAGAGAAGGGAGGAGAGAGAAAGGTTGGAGAGAAAGGATGAGAAAGACAGGGAACTTCAACTGACCATAGAGAAGCTGAGGTTGGAGGCTGGAGCTGGTAGTGGTAGTTCCTCTCCAGCTGGGGTTTCCCCGGCTCACTTCAATATCGGCCAGCACGTTAATCTGGTACCCATGTTCCGAGAATCAGAAGTAGAGGCTTATTTTTCTGCTTTTGAGTGTATTGCACAGGCTCTGCATTGGCCGGAGGAGATGTGGGTAATTTTGCTTCAGACCAGGCTCACTGGCAAAGCCAGTGCGGCGGTTGCGTCGTTAACTATGGCTGACAGTCAAAATTATGAGCGGGTGAAGAATGCTGTTTTACGTGTGTATGAGTTGGTTCCCGAAGCATATAGACAGCGTTTTCGCTCGCTCAGAAAATCCCCTTCTCAAACAAATACTGATTTCTCAGTCTGTGACCAGCGCGAGGTGAGGATCCTTCGTGATACAGGTGGTTCACAGTCCTTTATGCTGGCGGATGTATTGCCGTTAAATGAGGAGTCGTCTTGTAACTCAAGTGCTATTGTGCGCGGGATAGAAATGGGTTACATACCCGCTCTGTTACATATGATACATGTGACATCAAAACTAGTCACAGGTTGTTTTCCCGTGGCGGTTCGTTCCTCTTTTCCGGTAGCCGGAGTTGATTTTATCATGGGGAATGATATAGCTGGGGGGAAGGTGATTCCATCCCTGGAGATGGTGGATACCCCAGTGTCTGAGTTTTTGTGCAATGCGTTGGTCAAAAGTCACCCAAATGTTTTTCCTGTCTGTGCTGTGACTAGGGCTCAGGCGAAACGAGGGCAGGCGGTGACGCTGCGTGACTCCATCTGTGGCGAGGCGCTCGCTGAGGACAGGTGGCCGTCTAGTGACGAGATAAAAGGGGGTGTGAGTAGCGTTCAGGGGAAACTGGTAAATCCCAAGTTTTCCGACGTGCTGTTGCCTCTAACGCATCAAGCGTTGATTGACGCTCAGAAAAATGATTCCTCCCTAACAAGTTGTTTTGCGGCAGTAGCCAGCACTACTGATAGTAGGAAACACACCTTCTTAATGGAGGAAGGGGTGTTGATGCGAACTTGGGTAGCTAGGCCAGGTGTGACAGGCTTAGAGTGTGGGGATGCATGGAATGTAGTGCACCAGGTTGTATTACCAGTGGAGTGTAGACTTCACGTTTGGATGTTAGCTCATGAACATATTTGGTCTGGTCATTTGGGTATTTCAAAGACTTATGACAGAATACTGCAAAATTTCTTTTGGCCCGGTCTGAAGGCCGTTGTCGTAAAATTTTGTAGTACTTGTGGTACATGTCAAATTGTGGGTAAGCCAAATCAGGGGGTTCCTTTAGCTCCCTTGCACCCCATTCCGGCGATAGGGGAACCTTTTGAACATGTGATCATTGACTGTGTTGGCCCCCTGCCTAAGACAAAGGCAGGTCACCAATACATGTTGACTATCATGTGTCTTGCCACCCGTTTCCCAGAGGCGATACCTCTGAGGAAGATTACTGCCCCAGCCATTACCAAGGCATTAAACAGGTTTTTTTCGACTTACGGGCTACCAAAAACCGTGCAAAGTGATCAAGGCTCGAATTTCATGTCTAAGTCCTTTAATCAATCATTACAGGCTTTGGGTATCAGTCACACGGTGTCGAGCGCGTACCATCCTGAGTCGCAGGGGGCGCTGGAGCGCTGGCACCAGACGCTGAAGGCGATGCTGAAGAAGTACTGTGTTGATACGGGTTGTGGTTGGGACGAGGGTGTGCCATTTGTACTGTTTGCTATTCGGGATGCTAAACAGGAGTCACTTGGGTTTAGCCCAGCAGAGTTAGTGTTTGGTCACAGTGTGCGTGGTCCATTGAAACTGCTCAAAGAGAAGATGTTGTCTGGGTCTTCTCCTAAATCGACTGTTTGATTTTGTCTCCCGGGTCAAGGAGCGTCTCCGCTGTGCGTCCTCGCTGGCTAGGGAGGCCCTCGCCTCTGCCCAGGGGGAAATGAAGGTGAGGTTTGACAAGAAGGCGGTGGGGCGGCAGTTCAAGGCTGGCGATGAAGTGCTGGTTTTGCTGCCCATGCCTGGGTCAGCTCTCTCTGCCCAGTTTGCAGGGCCCTATAAGATGGTGAGGAAAGTATCAGACACCAATTATGTTATATGTACGCCCGAGAGGCGCAGGAAGACACGGTTGTGTCACATTAACATGTTGAAGAGGTATCTCACCCGTGCTGGTGAGAGTGAGCAGGAGGTGCAGACTGGCAGCCCAGGAGCTGTGCCAGCTGTTTTGTTAACGTGTGTTAATCCCCTGCCGGACGACGATTTGAAGGCGTTGTCCGAGGGTCAGCAGACGGGGCGTTTGACTAACTCAGAGTTCATGAGCGAGGTCACTGCCCATCTGTTGTATCTGCCTGAGTCACAGAGTGATGATGTACGTCAACTGTTGTTATCCTACCCTGTGTTGTTGTCTGATGTGCCTTCCAGAACGACCGTCCTGGAGCACGATATTGATGTGGGTGGTGCGACCCCCATTAAACAACACGCGTATCGGTGTCCGGTGGCGAAGAGGGAGGTAATGAGGAAGGAGGCTGAGTATCTGTTGGAACATGGGATGGCTAAGGATAGCCGTAGTCCCTGGAGCTCTCCTTGCCTTTTGGCTCCTAAGGCTGATGGGTCTCCCCGGTTTTGCACTGATTACAGGAAGGTGAACGCGGTGACTGTGCCTGACTCGTTCCCGTTGCCCAGAATGGATGACTGCATTGACAGTATTGGTCCCGCTGTATTTATTACGAAGCTCGATCTCTTGAAGGGGTACTGGCAGGTTCCCCTGACGGAGCGAGCATCTGATATTTCGGCGTTCGTTACACCAGACTGTTTTTTGCAGTACACCGTCATGGCCTTCGGAATGAGGAACGCACCGGCCACGTTCCAACGGTTGATGCACATGGTGTTGGGGGGAGTGTCTAAGTGTAACGTCTATTTGGACGATGTGGTGGTGTACTCGGACACTTGGGGGGAGCACATTGACAAATTGCGGGTGGTTTTTGCACGCTTGGCGGAGGCTTCGTTAACTCTGAACCTCGCCAAGTGTGAGTTTGGGAAAGCCACGGTGACGTACTTGGGGAAGCAGGTGGGTCACGGACAGGTTCGCCCGGTGGACGCTAAGGTGACAGCGATCCTGGCGTATCCGGCTCCTTCCACGAGACGCGAGCTACGGCGTTTTCTGGGGATGGCAGGGTATTACCGGTGTTTTTGTAAGAATTTTTCTGTGGTGGTGGCTTCCCTCACTTCTTTATGTAGCCCTATAGTACCTTATGTGTGGTCCGGGGAGTGTCAGAGCGCCTTCGAGGCTGCTAAGTCTCTCCTCTGCAGTGCTCCTGTTCTGGCAGCCCCTGACTTTGCGTTACCCTTTCAGCTGGAGGTCGACGCGAGTGCTGCTGGGGCTGGAGCTGTGCTGTTGCAGGCGGGAGAGGGCGAGGTGCATCATCCGGTTTGCTACTTCTCGGTGAAGTTCAAGCTGCATCAGTTGAACTACTCGACCATCGAGAAGGAGACTCTGGCGATGCTCCTCGCTCTCCAGCACTTCGAGGTGTACGTGGGCTCCAGCGCTATCCCAGTGTTGGTCCACACGGACCACAATCCCCTGGTGTTTTTGGCGCACGTGTATAACCATAACCAGCGGTTGATGCGTTGGGCCCTGTTGGTGCAGGGCTACAACATTGTCATCCGTCACAAAAAGGGGGTGGACAATGTTGTGGCCGATGCCTTATCCAGAGGGTAGGTTTTGGGGTACTGCTCTGATGTTGGTTGTATAGGTAATAATGTTTTGTTCACCCGGTGGGTTCGCTTCTATGGGGGGAGGTGTCACGTACGTGGGTTGTTCATTATCATTATTGCCATATATTTTAACACCATGTAACATCAGGGTAATATATAATTTGTGTTGTCTGTTATGTGTAGTGTTGTGTCATCTCCTAATTTCTGTTTCTATTCACAGATGCCACTCATCTCCCCCTGATTGGATTGGTTGCATCTGATTGGTGCACCTTGGAGCAGGCAGTGGAGATGGGTGGTTAATAGAGTGGAGATGACACAACATTGCGCGCCTCACTCTGTCAGTTGACGCTGATAGAGTTTCGTGAGGTTGCCATTGATTGACCACTGCGTGTGGATTACCTTGTGCTTATGTTGGCCACTGTGTGTGGACTTACCAGTAGCCGTATATATATGTATTGTGTTGTGGGCCTTAGAGCCATTTGCCTTCCTGCTTGGAAGTGAGTATATATATATATATATCTATTTGTGTTGCTCTGGTGCTAAGTAGAACACTGTATATTATATTATATCATATTGTGTATTATATATATATATAATTAGTATTCCCTTATACTGTAAATGCTCTATGGCTGGGTGGTTCCCAGTGTTTACATTATATTTTGCTTAGTGTTGTTTGGTGGTATTTAGATATTGCCTGTTTGTTCTCCCATTACCTTTTCCCCTTTGTGTTTGTGCTGTGGGTTTCAATCCCCACGATAATAAATATTATTTCCCTTTTGGGAACAGTGGGTTTAAATCCCCGCTATAATAAATATCATTTACTATTTGGAACAACGCCTTGTGTTATTTTCTTTACCTGCCTGGGACCGGTGCTTTAAAAGCACTACTGGACGGGCTGGTTTTCACATACAGCCCGTTCCAGCTTATTCTATATTGTCTTGTGACATTGCTATGTGACACCATTAAAAGTGAATGTCTTGCTTTATAAAACAGCAGTGACCACCACTCGTTAAATCATATAAAACAGTAAAGATCAGATCATTTGACTTACCACTTAATCACAGTGTGTACAGTGTCTATTCCATTCCAATTCCAATCAACCGCTGCTGGAATATTGGGGTTTGAAGCACTTTTCTCCAACGTTCATTCCCCACAAGGGTCTCTGGTGACCCGAACACCAGGGAGTATTTACCCTGGGCGATTTGGTCGTCCACTTCTGCACTTTTTTCCGGCACAGGCTGCCGATATCCCTTTATTATTAACACTTTGACTGCCACACACGAGATATCTCGGGTTTCCGATAGTTATGTTGAAAGCCACTCACGAGATTTCTCTGAATTTTATTTTTAATTTTTTTTTGCGATCTGAAATCATATTGCATCACGCGAGCCTACCCGAGTATGCCCGAGCGCCGCCGGCGATCATATGTGGAAAAAAGCGCCCCCTATCGTCTCCCAGATGACATAAGGGATTTTGGAATGGACTCAATGAAAATGGATGGGGAAAAAAATCCGGTACTCCACATTTTCCAGTCCACTGATCCAGCCGGGGTTACCACAGTTCATTCTGGAGCCTCTCAGCCCCGCGGAATCGTGTACTACTGTATCACGTTGGATCCATACACTTATCGATTTTTTCGAATGGTGATCAGGAATTGAATATACCAGTTCGATACCATCTGATGTCAGGTAAGGAATCTATGTTATCAGTGTTAGGATAATCAGACTAATTTTGATGAAGATATAGCCTTCTTTGTGAAATGGGCTCTTTCGGTTTCACTGTAAAAGTCCCAAGAGGAAATGAACACGGCGATTATCCGTGCGCAGCCCGAATGTGCTTGCGTGCACATATAATATTGATCATCTAGCGTTTATTTGAAAACGATTCATAAATAGGCCAACGAATATCAGCGTTCTGGAATATTCCAGTAAAAGACGATTATCATAGAATGGTCTGGAATGAACTGTTTTTTATCTCAAAACGGGTGCTTTTCTAAATGCTCTGAAACGGAAATGAAGCGATAAAAAACCAATCTGCCTTGACAGCACTGACTGGAAAAGTAGTCTTTGATAAGCGACGGGCAGATTAGACACATAGCCATAATTTAAAACATAGATTAGGCGATATTAACGTTAACATTGAAGTGGACCGTGGCATCAAGGGGGTAAAAAGGAAAACCCGGCGTGGCACTCAAAGTGTTAAGGGCACGTACTTGGTCCTCAATAATAGACATGAGTGGACAAACCACTAAAACAATAGGCTCTTCGTGCCATTTGGAATAGCCGTAAGTCTTTGCTAATATGCTACATGCCGTTGGCCATGTTTGGAAAACCAAACTTTTCCCGAATCCTGTCGGCAAACAAGCGAGAACGTCCCGGTCATGTAGCAAATTCTTCAGGCAAAGCCGTTGCAGTGGCTTAAACGAGGAAATATTGTGCACTTCACACATTTCTATAATTGTTTTGTTGAAAATGTCCACTGATAACTCCATTTTCTTGTTTTCGAGATTTACGAGCGTCTGCTTCTTTCTTTGTTTCGCTGGGGACTATAAACAGATCTGGGCTGACCAGAACCGGAAAGCCTGTAGCCGGTATTTTCTGTATTTCCGTTTGCACACTTTAGGGGGCATAGCTTTACCAGCCTACCTTGGGGGGGGAAGGATGACAGGATGGGTCAAGTGCAGAGAGAAAAATAAATAATGCACATCCTCCGTAGTACATGAACAAAGCAGGGCTCGCAACTCCCTTTTCATCAATGCTCCAAAGGTGTTTATTTGTGACAAACAGCAGATATACAACGTTTCTGCCCTTCCGGTCTTTTTCAAGTATAAACAAGAAACAGGAAATTACATCTTTTTTTATACAGAAATAAATAAATTGGCTATCAGCTCCACCTGGTGATCAGGGGCGGTACCAAGACTTACATGATTTGTTTATACATTTTAGACATCTTTTACATTTGAAATATTTTAGAAAAGATTTTTTAGAGAAAAACATATATTACAAACAGTATTAGACATGATTCATTAACCCTACAGACAGGCAACAGTGTATAAAGTCCATTCCAAATAAAGTCCAAAATAAACACTTTTGGAGCATTGAAAAGTGAGTTGTGAGCCCCGCTTTGTTCAAGCGCAGAGAGGACATTTCAACTGCGATTGTTGCTGCATGAGGATGTAGCAATGTGCTACAAATAAAGACTTCTTCAAAGTCCAGTTTAATTTTCATTCATTCATCCAAATAGACTACAGCAGGGGTCTCAAACTCAATTTACCTGGGGGTCGCTGGAGGTAGAGTCTGGGTGAGGCTGGGCCGCATCAAATATTCCAACTGATCCAATCTTCTCAATCTTTAGCAATAACATTTCAGAACATGAACAGTTCTTCAGAACATGAACGGTTCTTCACAACATAGGCTTCTCAGTGGTGTCAGTGGACTCATCCACAGCTATGGAAATGCACTGTGCATTTTTTTATTCTATCACAAAGCTGTTTAATCAAATCACCAGCCAGTATTTCAGTTATTCTGGTTGCTGTGCTATCTGAGGGGGATTTGCTTTTGTTTGCCTTCAAACATGGTCTCCATCACTTCAGTCTAGGGCTGTCCCCGACTAAGGATTTGGATAGTCGACTATGATTAGCCGAAATTAGCCGATAGTCGACTATTAGTCGGCTATACAAAAAGATTTAAAAAAAAGTTACTTTTTTTAATACATTTTCTTTTTATTTCTTTTTTATGATTCCATTTGGGCTGTGGGGGTGCGCAGAGAGAATCCGCAATAGCTGTGACTGCATTCACACACAAACAAACAAACAAACAAACAAACAAACAAACAAACAAACTCTTCACCTCCATGCCAAATTGCAATCTCTTGCTTCCATGATATGAAAATACAGGTTCATACCTTCCAAATAAGCCATCACTTGTACAAATTGGGCGGATACCTTTCAATATATGTCTTATTAACAAAGATGATAACAGAACAGTCCGTTTGTCTACCACAACCACAGCACGAGCAGGAGACTTATTTTTAACACAGGGCAGCAGCACGGACCTGTCCACGGGAGTGAGGTGCGGGCGGAAGTGGCCATTTTTCTAAATAAAATACCCGGAGGACTAAAAAAAATAAAATACATTTAATTTTAAACAACTTTATTCTTTCGTTGCGGCCCGGTACCAAATGATTCACGGCCAGGTACCGGTCCGCGACCCAATGGTTGGGGACCTCTGCTATAGAGCCTTCTCTCTATACTCTATACCTTATGCACAAGTTTACAGACTTACGGAGCACGCACTGGAGTAGATTATTCTATGCGCCAGTTAGCTTTTAGAGAAATACACTTTCAATTGTGATGGAGAAGATCAGATACAATTTAACACAAACGGTTCCAAAGATATTAATGTTTCTCTGCATATTTTCACACCGCCAACAAAGTACTGGGCCCGGGAATGGATTTTGGTGCATCTCCTCTCCTCTCATTTCTGTGCGTACTTAGCCAGTAGCCATTCAGACGCAACTGTTGTTTTTTCACACAGTGAGGAAAAGAATATTGTCGGACAATCTACTGTAACAATAGTTAACAAAATTGCCAATATCTCCATTTCGACCTATTTCTGAATTGCGCAACATTTTGGGGTTTTCTGAGGAATCGTGAGCTCCTTAACACTTTCAGAGCCAGCCGTGTTTTCCTTTTTACCCCCTTGAATGCCCAGCAACAAGTTCAAGTTCAAGTTCAAGTTCTTTAATAGTTGTCATACAGAAGTACAGAATACTTTCATACAAAATGCTTCTTACTGTTACGCTCCAGAGACTGTGCTAGACAAGATAGTATCAAATAACATAATATAGCATGTAATTTAGAAGAAGAAAAATGAGGTCACAGTGTTCGGTATGCGTGTAGCTTTATGCCAAGCAAGCAGTGCAAAAATTTACCGTAGTGGCGTGCAGTAATGCGCCTTTCATTTTCCGCCGCCCAGCGCCCAGGTCGCGCGGAAATAGGCTGTCTATTGCCATTCTCTTTGACAAACTCTAACCTTAACCAGCTCCTTAACAGCGCCTAAACTTAACCGTTCTAACCTTAACCAACTCCGAAACAATGCCTAACCTTAACCTTAACCTTAACCATGCCTAACCTTAACCATAGAAATTATATTGCCATTCTCTTTGACAAACTCTAACCTTAACCAGCTCCTTAACAGCGCCTAAACTTAACCGTTCTAACCTTAACCAACTCCGAAACAATGCCTAACCTTAACCTTAACCTTAACCATGCCTAACCTTAACCGGCGAAAGAATACACGTTAAAAAAAAATCACGTTAAAAAATATTTTCGATGGGATTCGAACTCGCCAGCAAACGAGCCATAGGATCCACAGCCATGTGGCCTTGCCAATTGAGCTATTTCTAGATACTGAATAAGGGGCGGTGACTTATATATATTGAGCTCCGCTCGTGTCGAACCAAGGCGGGATCTCATGCGCATGCGCGGGCACCTCGCGCGAGCACGCCGGCGCACGCACGCACCTGAGCGAGCACGCCGCCGCCGGTGCACGCACGGTAGCATTTGTCTAAGCGGGGCCTGAAAAGAAGGGCGCTTTACCGCACTGGCGTGCGGTGACGAATGCGGAAGCATTTTTGCACTGCTTGCTTGGCATTAAGGAAAACGCGTTCGGTATAGACATATGTACAATGTTCTGAGTTACCATATAATATACAATATTATGCAGTGTACTAATGTACAGTACTATCTAGTGCAAAGCAGAAATGGGATGAGGTACAATTTTAGGTACAATTTACAGTAAGGTGTACGAGTTGTAGTGCAATCCTTCATCAATAAATATAAAGTGTGGGGAGTGGGTGCTACAGTGTGTTTGTTTAAAGTGGGTGTGTGCTATAAAGTGTGTGGAGTGGGTGCTACAGTGTGTTTGTTTAAAGTGAGTGTGTGCGTGTGGATGTGTGTGCTATGTGCGTTTGGTGGTTGTTGTTGTGTAGTGTTCATTCATTGTTCGTTTAGCAGCCTGATGGCCTGGGGATAGAAGCTTCTTCTGAGTCTTTCTGTGCTCGCCTTGAGACTCCGGTATCGCTTGCCTGACCGCAGCAGTTCAAAGAGGCAGTTGTTCGGGTGACTGGAGTCTTTAATGATTCTCTTAGCCTTGCCCTTGCAACGCTTGTTGTAAATGTTCTGGAGGGTGGGGAGCCCCCCTCCAATTGTGCGTTCGGCTGAACGTGTCACTCTTTGTAGTCTGCTTCGGTCTTGTGCAGTGCTATTCCCAAACCAGGAGGTGATGTTGCCGGTCAATATGCTCTCTATTGTACATGAGTAGAAGTTCTTAAGGATCTTCTGACTGACTTGGAACTTCCTTAGGCGCCTGAGGAAGTAGAGGCGTTGTCGTGCCTTCTTCACAACACTGTCAATGTGTGTGGTCCATGTCAAGTCCTCGGATATGTAGGCTCCGAGGTACTTAAAGCTGTTGACTCTCTCAACCGGTGCCCCGTCGATGCTGAGGGGGCTGTAGTCCTTGACCCCCGACCTCCTGAAGTCCACAATCATCTCCTTTGTTTTGCTGACGTTCAGGGAGAGGCTGTTTTCCTGGCACCATCCCGCCAGGACCTTGACCTCTTCCAGGTAGGCCCTCTCGTCGTTGGCAGAGATCAGGCCCACCACCACTGTGTCGTCAGCAAATTTGATGATTGTATTGCTACTCCGCTGAGCCACACAGTCGTGTGTGTACAGGGAGTAGAGGAGGGGACTCAGAACACAGCCCTGGGGGGCCCCTATGTTGAGGGTGATGGATGAGGAGGTGCAGTTGCCTGCTCTCACCACCTGGGGTCTGCCAGTCAGGAAGTCCAAGACCCACTGGCAGAGGTCATAGCCCAAGCCCAGGTCCCTGAGCTTGGCTATGAGTATGGAGGGGACTATGGTATTGAATGCCGAGCTGTAGTCGATGAATAGCATTCTCACATAGTTCCCCTGCCTCTTGTCCAGGTGTGATGCTGCTGTGTGCAGCACATGGGCTATGGCGTCCTCCGTGGACCTGTTGGGGCGGTATGCAAATTGCAGGGGGTCCATGTTGATGGGGAGGGAGGAGCAGATGTAGCCCTTTACTAGCTTCTCAAAGCACTTCATGGCTATGGAGGTGAGAGCTACAGGGCGGTAGTCGTTGAGGCAAGCAGGCTTGGATTTTTTGGGTACAGGGATAATAGTGGACTTCTTCAGGCAGGTGGGGATGACAGCCTGTTCTAAGGACAGGTTAAATATGTCAGTGAATACTGGGGCCAGTTGGTCGGCACAGACTTTTAGGACGCGGCCGGGGATGCCGTCCGGACCTGCTGCCTTCCTGATATTCACTTTTTTAAAGGTCCGCCTCACCTCATGCTCTGTTACCCTGAACACTGCGCCTCCATCAGCAGCCGACCCCCCCCCCCCCCCCCCCCCCCCCCATTGCCGTGGCTTGTGAGCTGGTGTTGTTATTACCAGCATCAAACCTCGCATAGAAGGTATTGAGGTCATTTGCTAAGGAGATGTCACTGTTCAGTTTGAGGGAGGCGCCTTTGTAGTCTGTCATCGTTTTGAGCCCCTGCCACATAGCTCTAGAGTCAGCTTGTTCAAACTGGAGTTCAATTTTATCCCTGTAGCGCCGTTTGGCCTCTGACACTGTCCTCCTTACGTTGTATCGCGCCACCTTGTGGTCATTCATGTTGCCTGCCACTAGGCCGTCGTTGTATGCTTTGGTGCGCTCTCTCAGAGCTTCACGGACGGATTTGTCTACCCAGGGTTTTTGATTTGGGTAAACTCTCATTGTGGTAGTGGGGATTGTTTCTTCCACCCTAGTACAAACATAGTCCAGCACTGTCTCCGTGTAGACATGTGTCGCGGAACACATTCCAGTCTGTGCAGTGAAACACAGACCGGAGCGTCTCCTCTGACGTCAAATCCCATTTCTGCACCTCTCGCGAGACTACAGGAGTACTTTTAATTCTCTGTTTGTACTTTGGTGAAAGAAAGATTGACGCGTGATCTGATTTACCAAAGCCACTATCAGAATGAGCCTTGTAGCCACCTTTAAATTGCGTGTAACAGTGATCTAGGATGTTACCGCCTCTGGTGTTGCAAGTCACATGCTGATAGAAGTCAGGTAATACCTTTCTCAGATTGGCGCTGTTGAAATCGCCCAGCACCAAAATGGCGGCGTTAACGTTCGCCACTTGTATTCTATTTACCTCGTTGTGGAGTCTGGAGAGCGCGGCGTTGTTGCTGGCTTGCGGTGGAATATACACTCCGATCAGGATGATCGCCGTTAACTCCCTCGGGAGGAAGAAAGGACGACACTTGATGGTTATATATTCCAGGTCTGGGGAGCAGTGGTTGGATAATTCCTTCACGTTAGTTGGATCGCTCCAATTTTTGTTAAACATGAAGGCAATACCTCCTCCACGTTGTTTACCGGACTCTGATGTCCGATCCTTGCGATGGATAAAGAAGTGATCGGGCGGTTGAATTGCGTGGTCTGGGACCTCCGGCGTGAGCCACGTTTCAGTGAAGCAGAGAACGTTGCAGTCCCTAACGTCTCTTTGATATTGAATCCTTGCTCGGATGTCATCCAGTTTATTGTCAATTGATTGTACATTGGCTAGCAATATACTGGGTAGTGGTGTCCTGTGCCGCCTGGTTCTCAGCCTGTTACGGACTCCAGCTCTCTTTCCTCGTCGTCTGGGTCCTCTTTTCCTCCACTTCCACCACTTTCCTTCCACCACTTCAATATTAACGTTAATATCGCCTAATCTATGATTTAAATTATGGCTATGTGTCTAATCTGCCCGTCGCATTATCAATTACCCATTTCCAGTCAACATTGTCGAAGCGGATTGTTTTTTTATCGGTTCATTTCCGTTTTATAGCATTTTGAAAAGCCCTCATTTTCAAGAAAAAAAAAAGAATCCCTGATAAACGCTGATGTACTGTAATATTCTAGAACAGGGGTCAGCAACCTTTTTGACATGGAGTGCCTGTTTGAAATATAGTTGTAACAATATTCCATGCATCGTAATTTTTTTTCTCATAATCAGGTCTTTTTAACACTATGATCGCCGGGGACGAGTTAAGACGTCATTCCTAGCCATGCTCATTCTGCCGAAGACGCCGTAACTCGTCTTTGATGTCAATATTTCAAAAATCTGTGAGCGAAATCATATTTCCCCTCCGGAGCCCTGAGACACACTGCAAAGCTCCACTCAACTCTCTAGCGGTTCAAGAGCGCCATCTGGTGGCCGATCGCCAACCGGAAATGAGCCTTTGAACCGGTAGTGCTCATCCATATGTGGTCCGGGCACTCGCTATCGTTAGAGAGACTCCGTCTTGATACAGTGAACATCGATCGGTGCAAATAACTCGAAAAAACAACATGATTTGGACGTATATACTATTATACAACCTGGAAATGGATCGGGCATTTCTCCATCCCATAATAGAAAAAATTCTGTTCCACGCTCATCTGCCAGCGGCGCGAGGAAGCCACGGTAAGATTCAGCGTTATATTCTAACGTGTTCCATATAAACTGCTATGATGAACATATGACCCACTCTGGATGAATCATCTAACGCTGCCCACGGAATTATAAACGATCCCCCGCCCATCCGGTCATCATCAGATGACACGTAGTAACTTCTAGAACCACGTCCAGTTGAAATTTTTTATCTTGCACAGATTCCTACCAAACTGTATTTGATCATCAATATAATGCATTTAGGGCTATAAATCACGTTCTGAAGAAAGCTGCCGAAAACGATAAAAACATACTTATACTTTAGACCATATTTTAGTATGAATATGTGAATGAAAAAGTTTAACGTTGCTACACCCTGAACAATACATATAGGACATTGAATGGGCCATAATAATGGCAATTTAGCAATAGAATTTAAAAAGTTATAGCCCTGCAAAGAAGGGGAACTTCTCCATAGACAAATAGAGATGGCGAGGGATGGTAAATTATGAATTTAACCCATGGCGATCAAAGTGTTAATGATAATTTTTACATTATTACATCATTATTGTTATTGTTATTATTAACAATATTATTATGATGGTTGTATCAACCCTCAATCCATAATAAGTTAACAGAAAAATAAGTACACAACCACATTATTTCAACCTAATAAAACTATGTTTATTTTCATTGTTTTAAGAACACAAGTTGACTTGGTAATACTCACATTTTTAGTAAAAAAAATGGCTTTTAACATGTGCAATGTTCAATGAAATAGAAAAATAAATAATAAAATTTGTTGATTAATCCCACTGGTCACAATGGTGACCGTAATAATGTTTTTGTTATAAGGCTCTGCAAATGTTACTGAATGATGTAGCAATGTATTTCCAGCTAAATTGAAATAATAAACAAATAAAGGGTCTCAATTAAATATGTGGTAGTAAAAAGAACTTGTGGGAGGATTTCAACAAGATAAATGCGACAACAGTGCAAAATATTTCACTATAATATTTCAAAGCAAATTTTTTTTATTTTTTTTATATACTGCTACTGCCTATGAAAATGCCCCCGCGTGCCTATGCAGGCACGCGTGCCTAGGGTTGCCTACCCCTGTTCTAGAACGTTGTCATTGTTCGGCCTATTTATGAATCGTTTTCAAATAAACGCTAGATTATCGATAGTATATGTGTACGTATGCACGCTGGTGCCGCAAGCTGTAAATCGATTCTCTTATTTCCTGATCACTCGCACAGTCAAAACAGCCATATCACATATAGGGGGAAAGCTTATATCTCCGTGAAAACAGGTCTGATTATCCTAAGACTGGTAAAATAGATTCCTTACCTGAGATCAGATGGTATCCAAATGGATTATTCCAATTCCTGATCGACCATTCCAAAAATCGATCCTTTTATTGATCCCACGCGTATACTGTAACACAGCGTATACACGCTGTGCTGAGGGTCCAGCATGAAGCTGATCGGCCCCGGTTACATGCGTGAGAAGTAAAATGTGGAGTCCGGGTTTTTTTTCCCCATGCATTTTCATTGAGTCCAATCCAAAAGGGTGAATTACCATCTGGGAGACGATAGGGGGCGCTTTTTTCACATCTGAGCGTCTGGGGTGGCTGATTTACCAACGGTAGACTCGGTTGATGAAATATGAATTCAGATCGCTAATAAAAAGAAAGAAATGAGAAAAAACGAATATTCTCGTTATGGGCATTCAACCCGTGGGGGGTAAACCCGAGAAAACTCGGGTTGGGCATTCAAAGTGTTAACACTTTGGATGCCAGCGACGCGTTTTGTCGTTAGTTCATGCCGCCAGTTGAGTGCCGGCAACGCTATATAGCGTTTGTTTGTCGTATTTTATTGGCAATTTGAATTCATATTTCATCAATCGAGCCTCACGCTAGTGTTGCAGAGTCTCTGAGCTCAATTGGGAAGATACCGCCCCCTATCGTCTCTCCCTGTGTAACTGCACCCCATTAGTTTAGACTGATGAAGGGGGGGGGGGGGGGGGGCAGTTTCCTCATGTTACTTTTCCGTCAAGCCAACTGAAGAGACCAAGTGATCGCCGGTGGATTATGTATTTACAGTATACACTGTAATCAATAAGCGTGATCGATATTTGGAATGGCGATCAGGAATTGGAATAATCTTTTTGGATAACATCTGATCTGAGGTAAGGAATCTATTTTACCAGTCTTGAGGTAATCAGAGCTTTCACAGATATATCAACGTGTCCCATATGTGTGTGTGTGTGTGTGTGTGTGTGTGTGTGTGTGTGCTCGCTGATCAGGAAATGAGAGAATATACTTTTCAGATCGCTTCTATAGCGTGCATAAGTACACATATACTATCGATAATCTAGCGTTTATTTGAAAACTATTCATAAATAGGCCGAAAAATGACAACGTTTTTGTGTATGCCAGAATATTCCAGTAAATGCTGTTTATCACGGAATCTATATATTTTCCTGAAAACGAGGGCTTTTCAAAATGCTATAAAACGGAAATGAACCGATTAAAAAACAATCCGTTTCGACAATGTTGACTGCAAACAAGTCATTGATAAGCGACGGGCAGATTAGACACATAGTCATAATTTAAGACAGAGATTATGCGTTCACAACGCTATCATTGAAGTGGGTGCTGGCATTTAACCACGTTTTACCATGTTCTACAGTGGTAATCAAAGTGTTAACAAGACGGCCTAAACTGTGCCGGGTCACATATCGATTTGATTTGTTCAAATCAAATCCTGTTCAAATCCCGTTGATTTTGTTGTCATAGTTCCCACTCCCGTCTGCTCCCATTGACTTTTACTCCCGGTCTTGCCCAATCATGTGATTAAAAGTGAAATTGACTCCCATTCCGTGGAAATCCTGCGGCATCCGCGGGAATTCTGAAAAAATGTCATCCTCTAATACAGAGTGACAAAAGGGACCAGGGAAATTTTCATAAACAAAAACAAGAGAGAATCCGCAATAGCTGCGACTGCATTCACACTAGGGCTGACCCCTATTAATCGATTAGTCGACTAATCGGTCGAAAGGAGCCGTAGTCGACTGGCCAACCTCTTAGTCGAATATAATAAATATACATTTTAAAAAAGATTTAATTTTTTTTTATCATTCTTTCCAAAAGAAAAGAGGCCTAGAAGCGTGGCTAACGCTAATGGCACGCATACCAGAGGCTAACTGCCTACGAAAACAGGCACAGAGGCACTGAAAGAGGATTTCACCCATCTAATGAACACACTAGACTAGACAAATATCAAGATGGATCCATCAGTGGACCAATTGCATGCTTTTGCAGAGGACAAGAAGCCTTCAGTCGACTCCTTCAGACATTAAGCACCCCCCACAGCCCAAATGGAAAAAGTAGAAATATTATACTTATACTATACGACTAACGGCACATTTTGGCCAATCCTAGTCGATCATCCAAATCCTTAGTCGGGGACAGCCCTAATTCACACACAAACAAACAAACAAACAAACAAACAAACAAACAAACAAACAAACAAACAAACAAACAAACAAACAAAGACTTCACCTCCATGCCAAATGTTAGCCTTTCAAATAGATCACATTTAAACCTCTTGAAGGGTAGATCAAATCCACCACTCCACTTAGCCTGAAACTGTTACCCTGTGTTGACTATGGCATGTTGTAAACAGTGACCATGGTGGGCTGCAAGGAGGCACCAGCACCTAAATCATACAGATCAATAACTTAGATCACTGAAGGGCCAGCACCTAAATCATACAGATCAATAACTTAGATCACTGAAGGGCCGCTCAGTCCCCGGAACTCCTGTCACTTCCGAGAAAGAGGGTCCAGGGCGGCAGCACGTCAATATGTTCTGAGGTAGAAATCCCTCTGTCAGGACATACTGTGTGTTTCTCACTCACTCACATACTCACACACCAATGGTGGAGGCAATCATGCAAGGCGCCAACCTGCTCATCTGTCTTGCTCGAGGACACTTTGACACCCTGCCGAGATCGAGCCGGGAACCTTCCGATTACCAGACGACCTCTCTCTACCTTCTGAGCCACTGCCAGATGAAGTCTCTCTACCTCCTGAGCCACAATATAACACCTTGAAGGGATCAAGCTACTGTACCAATATTCTGTCTTGGACATGAGGGACCACAGTCTGTCCAAATACACCTGAGGGATAAGGGTCTGTCCAAATACACCTGAGGGATCACAGTCTGTCCAAATACACCTGAGGGATCACAGTCTGTCCAAATACACCTGAGGGATCACAGTCTGTCCAAATACACCTGAGAGATCACAGTCTGTCCAAATACACCTGAGGGATCACAGTCTGTCCAAATACACCTGAGGGATCACAGTCTGTCCAAATACACACATCTACCAAGGTTTTATATCAGGAGTACAACGTTCTTAATCCAAAATAGAACATTCTGAAGGATTTACATTCAACACATTATCTTCCCTATAGGTCTCTAAACGTAGCATCCTATTAGTATAGAATGGGAGCAGCATATATATACCGGTAGCTATAATATATAATTAGAGCTGTGTAGTATGAATATATTTTAATGCATAAAGATCGAAAACGAAATTTGTATCGAAATCTGAAAATGTTTGTATTGTTACACCCCAATTTGATACCCATAAATAAAATAAAACATCAAATTGATTACATTTAAAACTCTTGAAGAGTATATTAAATTCCCCTCTCTACTTATAAGCGCTTAGCCTGAAACCCCACATTGAACACGGCTGTAGTAAACAGTGATCACATAGTGATCTAGGGCACTGGGTAGAGGGTCACATGTCTCACTACTTTCTAACAATGGAGTTCATCATTTGGAATGTGTTGGGGGATTTCTACCACGGAGGACCTGACACACAGATCTGGTGACAGCTTACAAGATTCATAATGATGAATGACATGTGAATATATGAGGAGAGAGAGAGAGAGAGAGAGAGAGAGAGAGAGAGAGAGAGAGAGAGAGAGAGAGAGAGAGAGAGAGAGAGAGAGAGAGAGAGATGTTGCTGCCTGCCATAAACTGAGGGACAGTCACCTGACACGTTTATGCTGTAATATTTGATGATTGTTATGTTTTGATGATATTGTACTTTGATATTGATATCTGTTTTCTAATTCATGTTTAATGTTAATATTGTGGCAGATATCACCCCCCCCCCCCCCCTCTCATGGATATGTGAAGGATGGGAGATATTATTGCCACGGAAGGAGTAGAGACATTAGTCCACCCACATCTCACATGCACACGCCCAGAGAGAGAGAGAGAGAGAGAGAGAGAGAGAGAGAGAGAGAGAGAGAGAGAGAGAGAGAGAGAGAGAGAGAGTCTCTCAATGACTACAGACCGGTGGCACTCACCTCTGTGGCCATGAAATGTTTCGAGAGGCTGGTCAAGGATCACATTTGTGCCTCCCTCCCCAGTGATATGGACCCTATGCAATTTGCATACAGGCCAAACAGGTCCACTGATTATGCGGTCTCCCAAGTACTGCACAGCACCCTCTCTCACCTTGACCGCCAGAAGGGGGGCTATGTGAGACTGTTGTTCATTGACTACAGCTCAGCGTTCAACACCATAGTCCCCACCAGACTGGTGGACAAGCTGATCGAGCTGGGTCTGAGCTCCGCTCTGAGCGCCTGGATACTGGACTTTCTGAGCTAAAGGCCCCAGGCGGTCAGGGTGGGGGGTCAGACCTCCAACACCATCACCCTGAGCATCGGGTCCCCCCAGGGCTGTGTTCTGAGCCCCATGCTGTACTCACTATACACACACAACTGTGTGGCCAAGTTCAGCTCCAACACCATAGTGAAGTTTGCGGACGACACAGTGGTGGTGGGGCTGATCTCGGACAACGACGAGAAGGCCTACCGGGAGGAGGTTGAGGTACTGGAACGCTGGTGCCAGGACAACAGCCTGCTCCTGAACATTGGTCAAACCAAGGAGCTGATCGTGGATTATAAGAGAGGACAGCAGGAGACACACACACCACTGAGGATAAACGGGGCTACCGTGGACAGAGTGAGCAGCTTTAAGTACCTGGGGGTCCACATCTCAGAGGATCTGACATGGACAACACACATAGACTCAGTCGTAAAAAAAGGCGAAGCAGCGCCTCTA
This sequence comes from Notolepis coatsorum, assembly GCF_963971535.1. Classification (NCBI taxonomy): domain Eukaryota; kingdom Metazoa; phylum Chordata; class Actinopteri; order Aulopiformes; family Paralepididae; genus Notolepis; species Notolepis coatsorum. The sequence continues at coordinate 96,351,333 of NC_140173.1, read as the reverse complement.
CCACCTGAGACAGTTAAGGAAGTTCAGAGTATCTGGGAAGATACTCCAGTCCTTCTACTCCAGAGCTGTAGAGAGCATCTTGACTGGAAACATTACTGCCTGGTATGGAAACAGCACGGCACAGGACAAGAAGGCCCTACAGAGAGTGGTGCGCTCAGCCGAGCGTACCACGGGTATTGCACTACCACCCCTGCAGGTTCTATACAACAAGAGGTGCAAATCCAGAGCCTGCAGAATAATGAAAGACCCTCACCACCCCAACAACAGCCTGTTCATGCTGCTGAGGTCAGGCAGACGCCTGCGAACACCAGCTACTAGGACAGAGAGACTTCGGCTCAGCTTCTTCCCCCAGGCCATCAGAGCCTTGAACACTGAACTCTCCACACACAAGCACACATGAGCACACACACGACACACACACTGTACACGCTCACACACTAGCAGCCACTTTAACATGAGCAAGCACACACTCATGCTGCACACGCCCACACTTATGGCCACTAAGGAAAGGTCACTTTAAGAATAGTATAGTATAACTTGAGATTGTATAATATAGCATGTACATAAAGACCCAGTGCCTCATCCGTAGCTAACAGTGTATGCACTACCACAGGACCTAGCATGTCCTACCATGCTCTGTAAATAACTTATGTACATATACCGATATGCCCTACTCTGTTTACTTGTTTTATTGCACATTTGTGTACATATACCGATATGCCCTACTCTGTTTACTTGTTTTATTGCACAATTTGTTATTACTATTGTATTATGCACATCGTTGCGGGCAAGACCACCCGCATTTCATTGTATACTCGTATGCCGTGACAAATAAAACTCTTGACTTGACTTGACGCTCTATTTTGCCAGAGAGAGAGAGAGAGAGAGAGAGAGAGAGAGAGAGAGAGAGAGAGAGAGAGAGAGAGAGAGAGAGAGAGAGAGAGAGAGAGAGAGAGAGAGAGAGAGAGAGAGAGAGAGAGAGAGAGAGAGAGAGGGGTAGTGAGAGGAGAGGTGAAGGCGAGTAGGTGTTCATTGTGTACTGGACCCTGGACTGGCTGAGAAACCCCCTTGTGTACTGACCCTGGACCGGACGACTACCCTGAGTATTGAACAATCCCTTTTTCTGTCAGCAAGCCTGTTTTGTGTTTTTGACCCTCGGACTGTATCACAACCATTCTTTTGCCTTTCCAACTGGATTCTGCCTTTAATTCAATAAATACTCGTATTGATTGATATTGCTCTTGTGTGGACATTCAAATTGTTTGTATTTGAACCCCACCAGGCTCGTCACAATATTAATAATTTTCTTTGGCAACATGTACATGTTACGTCATGCCAATAAAGCCAATTGAATTGAATTGAATTTAGAGAGCGAGAGATAGACATACTGTAGGTTATAACCTCATGGTTTATTTTATATCCTATAGGTTATAGCCCCATGGTTTATTTTATATCCTATAGGTTATAGCCCCCTGGTTTATTTTATATCCTATAGGTTATAGCCCCATGGTTTATTTTATATCCTATAGGTTATAGCCCCATAGTTTATTTTATATCCTATAGGTTATAGCCCCCTGGTTTATTTTATATCCTATAGGTTATAGCCCCATGGTTTATTTTATATCCTATAGGTTATAGCCCCATAGTTTATTTTATATCCTATAGGTTATAGCCCCCTGGTTTATTTTATATCCTATATGTTATAGCCCCATGGTTTATTTTATATCCTATAGGTTATAGCCCCATGGTTTCTTTTATATCCTATAGGTTATAGCCCCATGGTTTCCCCTGTCAGCTGCTCCCTGGGATGAGGTGCTAGCACTCGTAAATGTCATAAATGTGTCTCACTGACATGCAAGGAAGGGATGTGGAGACCAATCACAGAGACACGTGGGAATAACAGTCAGAATATTTACATGCCCTCAGGGAACGCGAGGTGCCGCTCAAGGCCGATCTACTAAAGATAAACCGGACATCCTTCAGAGGTAATAGTTATCAGTCCCTACATGAAAAGGTGCGGTCGTAACCGGCCTCCATGTCTTCTTCCTCCTGTGCAGAGATGCAAGGCTCATGTCATGTTCATGTTGAAAACATGTTTACGCAACAGGGAGCAAGGAGATAGACAGACTGCTTGTTCATTAACCCTTTCACTGCCACACGACAGCCGGTTAACCCTTTCACTGTGGCAATACAGAAGGTTAGCCCTTTACTATCACACAACCGACGGTTGTGTGATAGTAAAGGGTTAACCTTCTGTCGTGTGGCAGTGAAAGGGTTAAAGGTAACCTGTTGGGAAAATGGCCTTTTCCTGGGTTTTGCACAGTTTTTGGAGCACTGGAGGCTTGAATGAGGGGTTGTCCCAATACTGAGTAAATGTTAAATATGTTCATTGTGCCTTTACCGCAGTTCAGCTATGACAAGAACACTCCCTCAAGAAACAATATTGCAGCCAAAACGCAGTTAGTTAGCAAGACCTTGTATGCGTGTATACAGTATGTGCGTGTGAAGAGATATTGATAAGGACCTCACAGACCTATATTAACTGGTTGAAAAGGACAAAAATATGTCCCCTTTAAGTTATAATAATATTTAGAGGTCCATCAGTACCAATACCAGTATCAGGTTTCAACCCAATACCAGGCTGTTACTCTGTACTGATAAATGTTACAGAGGAGTACTA
>NC_140173.1:95599900-95627400 GCF_963971535.1 Notolepis coatsorum | reverse complement strand
TTTTTAGTGGTGGGACTCGATTAAACATTTTAATCGAATTAATTAGTTAATTAATCTAAATTAATCACATTTTAATTGCATATCAATATTTGATGCGAAAAGCAACATTTTTCAATTCAAATTAATTTTGGTATATGAGTGAATCAATGAATATACATTATACATACGTTTAAGCAGCACAATCTTGTATTAGCTACTACACAGACCAACAGATCAATGCAATTTTTAACAAAGTGCAGCAATTTTAGGAATAATATGTATATAGCACAAAGGACCTTTTGTAAAATCAAGCACTTTCGCGGGAAAAGTAAAACGCAGTACTTTCAAGTACATTCCAGAACAGTTGACCATTGGGGGAGAAAAACTCTTGATTGATCTCAATTTCGCTTATTTATTTTTTTATGAACAAACCAGACTAAGAAAAAAAGTAATTTGCGATTTATTATACTTTATACTTATAGCACATGCATGAGTCTGGTTTCCTTTGAAAGGTAACATTCTTACACAATAAAGAAAAATCATCATGCGATTAAATGCATACATTTTTTTAAAAACATTTAATTCTTTCTGTAGTTAATTAATCGAAATGAATGCGATATCCCGAAGTCCCAGCCCTAGTTTTTTTTACTTTCAAATAAACCAAACCAAGCCAGTTCCAGTGGCATGGTCTATGATACCCACTGAGAAAGCTCCAGCATGTCTGTAGACCTATACTGAAAAGTGTGACAGAACTTTCACTTTGTGATTCATAAAATTAACCCTGTAAATGTCCTCGTCTCACAGACATACAGGGATTCTCTTCACACTGTCTTCCTGCCATGTTCCGATTACAGGCTACTTACTGTTCCATTGCAAATGCTTCACCGACAGAACTATCAGCCTTAACCAGTGGTACATATGCTAATTACGACATGACAACTGTTTAAATTTGATCTTGGTCGAGAGGGAATTCAATCTGCAAACTATACTAGCTGCTAGATGGTCATGTCTCCAGCCATTTGACATGCGACATCACCAGGAATGGAATAGAAAATCAGTCCAAAGCATTTGAAGATTCCCTCCCCTTTTTTGTTGGCTTTTACCTTTTCTCCCATCCTCCAATTTAGTCGTTATGCCAATTCCCTTCCTGGTCTGCCGTACTGTCAGTCTGGGGAGGGTGTATACTACCCTACTGTCAGTCTGGGGAGGGTGTAGACTACCCTACTGCAAGTCTGGGGAGGGTGTAGACTACCACATGCCTCCTCCGATACATGTGGAGTCGCCAGCCGCTTCTTTTCACCTGACAGCGAGGAGTTTCATGGTTTTCAGTCAAGTGAACACTCTATAACCACACAAGTGTGTCACTATATATAATAATATATAATATATATAGTGACACACTTGTGTGGTTATAGAGTGTTCACTTGACTGAAAACCATAAATTCAAGGTCCACAACCAGAGAACCCATTCACTCACACATTCACACACTGACGGCAGAGGCAACCATGCAAGGTGCCAATCTGCTCATCGGGAGCAGTTAGGGCTTAAGTGTATTGCTCAAGGAAACTTGAACACACTGCCGGGAGGAGCTGGAATCGAACCGAGAACCTCCGGATTACCAGACGACTGCTCTACCTCCCGAGCCACTGTCGCCCCAATCCAGTAGAATGGTATAGGTCCAGTAGCGAGGTTCAATACACGGAGACGGGCATGGCGGAGGGTAGTCAGGCAGGCAGGGGTCATATACAGAGTGGGTTCTCAGACAGGGTAGTAACACACAGCAGGTTCCTCCTTCCAAAACATATCATACACAGCAGGGTCCTCCTTCCAAAACAGATCATACACAGCAGGTTCCTCCTTCCAAAACATATCATACACAGCAGGTTCCTCCTTCCAAAACATATCATACACAGCAGGGTCCTCCTTCCAAAACATATCATACACAGCAGGGTCCTCCTTCCAAAACAGATCATACACAGCAGGGTTAGGGCTGGGCGATATGGCCTAAATATGATATCACGATATTTTCTGACCTTTCGGCGATACACGATACACATCACGATGTTTTTCTTTTTTACCCCAAACAATTCATTATGAGGCTTACCAAGACAGTATTTGAGTTTGCAAGCTAACATTAAAGACAAAATAAAATACCCATGCATTTAGCATTTTTATATTAGATTTAGATGATTAGATTATATATTGCATATGAGATATTATATGATTTAGATATGAAATATGATGAATTGAAAATGGGGGACCCTGATGTAAACAAGACTAAAGTCTTTCTCTGGTCTGCATCCCCTTAACAATTGTATGTATTGAGCTGTACTGTACCCATTCTGCAATATGTTAAAGTTTTAAATCAATCAATCAATAAATAGCATTTTAGCATTTTTATGAAACTACTGTATATATGTATGTCTCTAAATGTTTTGATGAATTGAAAATGGAGGACCCTTATGTAAAAAAGCCGAAAGTCTTTTTCTGGTCTTCATCCTCCTGTACTGTATTGTACCCATTCTGCAACCTTTTAATACAGTTTTCATTCATTCATTCTGACGGAAACATAATCATTTTGATTGACAGTCGAGTCTGCCAATGACGTCACACCGCTTGCACCCGCCCTGCTGTTCTTAGCACCAATCGGCAAGCGTTATTAGTTTTTGACTTCCTGAATGTCCCGTGTGCTGAACATCAACAAAGCTACTAACATTAGCTCCCCGCGGCCGTCGAGTAGGAGACCAGTGCTTCACAGGATGACTAAATGAGGCATAATGATTTTACTACAACGAATGTTATAATAAAAGCCTTTCCATACATCTGTCTGATTGAAAACTTTATTAACAGACCGCGGAATGGGCATATCTCAGCACAGGCTGAGATATGAACGAGTAACGTGTGGACAGATTGACGCGACACAATCCTCTTGGGCAAAACATCACGATATCCATGATACGTTGAAAAAGTGTATCGTTAATGAACTGTACCCGATATTTATATAATATCGTCATATCGCCCAGCCCTAAGCAGGGTCCTCCTTCCAAAACAGATCATACACAACAGGGTCCTCCTTCCAAAACAGATCATACACAGCAGGGTCCTCATTCCAAAACAGATCATACACAGCGCGTTAATGTTCTCCAACTCTCTCTCTGTTCGCCCTTTCTCTCCCTCTCCAAGCAGCGTGGTAACGAGCCACAGCCGTGCTCCATGAATTAGACACAGGTGTTGTTACTCTGATTGTGGCGGAACTCTGTATATGGGCATCGGCCTGATTGCTGTACAAGCTGGTTTTGTCACCAGAACTCCTAATATGGGCATAGACACACACAGTGGGAAACACACATCTGTTCTCTATCACCTCTCCTCTCCTGCTTCTATGCCGGCTGCCAAAATATATACATATATATTTGAATTAATTGTAAAAATATACCAGTTCATATATCAAGAAAAATAAATGTAATTTTGATGACAAACATGTATGTGTCTGTCCACCAATATGCCCAGACAATGAAAAGAACTGTGTGGTGGTACTGTGTGAGGGGGGAGAGACCTTCACATGGTCCTGTGTGAGAGGGGAAGAGAGAGAACCTCAGTTTTACTGTACATAAGTATATTAGTCTGTAAAAGGTTGGCAAGACATTAACATTGGACTCCATTCAGTTGGATTTGTGACACTGTTTTGATTCCACATAGTAGAAGGGGGTATTTTTGTGACCCTTTATTTTTCCCAGTGTGAGGTTGGACACAATTACATGTGTGATTTGCTTTAGAAGTGCGAGGGATCCAGGGAACAATCTTTCAGTAATGGAACATTTAGCTCAACAATGTACCTGTTGTTGTGATGCATTGAGATCCATCGTTTGGTAAAAAAAAACAAAAAAAAAACAACAACAACAGGGGATGTTAACCTTTATAAGAGTAAAGTTGGACACTACATTGTGTGAGTACTCATATTACTGAGTAATGTTACATCGGCACGGTGGTGTAGTGGTTAACACTGTCGCCTCACAGCAAGAAGGTCCAGGGTTCGATTCCCACTTGGGGACCAGGTTTCCATGATGCCAGGTACTCAGGTGGGGTATCTCCCAGGCCTTTCTGTGTGGAGTTTGCATGTTCTCCCCGTGCTCGCAAGGGTTTCCCCCCCGATAAGATAAACCCAATGGAAAAACATGCACAACAGATCGCTAACGCTGTGGCGTCCTTGACGAAGACGGACAGGAGCACTTGGATTGGTCCCCGGGGCGCGGCTCACGTTGACGCCCTATCTGCTCCCGGCTGCCCATGGGGGGAAGGACAACGGGATGGGAAAAGTGCAGAGAGACATTTCATCGGCGACTCAGTGCATGTGTGTGTGTGTTCCTGTGGGTCGCCCATCTCGCGTGTGTGTTAAACTGCATGACAAATAAAGACTTCTAGTCTTCTAGTCTAACAATTATTATTATTATTATATTATTTAGGAGGTCAATATGGCCATCTGTTGTTGCCTATACCTGCCTGACCACGCCCACATCCGCTCACATATAAGCGGGGTCATGGCCATACTACCAGCTCCTTCTCCAGTCTTTCACCGCCGAAACGGAAGACACATGGGGTCCTCAGTGAGTCAGAGCAGAGCGCTCGCCATATTCATATAACTAGGGTTATAGGATAACCTTCGTTATATTTCATATGGCTTTACGCTCTGCTCTATTGGAACACAAGAGCGGAGCAGAGCGGAGAGCCCGACAGATGTACCCGCTGAGGTCCCCTACAACCATCAGAATACCGGGGAGGATCCGGGCCCCCGAGCCCCCCCTAGTGAGGGATGGGAGGGAGACCGGACCTGACTGTGCGAAGAGGGAACAGTACCTCAACACACAGGGTGAGCAGACCGTGGGACTTAACTTTGTTTAGAAGGGCCCGCGACTACTCGGTCGCGCATCCCGCACGCCACCAGGGAACGGACGTGAAGCAAAAAATCCACATCACAGCCCCCAACATCACGGCGTTGGGGTCAAAAAGCCCCGACCCCGTGGTAAGGCCGTAGCAGCGGGGCGCGGAGGAGGCCCCAGCCCCAGGCCACATCCCGGGGGCCAGGACCCCCCGAAAAAGGGGCCTGGCGAGGTCAACGAGGGCGCGGCACCAGGCGGTCACTGGTGACACCACCCCCCACATCGCCAGCATATCGGACAGGGCCTACAATAGGTGAAGGCCCTTCTCCATCTGGCACGCTGCTCCGAAGCGCTCCAAGGAGGCTTCCCCCCCACAATGTCGTGGGGCCAGCTGGCGCACCGGGGAGACAACCCTCCAAGGAGGTTGATCCCTCAATCCAGGCCGACAGGTCTTAACAAGAGCAGAACTCGACCTGCGCCCGGAGCACTGCGGACTAGACAGGCGCCTAAGGGGCTAACTGTAAGAACAGTATCCCGGCGGAAAGGGTGTTCGGTATGCCGTGCACCATGTCACAATCTCATGGGGTCACGAACCTCGCGGAGTCGGAGTTAGCCAACTCTGCCAGCGAACAGATTCCACCACGAACCCTGACCCTGCCAATTTATTAATCCAGCGGGGTCGAGGTTCAGAGAAAGAGTTTGACACAATTGGCAGACGTCATGAAACATGCGGGGGCATACTCTCGGGCAGCCGGGGTCAGACCCGGGCTCAACCGGAGAGTCGACTCTGCTACCAACACACCGGGGAGACAACCACCCCCCTATGTTTATTAACAGAAAATGGTTGCTACTAGGGATGCACCGAATGGGAAATTCTTGGCCGAAACCGATACCGAAAATAGGAAACAGTTGGCTGAAAACCGAATGCCGAAAGGCCGAAAATGATTAATATAAATATATATATGTTTTTTTTTTTTTTTTTGCTACCTGATTATGGCAAAATACATGATTATGGCTAAACTTAACTTAAATAATATTAATAATCACTATTATGGGCCCATAAAACATTTATTCAGCACTTTTGAATGCATACATTAATTCCAGACTGATTGCTGAAAGATTGTACAATTTAAACATTTTCTCTTTGCATACAACAAAATGTGCATTAAAGTCAAGTGCATTTTCTTTTCTCTGTAGGATAATTATGAACAAAGTGCATTCAGAACAAAGCCAAGGTGCTTTAAAACTGCATAACGATTGCATAAAGACACACACACAGGACTGTTGCATTTACTACATCTCCCATGACTCTTAGCGGGGGATGACGTAGCTTACGAGAGACTACAACGATTGATGACGACTTCCTGTCCTCGCATTTCCATTTGCGGTTTAACGATACATTTTCAACAACAGATTGCTGCTAATTAAACACTTCATTTAAACGGAGTAACGTTAACGTTATGTCGAGTTCATACGTGTAGTGTAGTATGAACTCGTCATAACGTTAACATTACTCAGTGTCCACTGTTGCTGCCACCGTTGCGTCGCAGATGGATGGTACACTGTTAGCTCCGTAGCTAATCCGCTCCTAGACTACTGATAGCATAAATACTCAGTTTTTTTCTAATTTAGTTTAGAACCGGGTTTCGGGGGGCATCCCTACTCCCAAGAGGAGTTAGTTATCACAGGCTGTAGAATGCAGGAAGAGCTGCCAAGCTGCTCACGTTACATGTTGCGCATGCTACCGGAATGTCTGTAGTAGTCGCGTTTTGATGACGTCATCACAACAACACGTTATTTGACTTTCGGTCATATATTTTCGGTGCTAAAACCCTTTCGGCCGAAAGCCGAAAGAGCCGTTTTAACCATTTTTGGCCGATAATTTTCGGTAGCCGAATTTTCGGTGCATCCTAGTTGCTACCTTAACCCATTAAGAAACCCCGGAAACATAACTGCGCATATACACAGGCTATACAATGCAGTTCAAGGCGTTTCAGGTTTAAAAAGGGTTAACCCAGGCCAACAGGTCAACAAGGGCAAGGCCCGACCTGGGCCTGGAGGACCGGGACCTACACAGGGATGCATAGAGGAGTTGACAGAAGCAGCCTCCCCGACAGCCCCCTCCAATCCCCGGTTTAGCAGGGAAGGAGGGGTGAAACAAATGGAGAAGGACCAACCCACCTAACATTGTGAAAAAAGGTACAACATAGTAATAATAATAATAATTCATTTAATTTATATAGCGCTTCTCAGTAACCCGAAGTCGCTGACAGTAGTCGGGAGCAAGAGTACAAACAAAGAAACAAAAGCAAAGAAACAAAAACAAAGAAACAACAAAGAAACAAAAACAAAAGGAACATGAGACCATGGGGGGAACAGGGGAGACAGCATGAAAGCACAAAAAAGACTGGAGACAGACATCAATCAGGTTGGAGGGGGGTTTAAGGGTGGGGGGGGTTGAAGGCAAGGGAGAACAGGTGGGTTTTGAGGTGAGCTTTGAAGGTGGAGAGTGTAGGGGAGTCTCTGATGGACTGGGGGAGGGAGTTCCAGAGTCGGGGTGCAGTACGAGAGAAGGCCCGATCTCCGAAGTTTTTAAGCTTGGATGTCGGGACAGTGAGGGAGGCAGTGGAGGAGGACCGGAGGGAACGGGTGGGGCGGTAGGGAAGAAGGAGATCAGTCAGGTAGGGGGGGGCCAGGCTGTGGAGGGCTTTGAAGGTGAGGAGTAGTGTTTTAAAGTTTATGCAGTGTTTGATCGGGAGCCAGTGGAGGGAGTGGAGGACAGGAGTGATGTGTTCGCGGGACCGGGTGTTAGTGAGGAGGCGGGCGGCTGAATTTTGGACCATTTGCAGTTTATGGAGGGAGCGGGAGGTGATACCAGTGAGGAGGGAGTTGCAGTAGTCCAGGCGGGAGGAGATGAAGGCGTGAATGAGGGATTCAGCAGCGGGGGGGGGGAGGCAGTGACGGATTTTTGCGATGTTGCGGAGGTGGAAGTAGGATATTTTTACGATGGAGCGGACGTGGGGGTCAAAAGAGAGGGTGGGGTCAAGGAGGACACCAAGGTTTCGGACTAGGGGGGAAGGGGTGATGGTGGAGTCGTTGATGGTGAGTGTGATGGGTCCGGATCTGGTGAGGGTGGTTTTGGTGCCAATGATGAGAAGTTCAGTCTTGACCAATGCACACCACTAACACTTTGGATGCCAGCCACGACATAACACGTGTTATCAGCCCGCCCCCTGAATGCCCAGCACGACAATTAGCGTGATTTTTTTTTTATTAGCGATCTGAATTCATATTTCATCAACCGAGTCTACCGTTGGGAAACCAGCCCCATCAGGAGCTCAGATGTGAAAAATCGCCCCCTATCGTCTCCCAGATGGTAATGCACCCTTTTGGAATGGACTCAATGAAAATGGATGAAAAAAAAAGAATCCGGAATCCACATTTTACTTCTCACGCATGTAACCGGAGATGATCCCAGTCATTGTGGACCATCAGAACAGTGTGTAATATGTGTTTACAGTATGTAGCGTTGGATCAATAAAAGGATCGATTTTTGGAATGGCGATCAGGAATTGGAATAATCTTTTTGGATACCATCTGATCTCAGGTAAGGAATCTATTTTACCAGTCTTAGGATAATCAGACCTGTTTTCACGGAGATATAAGCGTTTCCCCTATGTGTGATATGGCTGTTTGGCTGTGCGACTGCGAGCGATCAGGAAATATATCAGATCAGATATCAGATCGCCTATATAGCGTGCATACGTACACATATACTATCGATAATCTAGCGTTTATTTGAAAACGATTCATAAATAGGCCGAAAAATGAGAACGTTTTTTGTGTATTCTAGAATATTCCGTTTATTATGGAATATTTTTATTTTCCTTGAAAACGAGGGCTTTTCAAGATGCTATAAAACGGAAATGAACAGATAAAAAAACAATCCGCTTCGACAATGTTGACTGGAAAATGAGTCATTGATAAGCGACGGGCAGATTAGACACATAATTTAAAACATAGATTAGGCGATATTAACGCTAACATTGAAGTTGATGGTGGGCATTCAAGCACTAAATTGTGCGCCCCCTGCTGGGCACTGAAAGTGTTAAGGGCAACTCGTAGTGGCATCTATATGACACACACATTTATGACATCAACCCCTGTGACGTCCGGCCCGCCCTGGCATTTTCCCCCCGGAAAAGCTCAGGGTCCTTCGGGGTACCAGAACTTGTCTGCACCCCGGCGGACAACGGGTTAAACTGATCCGGTCCGGCGCGACCAGGACAAGTCCCATGCCCTTGTCACGCCACCGCCCCCAGTCCTAAGAGGGGGGTAGGTACGCGTGTCGATCCAAAACATCACAGGGGGCGTCACCAAGACGGTCAGTACGCGAACGCACCGCTCCCGGTGGCCCACCCAAAGGGCGTGAAACCCCCCTGCCAATGTTTGATCTACTCCGTCATCTCCCCCCGGAGATGTACGCGAGTCCTCGAGTCTAACCTAGTGCACTGGCGCTCGGTAGAGATAAAAATCTCCTTCCCAGCCGACCGCATAAAAAATGCTGTTTTTATGATGTTGGGCAACCAAGGCGCGCCGGTCCCAAAAGGCGGATTCAATCATTGAAAAACACCCTGGGTCAGCGCTGATCGGTCTCGTAAGACCAAACGCTGATTTATGAAACAGCGTGTATGTGCGTAAAGAACCTGAGAACAGTGACCGCGAATTTCTAACAAGAAAGAGCCCCACAATGTTTCCCCTCTCTGTCTGGGACGAGCAGCAGGAAGCCGGTACTAGAGACACAGACACGGGCTCTTATACGACGAGCCTGGGAATAAAAACCGCGTCAATTCTGCTCTTTATGTAAGAGGGGAAGACAGCGGTTTTCCCAGAGAGACCTCAACGTGAGTGAAACAATTGAAAAAGGTTCATGTAACAGATTGGACTAAGTAGACAAAACGGCCCAATATACACTACTGTTTATATGAGAGCAGAGCAGAAGGACCAACAGTCTCGACTGCATCAAGTTCAAGTTCAAGTTCTTTAATAGTTGTCATACAGAAGTACAGAATACTTTCATACAAAATGCTTCTTACTGTTACGCTCCAGAGACTGTGCTAGACAAGATAGTATCAAATAACATAATAACATAATATAGCATGAATTTAGAAGAAGAAACATCATCAGCATCACATCATCACATCATCTACCCTTTACAATGACAGCGGTCTGTAGCACAGGCCCTGTAACTCACGGACATGTCTCTTGGCCAATAAGAAAAACGCGCCTGTGACGTCTTCAATGGCCGGGGAAATCCTGTGTCCCACTATCCTAATTTGGTGTGGGAGACAGGGAAATCCATCAGGGAGACTGATAGGTAGAAAGGCACAACCTCTCGGCCAATCAGTTTCGTAGAGGATATAACTATATCCGGGGGGGGGGGGGGGTTATTTGTCCACCCCCCTCAACCACCTCACCCCTGATACGACGCAATAAAAAAGGCAGAGCCATGACACCAGTTGTATAGTGTGCTAAATGAAAGCACATACACCTGTAGTGTAATAGCTTCACATCCTGCACGCCAACCACAGCTGACAACCTCGTTTGTGTAAAAAACAGGTTTTATCCACGGCTCTGGCTTATGTGCGAAAAAACTTGCCACCGCTATTTTTTTTATCTTTACCCTTAAGCAAAGAAAAAATACCAGACTGAAGAGAGGGACTAAAAAAATCCTTGGTTTACATGCTACATATGTACAACTCTGTAAGCTAACAATAGCACACCAGTTGTGGACTCAAATGCTACGTTTTATCCTAAAACGTATTTACATGAAACACACAACCCTCATCGTACAGCGAAGCCGTCAAGTTCACTTTTACCACGTAAGAAAGAACACTGGCTTAGGTAGAGAGAAAGGACATAAGCCCTTGGCTAAGTGCTAGAAATACAGGCCTTGCAAGTTATACACAACAGCGAAATTTGCACAAACTCCCAAGCAAGAACACGACCCTAGCATTTTTAGCTGTGGGTTTATATTGCACATGCAGTATCCCCCAAAATACAGTGAATTAAACACAGGTTTTGTTAACAAAAAACAGTCCCCCTTTAGGAAGGACCCTTTATTTTAATAATCAATCATGTTAGATGTGGCAGCCAGAGATTGAGTCGCGGAGATAAATGACTGGTCACTCCAGTAAGCCAACCGCCTCGCCGATTTCCCTTGGGGAACCGGCTTCCGTAACGGCTCCCACACCACCTCAGGACAAAGGAGAGCTGCCATCGGCCTATCAAGCCGAGGCACCCCCTCCTTCATACCGTCTACCAAACCCACCACCCTCGTGACTCGCACGTAGGCGGGGGTGAGGCCCGTGATGTGGGAGACCACCTGTCCCTGACGGACGCAGGCCTCCATCGAGGGGAAAAATGGGCAGACAACGCCCGTCTCTCTCACAGGACGTTGCCATAGATGACCTATGAGATCATCAGGGACAGGAACAGGCAGTGGCTGCGGCAGCGGCACGCCGTTTGCGACTCCCGCCGCCGCCATGAGCTCTGGGAACAAAGCACGCAGTTCCCCCTGCATACTTTCCCCCACCGAGCTTGCGTCCCTCACATGCAGCAGACTACTGGTTACAGAGCCACATTCTGATGTGGCTGATAGCAGGGCATCCCGCCGCTGAGTCGGAGGTTCTAACCCAACATCAGCGTACGAGGGACCCCAAGGAGACCTATCACCCCCCGCCAGTGTAACCTGGACGGGAGGCGGACATGTCTCCACCGGGGCGTCAAACAAGAACCCGTCTGCCTCTACCATGTAGTCCTCTGTTTCCATCAGCCACGGAGAAGCAGTCGCATCCTCATCCGGCTCCAGCAACTCCCCAAAACCAGGCCGTTCGCGTCTACAAGCCACCATCTTACGACGGGAGCGAGCAGACGCAAAAAGTTTGCATCTCAAATCCTCCGCCACCAGAGGAGCCGGTCGCCCAACAGCGGACGACTCTCCGGCGGCAAAGGAACCAGAGCAGGAACCAGGCCATCTCACAGGAGACGGCGCTGGTGCACCAGCTCCTTGGAGAGGCAAACTACCTACCGGATGCCTACCGGGCGCAGATGCCGTCCATGAAAGTGGCGTCAACCCCGCTCCAAGACGTACGGCAGAGGAGGAAATGAAGAACCGCTGGTGAAGGGTAACGTTGCTAGCGCGACCCTCCGAGGTAAACATTATTACTTAGCTTTTTTCTTTGGAAAGAGTATGAGAGAAAGAAAAAAGCAAGAAAAATGTGGGCGTGGGCGTGGTCAGGCAGGTGTAGGTGCGTGCACGTGGTTGAACGTTTTCATGATAGCATATGATTAAAGGGACAGTTCCAATAGAGCAGAGCGTAAAGCCATATGAAATATAACTGTCCGTTCGGAGCTATAGGATGGCTGTGATAACTGCACTATAACTCAGTCTTAACAGTTACTATAACTATGTTAATGAAATAGAACTAGCTAGTTACTTAGGGGAGCTAGTGTGTGAATTCAGTAGTATTTAACTTGCCATACAAAGTGAGGACTAGTGTTAGCCAGCAATTTGTTGTTGTTTTTATTATAACCCAGTGGTAACTTTCTGTTGAGAATAATTGTCCAGGCGGTCAATAAAGTAAAAATAAAGTCAAACTGCCTCATTCTTCACCAATCGCCACAGTATGTTTTCAACAATGGGATTGGGAAAGAGTATTTTAAACGTTATTGTTTCATCATTGGCAACAATTTATTTTGTCTTTTACTTTCAAATACAGTTAAACTAACTTACTCTAACCTAACCTAAAGGATACATTGCAAAAGAATATAGGGACAGTGCAGATCGAGAAACATCTAAATGTTAGCTATATATTACCCCATCGGCCCTTGCAAAAACTCAGAAAATATTTGCTAATGGCCATAATGTTTTTTGAATATAAGCAGGGTCTAACTATTTGGCAACACCCCTAGACTGTCGTCATCATGGCACCCACTTTGGGAAAGCCTGCCCTAGTAAGCTGCATCACATTTTATCCACTAACAGAGCACTCATTAACTCTTTCTCTGCCACGCTGGCCGCGCATCCTCCGGTCAGTAGGCCAGCTTTTCGTGACTGTTTTCGCGATAATTCATGATCTTTGCGGAGCTATTTGTATATTCTATATTATAGCTATGGGGAAAATGGTATGGCTCATTTGACACACTATTTGCAGTACAATATGTAAAAAGGCGTTAGTTTCTACACACTGTAGTTTGTAGTTTATTACACGCTGAACATTTCTGAAATAATCCAGTCTTTTTCCATAGATCGCGAGATAGGACGCTTTATGTGCAATAAGCCCGAATCATTCTGGTTGATTCCCTGAACCCCCAAATACTCCCAAATCAAAAGGTATATAACATGTACATATGCACCTTCTTACCCCGGAAATCCGATCGTTAGAAAAAGCCTCGTTTATGACCGGTACAGTAAGCCACTGTGATAGTTACATAAACATGTTCCACGTTCGGTAAAATAGACATAGGGGGTCCCTACCTTAGCCATAAGGTAATCCAAAAAGATGAATTCCAATGATCCCATCGGCGATCGCGATTACAAGTTTATAATATGTAATTACACGTGTTTACTGGACACTAGGTTTTGAGGCGAGCGGATCTGCTTGCGATTGCTTTGGAAGAGCTCCTCCCCCACAGAGCGAGCCTCGATGCCTTGATGCATTCAATAACAATAATGCTGCCTTCCTATCCGAGTTTAAATGGTAGACGATACTGCCATCTGGTGATATAATCGATCGGCATTGCAGTTCCAGCGTATGTGGCTGTGCCAAAGTGATTCAGATCGCTCCAGGCGAGTCCGTAGAGCGGGGATCAAAGGAAAAAGATCAAGCGATCTAATAACGAGTTTACTCATTGTTGGCGTTCAATGCATGACGCCTAATAACGAGTATACTCGTTGTTGGCGGAGACTGAGTTAAGACACTTATCTTGTTATGTTTTCCCATGTGAAGGGCAGCCAATAGGGCACGTCCTCTCATTTTCGCCACTCAATGGGGCACTTTAGCTTGACGTTTTTCAACTGTGAAACATCGTCAAGTTTAGATCATTGGAAGAGCACCAATAGGGCACATCCTCAAATTTTTGCCACTCAAAAGGGCACTTTAGCACAATGTTTTCAACTGTGGGGGCACATGGTCAAGTTTAGACCATGTGAAGGGCAACCAATAGGGCACGTCCTGTAATTTTCGCCACTCAAAATGGCACTTTAGCGTGACGTTTTCCAACCGTGAAACATGGTCAAGTTTAGACCATTGGAAGAGCACCAATAGGCCACACCCTCTTGTTTTCGCCACTCAAAGGGGCACTTTAGCGCAACGTCGTTCAACCATCGGGGCACCAGGGGAATGGTCGCCCCCCCTGCACCCCCCCCCCCCCCCCCCCCCCCTGAGTCCGCCAGTGGTCACATGCACACCGCTGTCACATCCACACCACTGTCACATCCACACCGCTGTCACATCCACACCACTGTCACATGCACACCGCAAGAAACAACCATAAACCAAGCTTTACTGTTACTATAGTTATACACCAAGCTTTACTGTTACTATAGTTATACACCAGGCTTTACTGTTACTATAGTTATACACCAGGCTTTACTGTTACTATAGTTATAATTATTATAAATCATTCCCATGGAAACTGAAGAAGCCTGTTGATGTGGGCGTTGATTTGACTCTGATGAACTCTGCGAATATGGTGGGAGGGATGGAGAGAGAGAGACAGAAGAGAGAGAGAGACATGGAAAGGAGAGAGAGAGAAGGGAGAGAGAGATCGAAGGAAGGAAGGAAGGGAGAGAGATGGAATGAAGGGAGAGAGAGGGAGAAGGGAGGGGGGTAGAGGGAGATATAAAGTAGCAAGTTAAAGATTTGTTTCTATAAGTTGTTTTCTCTCATCTCCTCAGCAATAAAAATTATGAAATGAAAACAGAACTACCACCTGGAGACACACACACGCACACGCACACACACACGCACACACACACACACACGCATGCACGCACACACACACACACACACACACACACACACACACACACACACACACACACACACACACACAGGACATCTAGTAAATTTGAGTATCAGATAGATAAAATAAGATAAGATATTACTTTATTGATCCCCTTGGGGAAAGGGAGGGGAGGTACAGGTATAGGCATAGTAATAGAAGAAAGAAATAAGTGAAATCTGTATATGAAGGAGCTCTATCTGCACATCTCAGTCTGTGGCTGAATTACAGTCTGAATCAAAGACACAGGCATGGTTTTCATAAACACATCATTCCTTCCTCTATATGCAGATGCTTCATTCTACAGCCACCTGACTATTACTAAAAAGTGGCACTTTACAAATGACCAATCACTTTACAAACGGGCTCTCCTCTGAGGAAGTCTTCCTTCTTGCAGCAGTGCTCCCTTAACCCTTTCACTACCAAACTACAGAAGGTTAACCTTTCACTACCACACTACAGAAGGTTAACCTTTCACTACCACACTACAGAAGGTTAACCTTTCACTACCACACTACAGAAGGTTAACCTTTCACTACCACACTACGTAAGGGATAATGTATAGCTACGAGGTCATTGTCGCAAAATAATTGACCGACGCGAAGTTTAGAATACCGAGGTGCCTCGCCGAGTTGCGGGGAAAAAACAGACTTGGCAACTCTGGGATGATGGGCGTGCGCTCAGCAGCTCACCGACCAATGAGAATTAGCGCTTTCACGTTGCTAAGAAGAGTTCTGTGCCGTTGTGCCAATCCTCTGTCTGTGCGCTGCGTGATCTCTTTTCGAAGATGCTTTGAAAATGTCCACACTGTGACTCCACCGCGTCCTAAAAAGACAAAACGCCCCCAGAAATACAGACCTGAGTGGGAAGAGGCAAACCACTGGCTTGATAGCGTCAGTGGAGATGTTTACAAAGCAAACTGCAAAGTATGTAGGCGTGTGTTTTCTGTGGCGCATGGTGGACTGACTGACATCAGACAGCATGCCTCAGGAGAACAACATGCCAGAAATATAAGAACGCAAAGGACACAAGCACAGGTGTCACAGTTCTTCATGACTGAAACATCTCCTGAGATTGATTCGGTATGGGATATTACATCTTATTTATCTGGTTGTGTTTTTAACTAGATGTCAGTATTTCTATTTACCTGCCCTGGCAGCCAGGAGCCTACTCTTCTTTGCACTTTATTTTTTATTAATCTTTTAATTTGGGTCACACAAGTGTTTCATTGTATTATTGTCCTCTTTCAGTAAAAGTGTTCCCAAGCTTTGTTTTTACAGCACTTTATATGCATACAGTATTATGCTCAAGTTGAGGCTATAGTTCAGCCAATTTATTTAAACAATGTTAAATGCTGTTAACAGAATTCGGCTATAGGGCGACAATAATGTGGTCAAGAGGCATGGTTTCTATCTTGAGCCTGAACTGACGTGGTTTCTTTTATTCACATGGAAAGAGCAGCAGTAACATACAGGTCTTCTCTCACTGAGAGACATAGGGGGAGAGAACGAAGTGGGAGGATACATTTGCTTTTATACTCGCCACAAGGCGGTGTACCTGGGTGGCTCCGCCTAGAGCGCCCTCTAGTGGGAACAGATATATATGCAACTAAACAGTCACTGGTGGAGACAGTTATATATGTGTAACGGATGGTATCGTGAAGCGCAGTCAAGAAGGGCTGGGGTGAGTAGCGGTGCTATGGGTTAAACTCACTCTCACATCCTCAAAAGACAGATAGACACGTTGCGAAGTAGTGGATTCACCTCTTGGTATAGCGGTCTGTGTTGCTGCCTGCGGTGTGGGAGACCGGGGTTCGACTCCCACTCGGGGCATCGAAGTTTGAGGTGACGTTGTCACAACCGTTACATATGCAGGTAAACAGGTACTAGTGTAAACAGCCATATGTACAGTTAGACAGTTACTAACAATCCTACACAGAACCTCTGATCTCAACACTCCCACTTAGGTTTGTATTAGCACACTGGCTGACATCTTGGAAAAACATTTTACAAAGGAAATAATATAATTCCAAAAACATCAATAGGGTATGACAGTCAATATCTTCACATTAAACATGACCCTTGCAAATCCCTTCCATTTTAATTTGAAACAGGTTCCCTCGTAGTATCTACTACTCTGTCGTCCATTGGACAGTAAACCGGTGTCATTCGGTCTTATCTGATGACATACCTGATGAGATGATATTATTTATAATGACATGTTTACATCTATATTGATACATTGGGTTCCTAGCAATCACAATGGTCCCCTGGTTGTCCTCATAAACAACCGTCTCGATATATACACAATGTCCATAATTTTAAACGGTTTTGACAGAACGCCCATTCTTCAAAAACACCATATTCGGCATAGAGGATACATTTCAATTACCTACTGCATTTTGAGCAGTTGCTCTAGATAAACACATTGTCATAGCTAGAAACGGCTGATAATATCGCTGTAGGCTTTAAGCCTTAAATCTTTGTTGTCTTTCCTGAAACACAGCTGTCCGTCTGCTGTACCTCTGGGATAATGAAAAACATATTTTTGACGTAGTTCAATGATTCTCTGTGGGGTCAACAAAAATACTATGACATTCTTACTCACTACAGAACATAGGTCAGGGCGAGTACAAGTTGTCCAACAGAATGAAGCTACCCACAGTTTATCTATACATTTCTTACTTCAGTCAAAAACATCTCAGGACCTTTTCCCACATATCTCTTCTGGGATATTTTTACACAGTTGGCAGACTGTTCGAAGTCCATACCTATAAAATGGTTTAACCTGCCTAGGTCTTTCTTTTGTGGTCTGGAGCGATGATCAAATCCTCCACTTCTGTATTTTAAACATAGATCCTCTTTTGTATTTAAACATTGAATTACCTCTGTACTTAAACATTGTAAACTACCCACCTCTGTACTTAAACATGGGGTTAAACATAAGATCCATTTCAGTATTTTAACATGGTCTCTCTCTAGTCAGACTCTCAAACCTGGATTCTATTCCTTC
Source organism: Notolepis coatsorum (assembly GCF_963971535.1). NCBI lineage: Eukaryota > Metazoa > Chordata > Actinopteri > Aulopiformes > Paralepididae > Notolepis > Notolepis coatsorum. The sequence goes on along the minus strand of NC_140173.1, from coordinate 95,609,463 downwards.
AGCATTTAATCAATTTTCTACGAACCATACTTTGTATTTACTGTGGTCTTCAATACCCTCCTGGATCGAATACAACCATTTCCCTCCCACTGTCTGTCTGCCCTCTGGTAACTTGGTTGAATACACCCATTTCCCTCCCACTGTATGTCTGCCCTCTTCGGGGGACAATGTGGCCTCCTTAAAGGTCGGGTTTACCCCACTGACTACCCTGTAGTAGTACTCAACGGGGGTAGGTGTATTGTCCTCCTCGTCACTCCCTTTCCTGGCATAGTCTGGCAGATATTCTGGGGGTTTGTGTTCCCTTGGGGGATACCTCCCACTGCTTGGGGCCCTTGACTCACCTTCAGGTGCTCCTCGTCATCGCCCTCTGGGGGTTGCTGACTGTTTGTCTGCACAACTGTACTAAGTACACTGGGGTGATGTGTTTCTGTTTCTACACACCTTGCTCTGGAGTCCAGCTCTGGCTCCTCTGTCTGTGTCTCGCTCTCACAGGTTGTCTTCGTGACAAACTTGACTAGCATGTGTTTCTGCACTCTCCCGTTACCGGGGTGATAAACTAGGAAAGCAGGGCTTCCTCTGTCGTGTCCTACGAAAAATCCTTTTACATCCTTGGACTTGGGTTTCCCCCTGTCCTGCAGGTACGCATAACACACTGATCCAAATCGGTGCATTCTGGCTAGATTACACTTCTTTCCTGTCAGCGCTGTATACGGGGTGGTGCCCGAGTGCTTATTAAAGCACCTGTTTCTGGTGTAAGTGGCTTCTTGCACCGCATAATGCCACAGGCTCTTTGGTAAGTCACTATCTGCTAGCTTACACCTAGCCATTTTGAAAAGGGTGTGCCATTCCCTCTCTGCCACCCCACTCTGGTGTGTGGGATATGGACGTGACGTCTCGTGTCTTATCTTATACCTTCTCAACAGTGATTGGAACTCTCTGTTTGTGAACTCGGTTTCGTGGTCGGACCTCAAACATCTTACTGTAACATAAAGGGCTACATCTGCCAGGAATTTCTCTGTGGCCTGGAGTGTGTCACTCTTTGCTTTGATAAAGTAAACAAACACTGCCCCTGTACACACGTCTGTAAAAGACTGTACATATCTAAAACCTCATATGGACTCGTTGCTTACTGGGCCTGCTAGGTCCATGTCAACTAGTGCAAGTGGTACCCTTACTTTGTCTGTGAGATTTCTGTATCTCGGTTGGGTAAACTTCCCTGTTTTGCACATTGCAAAATTTTTGTCAGGTCTACGCTTCTCCCCTTCAATGTGCATGCCCTCTGACACTACTTGCAGTTTCAGTAAATCCTTGTAATTACAATGACCCATAATCTCGTGCCATGTCTGAATATCCGTCCCGCTACACACATCATCATTATCATTACACTGGTCGTTGTCATTACACTCTGTTTTCAGATAAAATATTCTCTGGTACATCTTTATGTCAAACCGGGTACCGTCAGGTTCTACAAGAAAATGTTTACCTTTATCGAAGAATACCTTGGCGCCGCTTGCAGTAGCAGCTATTACAGAGAATAGTCCTTGTGGGAACGATGGTACGCATAGAGCGTTCTTTAGCGTCACCGTACGCCGGCGCCCCTTGCTGTCCGCGAGGAATACCTGTGCGTCTCCCCTCTCTTGTGCCGATCCGTAGATGCGTCTACCGTCCGCCAGCTCCATGCAGTGCCTCTCCGGGTGGAAAGTGTCGTCAAAGTTCTTGAACCGACTCCTGTCGTTGATGACATGGGACGACGCACCCGTGTCCACGATCAGTCCCCTTCTTTGGGCCCGCTGCAGCTGGGCCGGTCCGGCGATGCCCGCCGTCCGCGCTCCAAAAGCGCAGTCTTCTTGTCCCGTTATTCTCCGGGCGTTGTCTCGACTTGCCTCACGTCGATCGTCGCCGCAATCGATTCTCCAGCGTCGTCTCGATTCATCTCACATCGATTGTCGCCGTCAACGTGTCCGCTGTCGTCACCCCGTCCACAGTCGTTATCTTGTCCGTAGTCGCCATTTTGTCCGTGGCCTCCGTCTCGTCCGTAGCCGCCATTTTGTCCGTGGCCTTCGTCTTGTCTGTAGCCGCCATTTTGTTCGTGGCCTCCATCTCGTTCATGGCTGTCGTCTCATCCGTAGCTGCCATCTTGTCCATGCGCGTATTGCATGCTCTGGTTGTGTTTCTTCATGCACGTTCTGTCTGTGTGCCCCGTGGATTTGCAGAAGCTACACCAGACAGTCTTTGTGCATTCGCTTCTTCGATGGCCTTTATCTCCGCATCGCCAACATGCCAGTTCCGTCGTGGTCCTGGTTCTCTCCCTTTAGCACCCTCTCCCCCTCCTCCGCGGCGGCTGGGTGGGTGTCTTCTGAGGCCTCGAAGTTCCTTAACTTAGCCTTGAACTGTCCCAACGTCATGTCCGTTGAACCGTCTGTTACCAGGAGTGTGAACGGTTTGTACAGCTCCGGTAGTCCTCTCATTATCATCGCCATCATTAGCCCATCGCTTGGTGCTTCTCCGGCACTCCTCAATGGCGTCGTGATCTGCTCCGCTCTGTTGACGTATTCGGTCACGGTCTCGGTGGTCCCCTTCCTCAGGCCCGTTAGTGCTATGTAGAGGGCCACGACTCTGGGTCTTCCTCGCTCGATGTAATGCTCTCTCAATACCGCCAGGCTTTCTCGGCCTCTGTCTTTAGTGTCGCGGAATATCAGCCCCAGGCTGGTGTCGTCGAGCATCGGCGCTAACTCACAGTACGCGCTTGCGTTCCGCTGGTCGTCCAGGGCTTGCTCTTCCACCATCAGGTCTCCCGTGGGGGCCCCCAGGATCGTCTCCTTCAGCCCCGCCCCGTGCATGCAGCACAGCATGCGCTCTTCCCAGAGCTCATAGTTCTCTGCTTTAACATTGAATGTCGGCCATTTGTCTCTTCTCTTGTTTTCCATCCTCTTCGTTAACTCTTTCAGTGCCACGCCTGGTTTTCCATTTTACCGCTTGAATGCCACCATCCGCGCCAATGTTAACGTTAATATCGCCTAATCTATGTTTTAAATTATGGCTATGTGTCTAATCTGCCCATCGCATTATCAAAGACTATTTTCCAGACAGTGCTGTGAAGACAGATTGTTTTTTTATCGCGTCGTTGCCGTTTCAGAGCAGTTAGAAAAGCCCCCGTTTTGATATAAAAAACAGCTCATTCTGGAGCATTCTATGAAAATCGTCTTTTAGTGGAATATTCCACAACGTTGATATTCGTCTGCCTTTTTATGAATCGTTTTCAAATAAACGCTAGATGATCAATATTATACGTGCACGCACGCACATTACGGCCGCGCGCGGATAATCGCCTCGTTGATTTCCTCTCGGAGTTTTACATTGAAACCGAAAGAAGACATTTCACAAAACAGCTTATAACTTCATCAAACTTACTCTGATTATCCTACCACTGATAACATAGAGTCCTTACCTGACATCAGATGGTATCCAACTGGTATATTCCAATTCCTGATCACCATTAGAAAAAATCGATACGTGTATGGATCCAACGCGACACAGTGGATCTCCATGATCCACGGGGATCTGAGGCTCCAGAATGAACTCTAGTAACCCCGGCTGGATCAGTGAACTGGAAAATGTGGAGTACCGGATTTTTTTCCCCATTCATTTTCATTGAGTCCATTCCAAAATCACTTATGTCATCTGGGAGACGACAGGGGGCGCTTTTTTCCACAGTGATCACCGGCGCAGCTCGGCAATACTCGGGTAGGCTCGGGTGATGCAATAATTTTTCAGATCGCAAAAAAAAAAATTAAAAATAATTCCGAGAAATCTCGTGAGTGGCTAGCAACCACCTATAAAAAAACACGAGAAATCTCGTGAGTGGCACTGAAAGAGTTAATGGTATGCTTAGCTTTTGCTCTTGTTGGCCTAGCGTCTAGCCACGCGGTGCTCCCGGCGCTATCCTAGCCTATACTTCAGCTAAGCTTGCTACAGTACCTCCACTATTTTCGCCCCGGTGTTATCTGGGCCCATAACCTGTTAACAGAATTCGGCTATAGGGCGACAATAATGTGGTCAAGAGGCATGGTTTCTATCTTGAGCCTGAACTGGCGTGGTTTATTTTATTCACATGGAAAGAGCAGCAGTAACATACAGGTCTTCTCTCACTGAGAGACATAGGGGGAGAGAACGAAGTGGGAGGATACATTTGCTTTTATACTCGCCACAAGGTGGTGTACCTGGGTGGCTCCGCCTAGAGCGCCCTCTAGTGGGAACAGATATATATGCAACTAAACAGTCACTGGTGGAGACAGTTATATATGCAGGTAAACAGTTACTAGTGTAAACAGCCATATGTACAGTTAGACAGTTACTAACAATCCTACACAGAACCTCTGATCTCAACAAATGCAAATAAAGCACTTTAAACTTTAAGTATGACTAAATGCTTTCTTGACTATATATAGTAACTGTTCCAAAATGCATAGATTTCTATGTATTTTAGGGGTTTGGGGGGCTAGCTCTTTTTAATATAAATGTCATAGATTGTTTTATTTAAATTTCATAGATTTCTATGCATTTCAGGAGTTTGGGGGGCTGGCTCCCCAAAATAATTAAATAACATAACCCTAACCCTAAAACCGAAATAAAGTAAAAAAATAAATAGTGACAAAATCTTCCCATTTTCGCCCCAAAAACGCCCCAAAAGTGTCCCTTATTTCTATTGGTCAAAGGTGGCAACCCTAGTTGTGTGACGCGCAAGCCAGTAATTCTCCTTTCTTCTTCTTCTTCTTCTTCTTCTTCTTCTTCTTCTTCTTCTTCTTCTTCTTCTCTCCCTTTATCGTAGAGAACATCCCTCGTGTAAGATACCATCAGCTCCAGAATTTCATTGGCTACAATATCATTTTCACTGTCAGAGGTGACTGGTCCGTTCACTGATGCACATTTTTTGTTTGGTCTTGTAACCCGAGATTGGAGCCCAGTAGGGTAGGGTTTCAATCAAACGGCGGCCATTTTAAACAATGTGTTGGTTGATCGGCTGGTTGATCGGCAATAACACAGCCTGAAGCTGACAGACGAGGGCAAATGTGCAGCGACGTGCGGCGACTGCACCCACCTTCTGCAGTGTGGTAATGAAAGGGTTAACCGTCTGTAGTGTGGTAGTGAAAGGGTTAACCCTTTGTCGTGTGGCAGTGAAAGGGTCCACCTTCTGTAGTGTGGTAGTGAAAGGGTTAACCTTCTGTAGTGTGGTAGTGAACGGGTTAACCCTTTGTAGTTTGGCAGTGAAATGGTTAACCTTCTGTAGTGTCACAGTGAAAGGGTTAACAATTTTGTAGTGTGGTAGTGAAAGGGTTAACCCTTTGTCGTGTGACAGTGAAAGGGCCCTCTGTAGTGTTGTAGTGAAAGGGTTAACCCTTTGTCGTGTGGCAGTGAAATGGTTAACCTTCTGTTAACACTTTGACTGCCATGAAACGTCTTTTCACGTCATTGCTGGCCATGCTCAAGTTGCCGGGGGACGCTGTACAGCGTCCTTATATCAATATTTCAAAAATCTGCGATCGGATTCATATGTCCCCTCCGCTGGCCTGAGATCCACCAGCAGGACCCACTGAGCTCTCTGGCGGTTCAGGAGCGCCATCTGGTGGCCGATCGGCGCAATCGCCAAACAGGATGTTGAATAGAGGTTGTCCTAGACGACCGTAGTACTTCCGGCGCTCGCTATAGGTCCCGCGACTCTGGCTCGTCACACTACACAGTGATCGATTGCCAATAACTCGATAAACAACATGATTTGGACGTATATACCATTATACAAGCTGGAGATGGACCGGGTAAATTTACATCCCATAATGATAAGATTTCAACTCGACGATGATCGCCCAACGGCGCGCGGAGACTGGGGTGAGTTTCAGCGTGTAACGTTACCGTCTTCGATACTAACTGCTATTATCAACATTTGACCCACATTAGATGATTGGTATAACGCTGCCCACGGAATTATAAACGCCCCCTAGCCCATCCGGTCAACATCAGATGACGTGTAGTAACTTCTAGAAGTACGTCTAGTTGGAATTTTTTATATCGCGCTGATTGCCATAAAACTGTATTGCATCATCAATATAATGCATTTGGGGCTATAGATCACGTTCTGGAGAAAGCTGCAGAAAGAGATGAAAACATACTTATACATTAGACCATACTTTACTATGAATATGTAGTAATACATATAGGACTTTGAATGGGCCCTAATAATGGCAATGTAGCAATAGAATTTAAAAAGTTATAGCCATGCAAAGAAGGGGTACTTCTCCATAGACAAATAGAGCCGGCAACCTATGGTATATCATTAATTTAACCCAAGGCAACCAAAGTGTTAACAGCCATTTACCATTCATAAATTCAGAATCTAGTGGCGGGAAGCTGCCATTCATTCAGTCGTGCCAGTCAGTCTGTTCACAAATGTGGGCGTGGTCACTCGTCCACAACGGCTTGTAACTCGAAACCCGAAGCACTAGCAAAGTTGAGTGAGGGCCCGCGTCCACTTGGCGCATATTTCTGACCGCACGCATCTGTTTTCAATGTATTCCAATGGGGAGGGAGCGCATGCGGCCGCATGCGGCCGCCTCTAGGAAGTGCGCTGCCGTCGGCTTCTTTTCTCAGCTTTTTTGTGCGGTCGAAAGTTGAAACTTTCTGAACTTTCAGAGCGATGCGCTGGGCTCATTTTCAGACAACCAATCACAGCCATTCATCTACCACTCTGTTTGTAACCTGACACCGGAGCTGCCTGCCTGTCTGGCTGTCTCCCACAGACCATTGAGATTCGCGACAAAACTAATAATAATAACTACACGAATACACTACTAAAAAGCTAATAAAAAGCAAAGGGCGAACTGTGGTGTCAGGCAATAACTATATATATAATTAATATACAATAAAGTTATTCAAATATGCTATAATATGTGCAAAACCGCGGCATGGCTGTAGATTTCTTTCTGTCATCTACAAGATGCGCTGCAAGCCAGCGCTGCCGGCGCACTCCCAGCATGTTTCACGGAGAAATATGCGCTAGGTGGACGCGGGCCCTGAGGTGACCTGCGAACGCGCAGGCGGGACAGCCAGATCGCAAAATGTCCAGGAAAAGAAAGGTTGATGCAGAAGGAAGGCTGTTTCAAGACAAATGGGAAAATCAATACATGTTTGTGCTTCAAGGAGAAAGACCGGTATGTCTGTTGTGTCATGAAGCAGTGTCCGTCGTCAAAGAATATAATTTACGTCGGCATTTTGACACAAAACACCAAACACACCGAGAGCTCTGATCCAGTCAGGAGCCCACCACCGGCAGATGGTGCTCCGGCGTGAACCATGTTGTGTGTCTGCGTGTATCGCCACCAGACTGTCACCGAGTGGGAGGGAGACGAAAGCAGGCGCTAGACAAGATGTTAAAAGCACCGCCAGGTCCCTCAGCGTTGAGAGGTAACACAGAGAAACAGATTCAAAAGAGGTTGTTTATTTCTTTTAGCAGTGAAAGTTTGGGGCCAGCTTATTTGGAACTTTTTTTTGTGCTATTTTATTGAAATTTGTCTTTAGTTGACAACGGAAAATTGGTCTGGTTTGGACAGATATCCATTGAACCAGGGTGTGAGAATAACATCTTAAAACTCTTTCATTTTGGTGGTGTTCCCCTTTAAACATGTTATGCCTGATTTGATGTGGTAATAATATGTACATTTTATAATCGATACCAAACTTTATTTAAACATGTTATGCCTGCTTTGATGTGGTATGTATAACTTCTTCTATATAAAGTTCTATAATCAAACCATTGTGCAGACATTTGTTTTTGTAAAATGTTCTTAGCAGCTCACAATTGTTGGTTGCACTTCTACCCCTCTTGACTGTGACAAAAAAGTTTATGTCATAGCTTGTATTTGATTATATTTTATTTATTTGAATAGTTTGACTATTGATTGATGGAGTAATATGGGGTTCTTAACCTGACATTAAAATGATTTATGTTAAAATAACAGAGAAACATATACCACGTAACAGTGTGGGACATCAGTACACAACAAGAGGTGCACCACATTTCAATACAAAACACAGAAACAATATGTTTAACAATAGGATTAGTTACATTACATTACATTAATAAATGTGTTGGCCCTTTGAGGGCAACCATAATGATGATGTGGCCCTTGGTGAAAATGAGTTTGACACCCCTGGTATTGCATTCACCTGGCATCACAGGCCAGGTTCTCCTGTCTCAAAAACTACTGTTGGCTATAATAGCTGGTCGCCTGAACGAAAACCAAGAAGTTTCACTTCATAAAATCCAATGTAAATGCAGTGACCATCTTGCATCGCTAAAACAACCCAGACACCAAGCCTTGCTCTGCACAATGAGTGCATGTTGCCAACAGACTGTTGTCCATCAAATACAGATTTTTCATATAAGATAATTCAGGCATCATAGCAGCATGGGGAAGGGGGGGGGGGGGTACAGGTAGTAAAAACAAGCAGTGTAAACAATATAACAAATCAATATAATTAACTAACTAAATAACTGAAGTATACAGTATTATAAGGTGCAGTATGCATAAGGTAGTATTATTGTCCTTTTAGGTTCCTAGTAGTTGTTGTGGAGCCTGATGGCCGCTGGTATGAAGGACTGGCCGAGGCGATTAGTTGAGTGTCGGGGGGGTATGAGTCTGTGACTGAACGTGCTTCTCATCTTGACTAGCTCATCGTAGAGGGGGTGGGAGGGATTCTCCAGGATAGCAGTGTAGTGGAAAATGTGTACTATCATCATCATTATACTATTAATTACTATTACTTGCTATGACATGGAATCGTGGGTAAGAGGTTTGAAGGGGTTAAACGGGCCGGGAGGGAGGTTGAGATAAACATGTCCGTTAGACAGGGGGTATTTGGTTAGCACAGGGAGTCCAAGGCCGGTCTGTGAAGACAACATGATAAGGGGAGAAAACAGTCAGACTGACAAACTTTAGTGTGGGATCAGGGTCTTATTTATTCCTTATTAAAGTACCCCTATATCAATTAAGTCCAGCCTCCTCTGGTTCCTCAACGAGCTCCATTCTCCTTCAGCAGCCAGCTTCCTTCTAATCCCCCTCTCTGCCATCACCTCTAGTCTGACCAGCTCGACTCTCACCACGGAGCTAGCCTTCTTGGTGTCCCTTGAGTTGATGTAGCCCCCCCAGCATGCCACAGCATAGAAGAGGACGCTGGCCACTACAGACTGGTAGAATGACTGCAGCAGTCTATTGCAAACATTGAAGGACCTGAGTCTCCTCAGGAAGAACAGCCTGCTCTCTGTCCCTTCCTGTAGAGGGCCTCTGTGTTCTCCGACCAGTCCAGTTTATTGTTCAGGTGTACCCCAAGGAACTTATATGACTCCACCACCTCCACATCGTCGTCAGTGATGTAGCTTACGATGGAGGAGTCGTCAGAGAACTTCTGCAGGTGGCACCCGCTTGAGTTGTGGCAGAAGTCTGAGGTATAGAGGGTGAAGAGGAAGCACAGTTCCTTGGGGGGCGCCGGTGTTGCTCACCAGTATGTCAGAC
>NC_140173.1:95544900-95597400 GCF_963971535.1 Notolepis coatsorum | reverse complement strand
CCACGCACATCTGAAATCTGTCGCGCACAGAAGCGTTTGTGTAAAATATGCATGTAATTAAATTGACTGGCGCGTTGCACCGAATACTACGGTAACCTGTTGCGTGTGACGTTCCAAGAGAAGCCTCGCTTTCAGTGCCTTGTGGGCGGCGCTACTGCGCTCTCACACAGACACACAGAACAGATGAGGAAGTGGACAGATCTGACCAGCATCGCTGACTCACAATGGAAACGCGAAAATGTACATTACAGATGAACTGCAGAGAAAATTCCCAATTTATCATCCCGGTCGAGACTAATTGGAAGCGGAGTGCAACGTGTGCAAAGCTTGACCATATGTTTCTGTGTCTAATAAAAGTGGTGGCGATCTCAAAGCTCACATGGACACAGAAAAACATTACAAACAAAGCTGTGCGAGGCGAGAGTTTGATGGCAAAGTTGACCGAATTGATTGAAGAATGCAGCTATACAGAGAGAGAAAGACAATAATTGAAAACTATTTTGATGCCTCAAAATGATGTTTTGGTTTGATAAGATCAATCATTCTAAGGATTATGTGTGTAATAAATTAGTTTAGTACACTAATTGCAACAAATCTGAAACTGCATATAGTGCACTTTTAAATTAGTATCTTTGTGAGGTTACTGTTTTATAATTTACATTACATTGAAAAGATACAAAGATATATTTTTTAAGATGGATTTTCTCATACAGAAGAGGTATTATTTAGAACATTACTTCATATTTTTCTTGTTGTTTATTTTGTCCAGTAAGACTTGAAAATATATATTATTTTGTCATAGGTTGATTTAGTTATTTTCTTGAGATTTGTCAGATAGATTACTTTAGGCATAATACAGCATGTTGAGTAACTTTGGTTATAGAGAGATATTATTTTGTTATATAAAATAATATAAACAATAATTTTATATCCATACAGAGAAGGCATACTTTAAATATATTATAATGATAAGGCATCTTTGAGTAAACTTTGAGTATCATTAAGTATCTTGAGGCTGAAGGCAGTGTCCTCTTTAAAAAAAAAATCACAATATGGTTACCCTTGAAGTCGCATTATAATTCACTTAATAAAATAATGACGAGTCAGCCTCCTAAAAAGACAAAAGTTAGTGACGCGACTCACACCGCTGCCGCCAAAGTAAGGACTTTGCTCTGTATCGTCAATCAATGGTCAAATAAATATTTGATTAAGGAATATAATATGCCTTTTTGTATTATTTCTCTGTGTATCAGCAAAATGTATATATTTTTATGTTAGCCATTGAGGGAAATTAAGATTCTCAGATTTTTTACAAACCGCCGCTTATCAACTAACCGGTTAATCGGCAGGTGACGTATGTTGCTCAGTAGTTGCTGATGTCTGCTCAGGAGGTTTGAGTGTTTGCTCAGACCGAAAAATTTTTTGAGGGAACATTGGTCACCGCATAGTTTTATTTGACATATTGGTGCGAGTTCTGTCACATATCTTGCACTCGACCAATAGAAGCTCTCTTTGTTGCCAAGTTACAGACCACAATGAATTTGTGTAAACAGTAACGTGACGTTAGCATGTCATCCACGGAGTACATCTCGATGAAAATGGACAAAAAACACATTCTAACGTTCGCAAAATAGGTTTCTAAACAATGTTACGTTACTTGCTATAGGCAAGCGATTCATTGGATACAGCTGAGAAACAGGCCACAACGTACGTGTTATTAACCACACATTTAAATCATATCCCCTTCTCTCTACACCAACAACACAGCATTGCACACACTGTGAAAACGTCTCGAATGTTTCAAAATGTTGTTAAAAGAAATCACACCGATACATGATGTCCTGTTGGGGAAATTATTCGATAAACCTCCATAAACACACAATCTGTGATGCTTGCAGCACATTTTTATCAAAAACACTTTATCTTGTGATTCCCAACCTGAGAAAAAGAATAGACCCACACACTTTTGACCCACATCAAGATAGTTAATCAATCAAAACACTACACCATCCCCTTAATTTGGAATAATGTCAAACATTTACAAATCAATAAGTTACTCAACCTAAGGACTTCCGGTTTGAACGCAATGTGAAGCGATACGCGTTTGGTTACAACTCCGCTCCCGTCAACGTTAATTTCGTTTAAAAACCTTATTTGAACAATACCAAAAGAGATTAAACCACATCGTATGTATTGATAAGACCTTCTACTAACTATATCAAAAGACATAAAGACTCAACATGGATATTAAGGATAAGAAAAAGGGTGGAAAGAGATTCGGCACAGATACTCCAACGGCGCCGATTTTGACACGGTCAAAAAATACAACAGGCGAGGCAGCGACGGTACCGTTGTTGACTAGCCCCGATGGGGGGACTATAGTGGAGAATATACCGGGACCAACGACGACTGGCCCCTAGAGGGAGACAGCAGTTGACAACACAACGGTAACGACGTGTAAAAATACCGTAAGAGATAAAGCAGGGGAATTTGAGAAGATAATCTCCAACAAACCCATCGGGTCCATCATTGTACCCACAACATCAACTGACACAAGCAGTGCAATTTCACAACCCGACTTCAACTCTCTGACTATCCTGATGAAGGAACAGATGGTCGCTTTCAAATTACACATCGAGGAACTCAAAGATGAATTCAAAGCACACGTCGATGCTAAATTCGAAGAGGTTATGGAAGCAGCCGCTGCACAGGCCGGGCGAATCACGGCAGTGGAGAATACGGTGATAGAAATTACACAGATGGTCCAAGAGAACGAGAAGAACGTCAACGATGGATTAACAGAGTTATCGAAGGAGATAAAACAGGTGGAAGAAGAGTGTCGGAAGAAAATACAAGAAGTCGAAGAGGAAGCAAGGGAGAGGCAGCTCGAGACCCAACGTTACTACAGGCGAAATAATATCCGCATTGTGGGACTGGATGAATCAGTAAATTGCACAGACGACAGCTTTCCAACAGTGTTAGTAGATATTTTAGGTAATAACACCCTTCCCACAGCGCCGACAGTGGACCAATGTTACAGAGTCGGTACACGAGGCCAAAGAGTTAACGGTCCGAGAGTTATCATTGTTACCCTGCGCAAGACGGTAATAAGAGACGCCATCATTAGAGGAGCGCGCAATCAAAGGGGCAAACTGAAATATGGTGAAAATTCAATATCTATCTACGAAGATCTATGTAAGGAGGCCATCGCTCAGCGTTTCCCCTACAAGGATGTGATGCAGAGAATGTTTAAGAGTGGTCTCAGGCCAATCCTTAACTACCCGGCACTATTATCCGGGAAAAGACGGTATTAGGCAGAGAATACGCACGCCTAAAGCCGCCGAAGATTACATGAGGCAACATGGATCTGGTCCCGCCGGGCAGGACGCAACACTAGCTCAGAACAGATAAGCCTATTCTTCTCTCTCTTTCTCTTTGTATTTTAGTAATTTTATTAGAATGACTTTACCACGGCTCAACAAAAGTAACAGATGATATGCACGCTGACAACAATAAGGCACAAGATGTTTAATATGGCTTGTAAGGCATTATATTTACAGTCTTCTGGTCTCTGTGGAGACAATAATCCAACATTGACATTATGAACATTCTGGAACATTCTGGGCTCCTCTCTCGACTGCTCAGGGACACAAAGGAATATCCCGGAAAATACTAGTATCCATGACCCCTGGGTGCTGCGTAGGAAGATCATTCTGGAACATAACAGCAGTGTTTACATATTTACTAGTATTCTACAACCTTCTAGAATATAATGCACCCCTTCAACGAAGGCCTGTAAATTTAACATTAACATCCGGTGTGAATAAGCACAGGATCCAAGGACTGAAGTTTAATTAGGCTTTAATAAGGCTTTAAAAAAAAAAAAAAAAAAAAAAAAGACATTAGCCACATCTAAATGTATAAACACGACAAGGTTATTCTAATATTTTAAATAATTACTCCACTGATTTAGAGATTTGCACAATGTAGCTCTAAAAGTCTCTGTTTTTCTCTTTTTTCTCTTTACTCAATTTTATTTTATCTATTTTTCTCTGATGAGTTTTATTTTAGTTCTCACTCCTTTTTAATTTTTATCTTTCATTGTTATTTTTTTTTCATTTTAAGGTGTTAGTATTTATCTCCACTCTTTTCCTTTTTTTTCTGATGTTTCCTACATAAGTTAGTAGAAGGTTCAAATGAATATATCAATGAAGGTATATTTTTCATTTTTCACACTATTGTTAGTACATTAATGGGAAGGCGCAAGACCAAAAGCGACATTCTATTGAATTAGAATGAAAGTTTTAGATCCTATGGCAATTAGCATAGGAAGAGTAGGATTACAAAGCTCAATTTGGGTAATCCGGTGGCCTAAGGGAGGGAGTCATACGCGTAGGATGTGTCTATGGGACACAATCCTGTACGACTCTCAGTGGGAGGGGGGGAAAGGGGATTTTTATTTGTATATATGTATGTTTTTAAGCTCGGCTCTCAACGGGACCTCACTAGTTGGATGTATATCTATTGTTGCCTCGCACTCCAGAAGCATTACCAACAACTACACAACAACATGTATAGATTATGGCTAGTTTGAATATAATGATCTGGAACACTGGGGGAATAAATAACCAAAACAAACGCAAAAGCGTGCTCACACTGATGAAAAAAGAACAGGTGGACGTTGCTCTGCTAAGCGAAACGCACATTCTAGAGAAAGACATAGATACGTTAGCGGACAACACATATCATAATATTAGTCACTCTTCTTTTGGTACGAGAACTCGGAGTGTAGCCATAGTCGTTAGACGGAAGTTGAATATTGAATTAAAGGGAGTATGGTCTGATGTAGATGGTCGGATAACTATAGCTAAGATTGTACACAAGAACAGGAAAATAGCGTTGGTAGCGGTATACGCCCCAAATTTGTACGAAGTGGGTTTCTTCACTACACTAACCAAAGCAATGTTAGACCTTCCCGATTACTCATTTATAATAGGTGCAGATTTTAATGCCATTTGGAATCCAAGGATGGACAAATCTTACCTCACCTTTTCCAGCGAACAAAAGAATTCATCTAATGCATTAAAGGATTGGTCGAAGATTACAGGTGTAAATGACTTATGGCGATCACTTAACCCCACGACCCGAAAGTACTCTTGTCGATCTGCGAGACATAACACATTATCCAGAATAGATTATGTCTTTGCATCCCCGAGACTATTTGATAACTATGAAGTGGAAATGATACCCAATGCATTATCAGATCACTGTTATTTACTCCTAAAAGGAACATTTGGTATACTATCTTCCCGAGCCCCAAGATGGCGATTTAACTCGATGCTGCTTAATAACAAGGAATTCATTACACAACTCAAAGAAGCTCTTACAGTATTCCTACGGGAGAATGCAAACTCGGTGCAAGACCCCAGAATAATATGGATGTCGGTAAAGGGAACAATCAAGGATTTCACTGATAGCTTTTCCTCCAAAATGCGCAAGAATCGATGCACAAAACTGGCTGAACTGGAAACGCTTTACTCAACGTTATTTAATTCTTTACAATACAACAACTCAACTCGACTAGAAAATCAAGTTAAGGTACTAAAAAAAGAGATCAATGCCATATACAGACAACAATCGGAAATACAAATACGTAGCACAAGACAACAGCAGTACTCCCAAGGTTCTAAACCTAGTCACCTATTAGCCATGCGATTAAGAATTAATGCAAAATTTGCAGATATAACTACCATTAGAGCACAACAAGTACTTGAAACAGACCCTGAAAAAATAAACGTGACATTCAAAGAATTCTACTCCAACTTATATAAATCAGAAACGACCTTCGATCAAAACAAAATGGACACATATCTTAATCAAATTATTCTCCCTAAACTTTCAGAGGATGACGCTAAACAGTTAGAAACACCAATCACACTAGAGGAACTCAAGAAGGCCATATCCGAAATGCAAAGTGGTAAGGCTCCTGGAAGAGACGGTATCCCACCAGAAATGTACCTCTCTTGTTGGGACATAATTGGACCCTTATTACTAAATATGATCTTATACTCAGTCAAGGAGGGGAACTTCCATAAGAACGACAATATTGCACTCATAACAGTCCTTCTCAAAAAAGACAAAGACCCCACCGAGTGCGGTAGTTACAGACCCTTAAGCCTCCTCGGAACCGATATCAAACTGTACTCTAAGGTATTAGCCATCAGATTACAAAAGCATATGACGTCTTTAGTTCATCCGGACCAAACTGGCTTCATAAGAGGCCGCCTGATCACTGATAACATAAGACGATTACTGCACGTACTAGATGCCGACAAGGACGACACCATACCTAAGGCGATGCTGTCCCTGGATGCAATGAAAGCTTTTGACAGGCTGGAATGGTCGTATCTATGGGCAGTATTAGAGAAGATGGGGTTAGGTAAAGGTTTCATTGATATGATTAAAGTAGTATACAAAGACCCATCGGCCATGATTACAACAGGTATAATCACGCTCAGCTAGACAGGGTTGCCCTCTTAGTCCCGGACTATTCGATCTATCATTAGAACCTTTAGCACAATATATAAGACAATCCCAATCCATAGAACCAATCGTAATCAAGGGCACACAACATAAAATTAGTTTATATGCGGACGACGTAATACTGTTCATGCAAAACCCCAACACCACACTGCCTCATCTGCTCAAGTTGATTGAGAACTTTGGAGATTTATCGGGATTCAAGATAAATTGGCCGAAGTCGGCTTTCCTTCCACTTAACGCCCCTGCAAAAAAAGATATAACCCTCCCAGGAGAGATACCTATGGTAAAACATTTTAGATGTTTGGGAGTGGAAATATTCCCCACCATAAGACAAACGGTGAAGCACAATTACACAAAAATCCAAAACAAAATCAAAGACGACCTTGATAGGTGGGCAAAACTTAAAAACTCAGTACAGGCACGGATATCAATAGTTAAGATGGACGTACTACCTAGAATCAACTTCTTCAGCTCAATGCTACAGTTACCCCCTCCAGAGGGTTACTGGAAAAAATTACACTCCTCCACATACAAATTTATTTGGAATAACAAACCACCACGTATAAAAAGATCCACCGCACAGAGAAATAAAGCAGACGGTGGCATGGCATTTCCAGATTTTTTCCACTATTTTAAGGCGTACACATTAAGACCATTGACAACATGGTTTGATCCCCAAGCATTAGTATCCTGGAGAAAATTAGAAGAAAACATAGTAGCCCCACATAGACTGAAGGACATACTGTAGCATACGACTAAACTATCAATTAAGCATTGCGAACGTAAATTTGGCCCCATAATTACTCATGCGATCCGGATATGGCGTGAAACACAAAAAAAATATCCTAACCCACATAAATGGCACAATCATACTCCCTTATTCAATAACAATGCACTCTTGATTGGAAAACGACCTATAAGATTCCCTATATGGGAAAAGCAAGGCATACACTCATTAGGGGATGTTTTTAACAAACAGGGTTTTTGTAGTTATGAAGAAATACGGAAAGAATTTAATCTCACCAAGTCCACACATCTTTTTTACATACAGTTATTGTTATGTTTGAAGACTCAAGGTGTTCCATTAAAGAAACCAATTGAACACCACAGATACCACAAATTCTTCTATGAAAGAGAGATATCAAGAGGTTTTGTTTCAGATTTTTATCATCAATTACTAACGTCCTCATATGAAACCCTCCACCTAGACTCCGTCTGGAGGATATACCAGACCTGGAAAGTGATTTTGATTGGCAAGAAGCCTGGGCAAATGTTCGACTCACATCAAGGAACCCGGACCATCAACAAATCAATCTTAACTATATTCACAGGACATACTTGACTCCTATAAGACTGAAAAGAAATGGGTCTTATACAAGACTCCAAATGCTCCTTATGTACAAATGGGGACGAGGGGACATTTATGCACATGTACTGGGACTGCCCACCAGTTAAGATATTCTGGAAAGAGGTGACCCAGCAATTATCAAATCTCTTAACTTGGAATATACCTGTACACCCCTCTGTATTACTGCTGAATGATGTTTTTGAGTGTGCAGTACATCCACAGCTAAAGAGATTGGTTTTATCGGGTATCACAGTGGCTAAAAAGCTGATAGCATCACGATGGTTCCAACCGGAAAAAATGTGCCGAAAGGTCTGGATTATTACATATCTCGATGTGATCTACAGTATCAAGAAATATCTACACCAAACCCTCGGCCCCCCTTCCTCCCCCCTCCCTCACTGCCTGCCTCCAGGACATAAAAACATGGATGACCACCAATTTCCTTCAACTCAATAGTAAGAAAACCGAACTCATAGTTGTAGCCTCCCCAGCCCTCCTCCAAAAGATTGACCACCTTGTTCTCTCCGTGGATGGCTACTCCATCTGCCCCTCCACAGAGGTAAGGAACCTGGGCGTCATACTGGACTCCACCCTCTCATTTCACCCTCACGTCAAGTCTGTCACCAGATCCGCCTTCTTCCACCTCAGAACCATCTCCCGCCTCCGCCCCTCACTCTCCGACACCTCAGCGGAAACACTCATTCACGCCTTCATCACTTCCCGCCTCGACTACTGTAACGGAGTCCTTCTTGGTGCCTCCAAGAAGGTTCTGGATCGTTTACAGTACGTCCAAAACTCTGCTGCGAGGGTCCTCACGCGCACCAAACCCTGGCAGCACATCACCCCCACCCTGCAAAAACTCCACTGGCTCCCCATCAACTATCGAATCCCCTACAAGATCCTCCTCCTCACCTACAAATCCCTGCACGGGTTGGCCCCTTCCTACCTGACCAACCTACTCCACCCCTACACTCCAGCACGAGGCCTCCGATCCTCCAACTCCGACCTCCTCACCATCCCCCGCACCAGGCGTTCCACACTGGGAGACCGAGCTTTCGCTGCAGCAGCCCCCAGACTGTGGAACTCCCTCTCCCCCCTCATCCGAGGCTCTGACACCATCAACCTCTTCAAAACCAAGCTAAAAACCCACCTGTTCACACTTGCCTTCACGCAACACGGCCCCGCTCCCAAGTAGCCCACCCCTGACTCCTTTTAAGCCACAGATTCCGTTGTTTTGTTTTGTTTTGTTGTTTGTTTGTTTGTTAATTTTAACCACTTCATCCAATTGGACAGAACTTGCCTCCTTTTTTATTTATTTTTATCTCTTATCTTATTTGTTTTTTCTTGTTGTTACTATACACAGATCTTTTATGTATTTTATTATATATATTTTTTCAATTTTATTACTTACTTTTATTTTTTTCCATCCTTTCCTTGTACAGTGTCCTTGAGTCTGAGAAAGGCGCTTCTCTCTTAAAATTCAATCTATTATTATTATTATTAACACTTCTCTCTTTGAGAGACGTTGGAGGAGAGAACGAAAGGGGTGGGCACCTTTCCTTTTATAGTTGCCCTAAGGTAGAATACCTGGGTGGCTACACCCAGAGCGCCCTCCAGTGGGGACAGATATATATGCACCAAGGCAATCACTGGTGGAGACAATTGTCTACACAGGTAAACAGTTACTAGTGTGAACAGTCATATGTACAGTTAGACAGTTACTAACAATCCTATACAGAGTCTCTTATCTCAACACATACTGTCACTGCTAGCGGAGAAGCTCTCCGTGATGCAGCTGGAGCACGGCTTGGTGGCTTGGATCAAGGGCTACCTCACTGACAGACTGCAGTACGTCAGACTAAAGGACAGTCAGTCTGACGTATTGGTGAGCAAGGAAAATGGAACGGGATGAAACGATACAGCATTCACCTTATGGCCTATAACTGTCGTAGGTTTTCTCTCACGAACTTCCAACGAGGTTATTTAAGAGGAAACAGGATATAGGAGGATATAGCCAATCATTTTAATGATTATTTTATTGATAAGGTGGAGATGATAAGGAATCAAATGCTGCCAGTGGATGGTAAGCTGTCTGAATCAATAATTAAACAGCATATTATGCATACAAAAAAATGTGAATTTGATTTTATGGATATAAATCTAGAGCAAATGGAAAAGCTTCTCTTGTCCATACAGTGTGACAAACCTTGTGGTCATGATAACTTAGATGGTAAACTGCTCCAGCTGGCAGCCAGAATTGTAGCAAAGCCACTGTGTCATATTTTTAATCTATGTCTAAGTGAGGGTGTTTTTCCTCAAATGTGGAAGATAGCTAAGGTCACTCCACTTCCAAAAAATGCTAAACAGCCTTTTAATGGAGCAAATAGTCGACCTATTAGTATCTTGCCAGTTTTAAGCAAAATCATGGAAGGTGTTGTTTTTAAACAGATTCAGCATTACCTCTCAGAAAACAGTATAAATTCTCAATTCCAACATGCATATAAGGAGGGTTATTCTACATGTACAGCTTTAACACAATTAACAGATGACTGGCTACAACAAATTGACAGGAAGCGAATGGTGGGTACTGTACTACTGGATTTCAGTGCAGCTTTTGACCTCATAGATCACGAGTTGCTGCTCATAAAACTAACTGCATATGGATTCAGAACTGCAGCTGTTAAATGGATAAAAAGCTATCTATGTAACAGACATCAATGTGTTGTGTTTAATGGTACCCTGTCCAACTTTAAATCCCTACAGTGTGGAATTCCACAGGGAAGCTGCCTGGGGCCCCTCTTTTACGCCATTTTTACAAATGATTTGCCATGGGTATTAGAAAATACATGTATGGTTATGTACGCCGATGATACTACAATGTATGCATCATCAGACAAGACAGAAGAGCTTAATGAAGTCCTTCAGAGAGATTTGAACTTAGTGTCCACTTGGGTGTCTGAAAACAGGCTGAAGTTAAACATCTCAAAAACCAAGAGCCTAATATTGGGATCCAAGCATACTATAAGAAAAGACGTGAAGCTAAGTATATCTTTAGACGGAACAGCTATTGAGCAAGTTAGAGAGGCAAAGCTGTTGGGTGTCACACTTGATGGAACACTCTCATGGTCAACTCACACCAACAATGTGGTTGCCAAAATGAGCAGAGGTATTTCAATTATCAGAAGGTGTAGGTATTTTCTAGCCGATCTGATATTGAAGCAAGTGATACAGTCATTAGTTCTTTCTCACCTTGACTACTGTCCAGCTGTCTGGTCTAATGCCTCAAGACAAGAGCTCAATAAGATCCAGCTCACTCAGAACAGAGCGGCCCGTCTGGCCCTGAACTGCTCAATGAGAAACAGTGTGGAGGGGATGCATACCAAGCTGTTGTGGTTGAAGGTGGAAGACAGACTGGATTGCAGCCTGATCTTGTTCATGAGGAATATATATATCTCAAGAGAACCTATCTGTTTGTATTCACAGCTAACATGTACACATGATCGACATAAGTATAATACTAGGCATGCCTGTAGGGAAACGTTCACACTGCTACTACCAAAAACCAATGCAGCAAAGAAAACTGTGTTATATAGAGCCATGTCATATTGGAATAAACTGCCAGTACATCTTACTCAGATAACCAGTAAGATAAGTTTTAAAAATAATTTGAAAAGAGCATTGAGAGAAAAAGAAATTAGTTTACATTAAAGAAAAACACAGATACTGTAGTTTACACTGTAAAGATATGACTGTCTGAGAGTTTAATCCCTTTTATTGTATTTTCTGTGATCTGATACTCTGTTTGTGTACTGTAATGCTATTTGGAAATATTTTTATATTTTTATATGTAGGAATATTGGAATATATTTTTAAATGTATGCTACTATAATGTTATGTATGTATGTACTGTTTTTGTTGTGTGTGGACCCCAGGAAGACTAGTTGTTGCTGCGGTGATGACTAATGGGGATCCGTAATAAAGATGAGATAAGATAAGAGGAAACAAATGTACATATTCATCATCATCATCATCATTTATTTATTCGTACATGGAATTACCACAGTCCAACAGTACATATTAATCTAATTCACCAAATTCCATGGCCGAAAGGAACAGGAAGAAGAAAAATTCGTATATATACCTGCCCCTACACACATACAACACACCGATAGACTTATTGCGTAAAACCAAACAGAATATACCCATTTTGCAAAAATGGAAACATCAACACAATTAAATTAAATCAACATAAATAAACCTATTTTGTGTATCTATCAGTCAAACTGGATATTTAGGTTCATTCGTTTATACACACACACTTATGAATGGCGTTTTCCAGTGTTTAGCATTGTTTTCTAGCTATGTGGGTTTATATTAATGGGGTCTATGTCTTGAATTTTGGCGCATTCTTCCAATTCACATCTCACAATATTCTCCCTCACTGAACTGAGTCATCTGAAACTTAGCGTATCTTGGACATCCAACAATTCTCATCTGCATAATAATGCCCCCTCTAAGGTTGTAGCGCAACCATTCACTCAACAACAGAGTGAGTGGAAATACCGACACTTTCTCAAACGGGTTGACGTGCGCGGGTGCCGACAGAGACAGCAGAGAACGAGCGAGCGAGAGAGAGGGAGAGAGAGAGAGATAGAGAGGGGGAGAGAGATAGAGAGGGAGAGAGAGAGGGAAAGAGAGGGAGAGAGAGAGATAGAGAGGGGGACACGGAGCATTTACACACAACCTCCCGACCGCACACGGGGCAGGAGCTTCTCTCTCACGGGGAAACACACACGCATTTACACACAACCTCCCGACCACGCGCGGGGCAGGAGCTTCTCTCTCTCGGGGAAACACACACATTTACACACAACCTCCCAACCGCGTGCGGGGCAGGAGCTTCTCCACTCACATATCACTGTCAAAATATCATTGCGTGCGTGCCCATATTCCGATCCGTGCAATAATATTCACAGGGGTATATATTGTCATTTGAAACAAGTTACCAATACATTGTCCGTGGGAATATTCCCCTTGTGGCTAAATTAATTAGTATCTCCCTCAATCTCTCTATATCTCTCTCTGTCTGCCACTGCAGACTGTGGGTGACTGTCACTCAAAGCGCTTATGGGCGGAGCCCAGCCCAAAACAGCTTGAAATCTTGAAGTGGAAAAATGCTGCTTTATAGTACAAAAACAATGATTTTTTTTTTTTTTTTTTAAACATACAGATGTGTTCCATAGACTCACAGGAATTGTGTAAAATTCCCCAAATAGTGAAAGGAATAGTAAGATAGTTCCCCTTTAAGAGTTAAAATAGTAAATTGTATATTGTATAGTAGTGTACATAGGAACCAGTTTCTCAGGAACTTAGCATGTCTTTTTTTTATCATGCATATCTTGTGTCTTACCTATTTTCTTTTTTTCTATGCCTATTTTATTATTGTATTTTGCACAATCAATGCGGGCATGACCGCATTTCACTGTATGCCCTGGTATGTATGTGACAAATAAACCTCTTGATTCTCTCTCTCTCTCTTTCTCTTTCTCTTTCTCTTTCTCTCTCTCTCTCTCTCTCTCTCTCTCTCTCTCTCTCTCTCTCTCTCTCTCTCTCTCTCTCTCTCTCTCTCTCTCTCTCTCTCTCTCTTTCTCAAGAGGACAGATACATAATTATACAGGACACAGCTCCAGGCAGTGCGTTGTCTGTGTATTATAGTATATGATGAATAAATATAATCTATCTATCTATCCACACCATTCTATTCTTCTGTCCATGCGTTGGCTACCTAGCGCTCATGTGCGTGCTACTAGTTTATTAGTGTCGTATAAAATATGGCTTGGACTGCAGACTCCATCTGCATGGTGTGGGCTATGCATCTATCTATCTATCTATCTATCTATCTATCTATCTATCTATCTATCTATCTATCTATCTATCTATCTATCTATCTATCTATCTATCTATCTATCCCTCTCCCTTCTTCATTGTCCAGTTGGTTCCCATAAATTCCTTCATGGTTGTTTGATTTTTAAGGTGGATATTGATAGAACAGCAATAAAAGGAGAGATAGAGAGAGAGAAACAAAAATATAGAGAGAAAAATAGAGACATAATTTGCAGAGGCATGGCCCTGAAAAAAAAAAACACACACACACGCACACACACACACACACACACACACACACACACACACACACACACACACATTCCCATAGACCAGGTCGAAAACAAAGTGGAAATCGATGCAACCGCTATACCAGTATGCATCTTAATGAGAGAGGGAGAGGGTTTCTGTACATATCTATGTGCTATAGTGTATGTGTGTGTGTATTCCTTTAGTTGTGTATGTGCAATATATACATTTATACAACGGCATGCAAATTTCTCGATTCTGATTGGCCATTTACACGTCTTTATTGGCAACAATCCACGGTCCTGGGCTCAGGACCCGCCCACAACCGAATCACATATCACTCCCCGGCTCACTCCGGGAGAAAACAAGATCGCGGACAACAAATGGTTATGTTGAAAGCACCATAACGACTAAATATGAAGCGATTCTGTCAAGGGGAATGTGTTAGTCCTTTAAACAATGTTGGATGATGTAATTGATGGGTCTTGAGTCAATCTAGAACAAAAGAAAAATCGCGGATTGATTGATTGATTAATTGATTGATTTAAATTTCTTCCTTCCTACTTTCTACTGACTGCAGCGTTCTCTCTCACACTGTCCGACGCTGGCGTACCCACAAACACACACACACACATACACACACACACACACACACACACACACACACATACACACACACACGCACGCACACACACACACACACTGTGACACACACACACACACACACACACACGCACACACACACACACACACACACACACACTCCTGTCTGCAACAGCGGGGGAGTCAGACTGAGAGAGAAGCAGCGCTGTTTTAAGTGAGCATGGTCTATTGAATTGATTGATTGGTTGATTGCTAATTTTATTACTGTACCCCTGGTTTCCAACTGGTTAAGTTTAGGCTAAAAGAAATAAATAAAAAAATAGGGCGAAGAAAACGTTTTTTTCCTATAGGGCAAAGAAAACGTTTTAATTTGTTTTACCTACTTTATATAGAAGCATCTAAGAATGAAGTTCTATGGAAAGTAGGTCTGCATTCCCTTAACAATTGTGTGTATTGAGCCGTACTGTATTGTACCCATTCTGCATCTGGTAATAAAATTTTCAATCAATCATTCCAATAATACACAGTTGGATGTGTTAGTTGGTTGGATGCACTTCAAGCTGCTTCCACATGAGGCAACTTCTCTCAATCATTCCAATAATACACAGTTGGATGTGTTAGTTTGGTTGGATGCACTTCAAGCTGCTTCCACATGGAGGCAACTTGTCTTTTTTGTAGTTGTGGGAACTACTTTTTCTGGCGGATGGTTTTTTCAATAAATCTTCGATTAATGTGTGTTTATTGTATAGAAATAAGGTTGGATGAATCTGGCAGTTGTATAAAAGCTTTACACCACTTGTAGTCGTGATTTGTGACCAATAAACCATGCCTAGGGGGGTCTAACGACCCTCGGCTGCGCCTCGGGCCTAACGACCACCCCTAGGCATGGTTTATTGGTCACAAACCACTCCTGCGCGTGATGTAATGCTTAAATATAGTCTACATAAGATATACACGTTGATATTGTAAGCATGTGTCTGAGAGCCGTGCATGTGTGTGTGTGTGTGCGTGCGCATTTGTGTGTGTATAGTGTGGCTGTGTGTGCGTGTGTGGCCGTGTGTGTATGTGTGTGGGCGTGTGTGTGTTAATTGGGGTCTGGGGTTCTTCAAAGAGCTACAATTTGTCTCCATTTAGATGCTCCCTGTTACATGTGAATACACACGCACGCACACACGCACGCACGCACGCACACACACACACACACACACGCACGCACGCACGCACACACACACACACACACACACACACACAGGCACAAAGCAACATGCGTCTCATTTAGCTCAGCCTTAAGGCTAAATCATAGTCCTGACGTAGCAGACACAGACCAGACTCCACAGAGGTCTATGCAGAGCTCAGCCTGCATCCACCTGGGCCTGTCCAGTGTCCCGTGTCCACACACCTGGGCCTGTCCAGTATCCACACACCTGGGCCTGTCCAGTGTCCAGTGTCCACACACCTGGGCCTGTCCAGTGTCCACACACCTGGGCCTGTCCAGTGTCCAGTGTCCATACACCTGGGCCTGTCCAGTGTCCACACACCTGGGCCTGTCCAGTGTCCACACACCTGGGCCTGTCCAGTGTCCAGTGTCCACACACCTGGGCCTGTCCAGTGTCCACACACCTGGGCTTGTCCAGTGTCCACACACCTGGGCCTGTCCAGTGTCCACACACCTGGGCCTGTCCAGTGTCCAGTATCCATACACCTGGGCCTGTCCAGTGTCCACACTATCTATCTATCTATCTATCTATCTATCTATCTATCTATCTATCTATCTATCTATCTATCTATCTATCTATCTATCTATCTATCTATCTATCTATCTATCTATCTATCTATCTATCTATCTATCCCTCTCCCTTCTTCATTGTCCAGTTGGTTCCCATAAATTCCTTCATGGTTGTTTGATTTTTAAGGTGGATATTGATAGAACAGCAATAAAAGGAGAGATAGAGAGAGAGAAACAAAAATATAGAGAGAAAAATAGAGACATAATTTGCAGAGGCATGGCCCTGAAAAAAAAAAGAAAACACACACACGCACACACACACACACACACACACACACACACACACACACACACACACACACACACACACACACACACACACACATTCCCATAGACCAGGTCGAAAACAAAGTGGAAATCGATGCAACCGCTATACCAGTATGCATCTTAATGAGAGAGGGAGAGGGTTTCTGTACATATCTATGTGCTATAGTGTATGTGTGTGTGTATTCCTTTAGTTGTGTATGTGCAATATATACATATATAGTCTACATAAGATATACACGTTGATATTGTAAGCATGTGTCTGAGAGCCGTGCATGTGTGTGTGTGTGTGCGTGCGCATTTGTGTGTGTATAGTGTGGCTGTGTGTGCGTGTGTGGCCGTGTGTGTATGTGTGTGGGCGTGTGTGTGTTAATTGGGGTCTGGGGTTCTTCAAAGAGCTACAATTTGTCTCCATTTAGATGCTCCCTGTTACATGTGAATACACACGCACGCACACACGCACGCACGCACGCACGCACGCACACACACACACACACACACACACACACACACACACACACACACACACACACACACACACAGGCACAAAGCAACATGCGTCTCATTTAGCTCAGCCTTAAGGCTAAATCATAGTCCTGACGTAGCAGACACAGACCAGACTCCACAGAGGTCTATGCAGAGCTCAGCCTGCATCCACCTGGGCCTGTCCAGTGTCCCGTGTCCACACACCTGGGCCTGTCCAGTATCCACACACCTGGGCCTGTCCAGTGTCCAGTGTCCACACACCTGGGCCTGTCCAGTGTCCACACACCTGGGCCTGTCCAGTGTCCAGTGTCCATACACCTGGGCCTGTCCAGTGTCCACACACCTGGGCCTGTCCAGTGTCCAGTGTCCACACACCTGGGCCTGTCCAGTGTCCAGTGTCCACACACCTGGGCCTGTCCAGTGTCCAGTGTCCACACACCTGTGCCTGTCCAGTGTCCACACACCTGGGCTTGTCCAGTGTCCACACACCTGGGCCTGTCCAGTGTCCACACACCTGGGCCTGTCCAGTGTCCAGTATCCATACACCTGGGCCTGTCCAGTGTCCACACACTATATATCTATCTATTTATCTATCTATCTATCTATCTATCTATCTATCTATCTATCTATCTATCTATCTATCTATCTATCTATCTATCTATCTATCTATCTATCTATCTATCTATCTATCTATCTATCTATCTATCTATCTATCTAGCTTATTAGTGTCATATAAAATATTACATAAGCTGCAGACTGTCATGGTTTGGACATTTACCGGGGCCAATTTCGAACTGTGGCCTCCCATAGTGCTCTTTTAGAGCGGTTTTGAAGGTGGGTAGGGATTCACATTATTTTACGGCTGTGGGTAGGGCGTTCCACATTGTTGTGGCATAATTGCGACACGTGTTTAGTCTTAAATTAACTTAAATAAAAATGTCTCATCGAGCCACAAGGCAAGATATTTATACTCAGTGACTCTCTCAATGTTAGAACTGCTTACGGTAGATATATATACTTAATCATAATCAACATTTCTGGCACTGGAGAACAGCATACATTTAGTTTTACTAGCATTGAGGACTAATTTAAGATTGATAAAAGCTTCCATTAAAAGAAAGCTGCAAGTTCTCAGTGGCCAACTGAACATTGTCAGCGATACAGTACACAATAGTATTGTCTGCATACATATGGGCATGACAGTCATTCAAAGAAGAAACAATATCATGAATATAAATAGTAAACAGGACAGGACCCAGCACTGAACCTTGCGGCACACCTTTAGCTATGGACAATAATTCAAATTGAGCAGGACCCGATTTCACACAGTGACATCTAGAAGATAGATAAAACTGAAACCAATCACATGCACCATGTCATTATGTCAGTAATCAATGTAAGGCCATGCCATCATCATACCCTACTCTTTATGCATTCATATTCATTTTCACCCAGACTAATTCCTGGACATTCATTTTCACCCAGACTAATTCATGGACATTAATTTCCACTCAGACTAATTCCTGGACATTCATTCACCCAGACAAAGCTGCGACAGCCCATATGTGGGACGTTTTTAGGACGATTTGCCCACAGGCACTTTGGCGACCCCTAGTGGCTCGGGTGTGCATATTTTGTAATACAATATATATATGGAATTGAAGGCTTATTTGTTGCCTGTCGATAGCGACAAAATCAGACAAAATCCGTTCAGCGTTTCTCGAGTTACATGCCGGTATTTGAGGCTTGTGCAAAGTACACGGTATTGCGCAAAATACCACTCCCGACTCAGGCTGCAGTAGTTCCGTCAATCTAGATCCGATCTCGAAAATGATTGTGGATCTTTGTAGCCAATGAGTGTGGCTTCCAATGATACCCCATGTGGGGATGTGTGAATCACGGATCTAGGTGAACAACTAAATTCTTTAACAGGAAGCCAAATTAATTGAAAAACTGAGTTTTTCTTTGTACACAGTTTACCAAAATCACTCATAATCACTCATTTCTGAATGGATCTTTATGAGATTTGGATATGTACTACATAAGGCTTCAGGCTATGGCAAAATATACCCAGCCCCCCCCTCACTAATCTATCACCTAACCCCCCCTCCCTTTAGCTCTATCAACCCCCCCCCTTCTAATCCATATCGCTAGCCTCATACGACAGCCTCGGAAGTCAGTCACAAGTCATATGGCAAATGGGGATTTTTTTAAGTACAAATGTTCTGACTGCTGAGGACATAGGCAAGAAAGATGCAGCAATGTGAGGAGAGTAAATCTCAATTTGACAAAAAAGGGAACGACCTAGGCAACTACCGTATGAGGCCAACGATATATTGATCCGTCAACCATAAGGATTGGCTTCACATACTTACAACCTAATCTATTATTATCCCCCATTGGAGACATAGGTTCCTAAGGCTGTCCCATTCTTGCTCCCCCTCTATTATCCCCCCATTAGTCCTTAAATATTCCTTATGAAAATAAAAGCAACAACAGCAACCTAAGAAAAACACAAAATACTAATATAACCTCGGTACAACCGCATAAGCAAAACATAATTATAACTGTGGCCCACATTAAACAACAGCTTGGTAGCTTGGTTAAACAAACGTAGGTTACCCTAGCCTGTTACGATAGCACACAGTGTCATTCAACGTAATTGTTCAGCTAGCTGGAGTGTGTACATGTCAGTGAGTTTCACATACTCCTTCGCCATTATTAGCGGCCATATCTGATGGTGTTCTTCTTCCTTCATTTTCAGAGAGTCTGGCTGGGTATAGCAAATTTGGGCGAAGGCCCAACTTCCACAACCGGGCCATGACATCTCGATATTCCACTCTCTGAGCTAGCACTTCGGGCGTGAAGTCATCGAAAATGTCCACATTAAAATCACCAATGTGTAATTGTCCCCTCCTGGACCGGGCAGACCTCATAATCAGCTCCTTCGTGCATAGACTATGAAGCCTCGCAACGATGGGTCTAGGCGCCCGGTTCCCGTCGGTCCTCGCCGGGCCAGTTCTATAGGCCGGCCCGTCAAGGCCCACAATCTGATGCAAAACGCCGGGCATGGAGTCTACGAGATGGCTCCCTTCTGACCCCTCCGGGACCCCCACAATACGGATGTTGAATCATTTCTCGAGAGACTGCATCTCACAGATAGTAGCTTGCATCCCGGCCATTTCCGACTGCTTATCGAGCAAGGCCCCCTCCAGGATTAGGAGTTTCTCTGCCTGTCTGGACGTTTCCTCGGTTAGGCATATTATTTCAGATGAATTAGCCATGGCCATTGAATTCAGCGATTCCACCCTCTCCATGACCAAGTCAATTGCCATCCTGATTTCCAACGTAACCTTTCGTCCAAAGCTCTCGAATAGCTCCTTTACCGTCCTGGCCGATTCAATCGCAGCTTCAGCTATTAGTCTACGTATGGTATCAAGGCTTGTGTTGTTCAGTTCGACCGAGGGAGAACCGCTAGCAGACTGCTTCGGTACAGGTTTTCGGTACAGTGGGGGAAAGTTTGGCTTTCATTTTACATTTTACATTTAGTCATTTAGCTGACGCTTTTATCCAAAGCGACTTACAAGTTCTGTACGACAAGTCATCAGAAAGGGTACAACTCTATCAGCTGAGTAACAATGTTCATCAAAGTGTTGCGTGCTACAGTGTAGGTTAGTTTATTAGGACAAGTGCATGACAGTAAGGTTAGTTAGGGTTAGATTTTTATTTTATTTAAATTTTCTTATTTCAGATAATGGTTGAAGAAGTGCGTCTTTAGTCGACGGCGAAAGATTGGACGGGTTTCGGCTGTCCTAACTGGGGTGGGTAGTTCATTCCACCATTGTGGGGTAAGGACTGAGAATAGGCGACTTCTCTTTGATGACCCTCCCGGAGCTTGGATAGGAGTGGATCTGAGGCGGCCAGAAGATGCAGAGCGTAGGGGTCTTGAGGGTGTGTAGTTAGAGTATGTTCCACTCAGGGGTGATGTAGTGTGCAGTAACTAATTGTACTTGTAGGGCTGTCAACGAATATTCTACATTGAAATTAATAATCGACTTGTAAATCAAAATAAAAAAATAATAATAATTATATTAGATTGTGAAAAAAACAGCCCCCGGTGGGCGGTCGTTAGTGGTTAACATACCGTTGTATTTGTTCGGTACACTACACAGCCGTTCTGTACGGTACGGTACACACTGAAACGGTTCGGTTCAGTACAGATACGTGTACCTTTACACCCCTACTGGGAATACATTCCATGAGATCCATAGATGTCCCTAGATACCAAGAACATGGAAATGGACCTTGTAGAAGTGGAGCAATCTTCCATTTACTTAGGTATGTATTTTTAGGTGGATTTTCAGAAAATAGAGCTAGGTCTTAACAGGTTAAAGTGCGTAATTCTTAAAGAATTAAATTTAAAATATTTAGCTTGAGTTTCCCTTCGTCTTTCTTGTTTAGTGTGCAGTGAATTAATGTGTCAGGATTCTGGTGGATCGATCATATTGGGCTCTTAGATTGTTTCTTTTCTCGATTTGAGTGGGTGTGTTTGCTCAAAAGATTAGTGCTGTGTCTCTTAGGGGAGCTTCATATTGACACTTTTAATAACCGCCAATGTCCCAGAACATATGAGACATGTTCTGAATTGTCCGTGGGAAGAAAAAACATAAGAGTCTGCCCATTCAGAAAGGCTCTGTTTTCAGGGCGGTCAGGTGGCGTAGCGGAGATTGCGTTCGTCACCAATGCCGGAGACGCTGGATTCGCCTGTTCGAATCCAGCTCCCGGCGTTGTCACCAGTTTGGCTGGCTGTTCACACTAATACAATTGGCAGTATTAGAGGGTGGGAAAGCTGGCGGGGTGGGTCCTGGTCGTTGTAAACAGCGACTCCTACAGTTCGGTCGGGGCGCCTGCTCAGCGCGGATAGGATCTAAGGGGGGTAGTGTGACGGCACGGGCACACTGCTAACGAATGAACACGGACGGACGGACGGGCGGCTGCCTCTTCACTTCCGCTCCCATGTTAACGGACGCTACTGTGCACACTGGCCGCAAGCAGGAGCGCGCCTCGCGGGCGGCTCCCGAGCGGCAAGCTATCTTTTCCGCTTCAATCGGATTCGAGGCGGCGCGGGAGGCGTGTGCCACGCGATTGATTGATTGATTTGAAATTTTATTAACAGATTGCAGAATGGGTACAATACAGTACAGCTCTCTCTTTTTCTCTCTCTTTATTCTCCCTGCCTTTCTCTCTTTGTCTCTCTCCAGTCTCTTTCTCCCCCTCTCTTTCTTTCTTTCTCGTTTTCTCTCTAGAGAGAGAGGGAGAGAGAGAGAGGGAGGGAGAGAGAGAGAGAGAGAGAGAGAGAGAGAGAGAGAGAGAGAGAGCTCGTGCTGTTGCTGGTTCTATCAGGGCTCCGCGCTGCAGCGCGCTGAGAAGTCGGACTCTGTGTGCCAGGCCAGGCGCTCGATCCCGCGAGGGAGCCGTGCGTGAACTTCGTGCGCGTTCAGTGTGCCCGTCCCGTGATCCTTCCACACTTTACACCCTCTCAGTGAGAGTCCGCGCTGCCAGGTGAAAAGAAGCGGTTGATTGGCTAGACGTGTGTCGGAGGAAGCATGTGATAGCTTCCACTCTCCCAGACCGACTGTGGGGGGTAGGTAGGTACGCAGCGACCAGGAAGGGGATTGGGAATTGGCATAACGACTAACATTGGGATGGGAGAAAATCGGAGGAAAAAGGAGGGGGGAAAAGATCAATAAAATAAAAGAAAGGCTCTGTTTTCACTGTCTATTTTTCTCGTGTTAGAGCATGCCATGTGAAATGACTTATCTCTTTTTAGAGCACGCCATGTGAAACTACTTTTCTCTTTTTAGAGCACACCATGTCAAACTACTTTTCTCTTTTTACAGCATGCCATGTGAAACTACTTTTCTCTTTTTAGAGCACACCATGTGAAACTACTTTTCTCTTTTTAGAGCATGCCATGTAAAACTACTTTCTTAAAGAGAGAGCCAGAGAGAGCCATAGATAGAGAGAGAGAGGGAGAGAGAGAGACAGAGAGAGAGACAGAGAGAGAGAGAAAGAGAGAGAGAGAGAGAGAGAGGGGGGGGGAGAGAGAGGGGGGAGAGAGGGGGAGGGAGAGAGGTAGCAGAGCGATGCAGATGAAATCCCTCTCCTCCACTTCTTCCTGCTCTGCTACAGCAGCCAGACTCCTCTGAAAACATCATCATTAATCAAACCACACATTATGGGAGACTGTAACTCAGGGAAAAGGTCAAACGTAGCGGAGTAGAAAGTACATTACATGGTCAGGGAAATATTGCCAATCAGAATTAGCCAACTATCACTAAAATACTTAGATCAGTGCTCAACCGATACAGTCTAGATTGGTTGATTAGAACAGTTTGTGTTGTGTAGTGTGTATTGGTGTGTAGTGTGTAGTGTTGAATGTGTAGTGTTGAATGTGTAGTGCGTAGTGTTGAACGTGTAGTGTGTATTGTTGTGTAGGCCCAGGGTGTTGTGTTGAACGTGTAGTGTGTATTGTGTAGGGTGTAGTGTTGAATGTGTAGTGTGTTGTGTAGTGTGTAGGGTGTAGTGTTGTGTGTAGTGTTGTTGTGTAGGGTGTAGTGTCGTGTATTGTTGTGTGTAGTGTTGTGTGTAGTGTTTGGTCATTCTGTACTAACAGGAAATGAAGGCGGTCCGGTGACTGGCGTTGTTCTTCACATAACTCGAGAACTATTCACCAGTTCGACCTCACATAGGGGGGAGGATCCAACAGAGACCTCTCACATACATACAGGGTGACACTGGCTCGGGAGGTAGTGCAGTCGTTCCCGGTTCGATTCCCGCTCCTCCCGGAGAGCGTTTCGAAGTGTCCTTGAGCAAGAGATGATCACTCCATGCGGATTGGAGGAAACCAGACACCGAAGTGTCCTCTCCAGGGTCTGATTGGTGCGCTCCGTTTGGCCAGATACACATAAACAAACATCTCAAGCATGTCCCTGAGAACGTCGTTTACGAGTGCCTGGAAGACCGCAGGGGAGTTGGAAAGGCCAAAAGGCATGACAAGATATTCGTAGTGTCCTCTGGGGGTATTAAAGGCCATCTTCCACTCATCCCCCTCCGGTATACTCACCAGGTTGTAGGCATTTCTAAGATCCAGATTTCTAAGATGCTGAAGACTGTGTTCAGTTCAGTATATGCCACAGGCACCCCGATAGGACTGGGGTTGCAGACGTCACCTGCGGTCAGGGGTGTAAAGTACCCAGAAATTATACTTAAGTGAAAGTATGGGTACCGTCTCAAAATCTGACTCAAGTAAAAGTCAAAGTATCTGGCTAAAAACACACTTGAGTAAAAGTAAAAAAGTCCTACTTTTAAATGTACTTAAGTACTAAAAAGTTAAAGTACATTTTGTTTTTGAAAGGGATAGACCAGGGGTCTCAAACTCATTCCATCGTGGGCCAAGTTTTCATTTTAACTTCACATTGCACCAGGTGAGTTAGTTGAAGAGGTGAGCCAATTAGTGAAATCATCAGCTGGTGTTTAGGCAAGGCTGGAATGAAACCAAGCATACACTCTGCCCACAATGGAATGTGTTCTGCGATAGACAATGCTGAAATGAAAGAACAGAGGACACTTTTTTTGCATTAAAATTATTTAATGCACTTCTCCATTGAAGGTAAACTAACATGGACGGCATTCACATCACAGCATGAATAATATCACAATATTAAAAACAGAATGGTGTATCCTGAATAATATCACAATATTAACCACAGCATACTGGATTATCCTGAATAATATCACAATATTAAAGGCAGAATACTGGAGTACCCTGAATAATATCACAATATTAAAGACAGAATACTGGAGTACCCTGAATAATATCACAATATTAAATTGAATACTTTATTTTGACACAAATCGTATGACAAAAAAAACATTTTAAAAGACAAGACAAGACAATAACAGTGTCAATAACGCAGGTCAAAAATGGATAAAACACAATAAAGCCAAGGCTTGTTTCCATTGTGGTCCATATTAAAGACAGAATACTGGAGTACCCTGAATAATATCACAATATTAAAGACAGAATACTGGAGTACCCTGAATAATAACACAATATTATTAAAGACAGAATACTGGAGTACCCTGAATAATATCACAATATTAAAAACAGAATACTG
This sequence comes from Notolepis coatsorum, assembly GCF_963971535.1. Classification (NCBI taxonomy): domain Eukaryota; kingdom Metazoa; phylum Chordata; class Actinopteri; order Aulopiformes; family Paralepididae; genus Notolepis; species Notolepis coatsorum. The sequence continues at coordinate 95,572,058 of NC_140173.1, read as the reverse complement.
GAGTACCCTGAATAATATCACAATATTAACCACAGCATAATGCGGATCTGACTGTCTATTCTTCTGATAGCAGGTGTTTAATCAAAGATCCCTGCTTTCTAGTCTTGCACAAGGACCAATCAGCATGGGTATGGGCGGGTTAATTTACCATTGATGGGGATTTGATTGGCTGTTTACCTGCGGTCGCAGGATTAATAACGTTAACGTTAGTTCGGCCAGATAAACAATTAAAATATACTAAGAAGTAATTCGGGGAGTCAATAAGGAAAAATTGTAACAAAAAAATTAAACTATTTCAAAATGTGTGCCAATGCACATCTTAATGTGACCCGTAGTTTCCTCCACTTTCCCGGAACCCAAAGGACGACCATCCAACGCAGTGATGGCCCATGTCACCCCACTTCTTAGGGACCTGCACTGGCTCCCCATTGCTGCACGTATCCGCTTCAAGGCCCTCGACCTAGCATACCGTGCGGCAAAGGGAACCGCTCCCGCCTACCTCCGGTCAATGGTCTCTAACTACACACCCTCAAGACCCCTACGCTCTGCATCTTCTGGCCGCCTCAGATCTACTCCTATCCAAGCTCCCGGAGGGTCATCAAAGAGAAGCCGCCTATTCTCAGTCCTTGCCCCACAATGGTGGAATGAACTACCCATCCCAGTTAGGACAGCCGAATCCCGTCCAATCTTTCGCCGTCGACTAAAGACTCACTTCTTCAACCATTATCTGAAATGATCAAAAAAAAAAAAAAAATCTAACCCCGACTAACCTTACTGTCATGCACTTGTCCTAATAAACTAACCTACACTGTAACACGCAACACTTTGATGAACATTGTTACTCAGCTGATAGAGTTATACCCTTCTTGCTGTCTTGTCGCACAGAACTTGTAAGTCGATTTGGATAAAAGCGTCAGCTAAATGACTAAATGTAAATGTAAATGTAAATGTGATGTCAAGGGGAACAGGTAGGGAAAATAAAGGTATGTGAAGATTACGGGCCAGGGTCAAGTCAATGAAACAACCAGCGGCTCCCGAGTCCACGAAAGTAGGGAGGCTGTATTTATTTCTACCTAAGGACAGTTCGACTGATACGAATGTGGGGTTATCGCTTACTGTGGGGATATGATTCCGTCTCGGCAGAACCTCCCCAAGTTCTGACAAGTTCACTTGTTTCCCTGGACTGGTCTTCCCTGCATTGTGGGGCACCTGCAAAGGTAGTGACATGTCTCTCCACAATACAAACAAGCCCCACTGCTCATCCGCTTCTCTCTCTCTGCTCGAGAGAGCCGTGAGTGTCCCAACTGCATGGGCTCGTCACTCCCAGGAGAGACGCAGAGCAATTCGGTGACTTCCTGAGAGCTGGTAAACTCCACTCCCGATGTGGAGCGAGTGAGACTGCTCTTTCTCTCTCGTTGCGTTCACGGATTCGGCTATCTATCTTAATAGCCAACGAAATTAACCCCTCAAGCGTGTCGGGAACGTCCCGAGATGATAATTCATCTTTGACTCTCTCTGACAATGCATGGGTAAAGGTTGCCATCAGGGCCTTCCTATTCCACCCTGATTCAGTGGCTAGGGTACGGAATCGAATAAAGAACTCTGCCACACTGACTGAACCCTGACGTAACCCCATCAGATGCTTAGCCGCATCGTGGTCACTTACATCATGGTCAAAAACTGTCTTCATCTCTGCTATGAAAAGATTTGCATCGGCACAGGCCGGAGTCTGCCTATCCCATATGGCTGTAGCCCATGAGAGGGCTTCATTAGAGACAAGATAAATGATATAGGCTACTCTGGCTCTCTCTGTGCTAAACATACAGGGTTGTAATTCAAAAACCAGACTGCACTGGGTGATAAACCCTCTACATCTCCCTGGATGCCCATCATAACGGGCCAGTGTAGACATCCTCGGCTTGGTACTAGGACTATGGAGTGGGACCAGAGGTGCTTGTGAAACCGGAAGAGTAGGAGTTTGTACTATTGGTGGATTCTGGATATGGTTGAGTATTTGTTTCAACATCTCAGCATGTGTGTCAAGTCAAGTCAAGTCAAGAGTTTTATTTGTCACGGCATACAAGCATACAGTGAAATGCGGGTGGTCATGCCCGCAGCGATTGTGCAATAATACAAGTAATAAGAATAAGACATAACAGGTATAATGTACATAAAGTTTACAAAAAGCATGGTAAAAGACATGCTAAGGTCCTGCGATAGTGAAATACAGTGTTAGCTACGGATGCGGCACTGGGTCTTATGTACACTACTATACAATACTATACTATAAAATATACAGTTATACTATATATCCTTATGCTATCTTGCTATATCCATCTATTTACTATACAAGAACGGGATTTTTTTAAGTGACCTTTTCATTGTGTAAAGTGACCGTTGAGTGTGAGCGTGTGCAGCATGTGTATGTGTGTGTGTGTGTGTGTGTGTTCGTGCTAAAGTGACTGTTAGTGTGTGAGCGTATACAGTATGTGTGTTGTGTGTGTGCTCATGTGTGCTTGTGTGTGGAGAGTTCAGTGTTCAAGACTCTGATGGCCTGGGGGAAGAAGCTGAGCCGAAGTCTCTCTGTCCTAGTTGCTGGTGTGCGCAGGCGTTTGCCTGACCGCAGCAGCTTGAACAGGCTGTTGTTGGGGTGGTGAGGGTCTTTCATTATTCTGCAGGCTCTGGATTTGCACCTCTTGTTATATAAGACCTGCAGGGGTGGTAGTGCAATACCCATAGTACGCTCAGGGCCATAGCCAGGGTTTAGAAATTAGGGAGGTCCATTTTTCTTTTTTATACAAACTTTATTATCTAGAGATCAACTTAAGGTCAGTCACTCACAAAGTAATTTACAGGACGTGGGGGCACTTACAGGTGAGTGGCCTGTGGTCTCTTATGCATTTATAATTTGGTGAATGGGCAAAATGCATACCAAAATGAGTTATACAACCCAACCTATTCATTCAAAATGCATTATCTATAATAAAAAGTCACCTGTTGTTGGTAAAAATTTATTTTTACTGAAGTATTAACATATTTCTCCACTTCTTGGCTCACTGAAAGTACACAAAATAAGGACAGACAAAGACAGAGACACATATGAGTTAATGCAAATGTGACAAGGGAAATAGCACATACTATACTACCGTAATTCCTCTAATAGTAACCGGTATTCAAATACAAGCCGGGTCTCTATTAATGGCCGGGTGCGCTCTTGAGCTAAGCAATTATAAGCCGACCTCCTAATACAAGCCGGGTTACTAATATACTGAGCTGCATACTGAGCTAGTTACTTGATTTCACTTTGAAAACGTTGAAATGACCAGTGACCACCTGTAATTGCACTGTTTACTATTTCATACAGTACTTGGTTTCAATAAATGAACCCAGTACATTCTACTGGGTTCAAACTGACACAAAATGTTGATTTATTCATTATGATCTGTTTGAAAATTAGAAATATAGGCCTCTCTCTTATACATGCCTCCTCCTAATACAAGCCTGGTACCCGCTACAGTTGAAACAAATACAAGCCGGGGTTACTATTAGAGGAATTACGGTAGTTAATCTTTACACAACATGAATTACCTTTTGGAGGGCTAGCTGGATCCTCCTGTGTCCAGAGGCATCCCATCGCCTGAGAACTCTATCCTTGTCTATTGACACATTGGAGTGAACATGCATGATTGCTAGTCCTGAGAGATGTTCATTGGACATACTGGCTCTGAGCCATGTTTTGAGCCTTCTCATGGCAGAGAATGATTTTTCGCAAGCACATGTTGTCACTGGGAGAGTTAGAAACAATTTCAGCACACATTGTATGTTTGGAAAGAAAGGCATGTATGTTTCTTTCTTTCTTTCTTTCTTTATTTCAGATCCCCATTAGTCACTGCCTCAGCAGCGACTATTCTTCCTGGGGTCTGGATCCAAACATATAAAATTAAACAAGAATAATCAATAAACAACATAAAAACAAAACAAATATCAATAAAACACCAATAAAATATACAAACAATTATAGAACATTAAACCAATTAAAATCAGACATACAACCAAATATGTATGCCAAATTTTCTAATATAGAACAAAAACAAATATCAATAAAACAACAAATATCAATAAAACAACAAAGACAACAAAGACAACAATAACAAATATCAATAAAACAACAAATATCAATAAAACAACAAAGACATCTCAGAGCAAACTAAAATGTGCTCAAAAACAGCACAACATTCCATACACTCATACTCTAATACTCATAACCACTAGACAAACACATTCCAAAACAACACATAACCCAACACAAGAACCCATTCATTAGACACAGATTAGACCTAACCAAAATCAACCTCTTTCTGCATTACAGCCACTCGTAGTCTCCTCTTGAATCCCACCTTACTGGTAATTGAAACCAAATATTGTGGAAGTCTATTCCAGTAGGACATTGCCCTGTACATTACAGTTTTCTTTAAGGCTTCAGTTCTGGGTCTCGGCAGGGCGAACCGACCCTTCAAGGCTTGTCTAGTGCCATAGCCATGACCATCACTAATAAGCACCAGCTGCAAAAAGAGGCACACAGGTTTATGCAAAGTATAAATATTTCTCATAAACAAAATAAGACTACACACTAGTCTCTCATTGACTCTCATCCATGACAGTTCCTTGTGCATTTTCTCAACACTGTTTCTAATTGAGCTATGCAATGCAAGTCTTGCAGCTCTATTTTGAGTAAGCTGTATTTTATTTAAATCTTGTTTGGATGCATTTGACCAGATTGCTGGACAGTAGTCCAGATGTGACAAAACTAGTGATTGTATGACTTGCTTGGTAGCTGTGTCTGTTAAAAAATAGGCATTCCGTCTAATAATTGAAATACTTCTGCTCATTTTTGTTACAATATTGTTAATGTGAGTTGACCAAGAGAGTGTTTCATCTATTATAACTCCAAGCAATCTGGCCTCCTTAACTTGCTCAATATCTGCACCCTGCAAAGAAATATTTAATCTGTGATTCTCTCTCTGAGCATGCTTTGAACAAATAATTAGACATTTTGTTTTGGATGCATTTAGTTTCAGCTTATTTACCGTGACCCATTCAGAAATCTGCATTAACTCGCTTTGAAGAAGACTGCTGAGGTCTTTGGCATTGCTTGCCGAAGCATATATTGTAGTGTCATCTGCATAAATGGAACTGCTTGCATTTCTTAAACTTTGTGGCATATCATTTACAAATATTGAATATAATAATGGTCCAAGGCAACTTCCTTGAGGAATGCCACATTGTAGCGTTTTAAAGCTTGATAAAGTTCCATTAAACAGGACACATTGTTGTCTCATGAATAAATAACTTTTCATCCAGTTAGTAGCTGAGTGTTTGAAACCATAATCAGCTAGTTTTGTAAGCAGCAGTTCATGATCAATGAGATCAAAAGCTGCGCTAAAATCTAACAGTACTGTACCAACTAATAATTTACAGTCAATATTTCTTAGCCAATCATCAGCCAATTGTGTAAGTGCTGTGCATGTTGAATAGCCTGGTTTGTAAGCATGTTGAAAGTCAGAATTTATGTTATTAAGGGAGAAATAATTTTGAATTTGTTTGAATGCAATTCTTTCCATAAGTATACCTAAAACAGGTAAAATACTGATTGGCCTACTATTTGGTCCAGTGAATGATTCTTTTCTATTTTTTGGTAGAGGAGTGACCTTAGCTACCTTCCATATTTGCGGATAAATTCCTTCCTTAAGACTCAAATTGAATATATGACATATCGGACCAGCAATACTTCCAGCTGATAGCTTCACAAGTCTACTGTCCAGATTGTCGTGACCAGAGGGTTTGTCACATTTCAATTCAGACAATAACTTTTCAATTTCTGAAAGATTTGTGACCAAAAATTCAAATTCACATTCTTTGTCCTTCATGATCTGACTTTTTATAATTGAATCTGATAAGTTACCCTTTACAGGTGGCATGTTGTCTCTTATAGTATTTACTTTATTTGTGAAATAGTCATTGAAATAATTTGCAATATCCAAGGGCTTAGTGATGAAACCATCCCCTGATTCAATAAATGATGGTATTTTACCCATTTTGTCTCTACCCATGATTTGATTCAGAGTACTCCATAGTTTTTTACCATCATATTTTGTTTCTTCAATTCTGGATTGGTAGTATAGCCTTTTTTTTCAGTTTATTTAATTTTGTCGCTTTATTTCTTAAAGAGCGATATGCTAACCAATCTTCTGAATTCCGTGAATTTAGAGCGATTATTTTCAGTCTATCTCTTTCTTTCATGTTGCTCCTTAGGTCAGTGTCTAGCCAAGGTGCTTTGATAGATCTTACAGTACGTTTTTTTATGTTGCTTGCAGAGTTTCTAAAGCTGATCCAGGCAGGGCGTCATCTGAGTTGAACTTGTGTCTCCAGCGTTCTATTTCCTGTTTCACAGTATGTGGGTCAGGTAGGTCTTCTTGGTACTCTATCAGGTCTCTTTTTCTTTGGTCAGCCTTTTTATGTCTTTTGGTACCAGGTAAGCTGCCAGTACTGCTGGGTCATTTCTTTGGGAGAACCTGGCATCCAGTTCACTGATGATGTGGTCAAGGAAAGGATAAAAAAGATTTATCCTGTAGTGATCTTCTACTGACTCTGTGGGTACATTAGGTCTATAGTTCTGTTTCACAGACACTCTTCGTTTGACTGGGACAACGTTCACAGAGTTGGCCATGGATGAGGCTTTTTGAAAACAGCTGCTGAATGCTTGCTCACATCTCTGTGTGGCTATGACCTCACGTACATTCCTTGCTTCCTTGTATGCTGTGATGATGTCCAAGTTAGTCGACTGTAAGGTTTTGGTGAGGGGTTGCAGGAAACCCAGGACATGGTTAGTTATCACAGCAGTAATGATGGTCTCAAATGATTCCATACAATGCCGGAGATTGCAGGCCTTTCCAGAGCTTGAGGTTGGTTGTGTCTCCATGGTCTCTAAAGCAGAATGTGCAGCAGTGAATTTGTCCACAAAAGCACCTAATGTGGTTGATCTGCTGCCCCATCTGGTGTCTGACATCAGTGGGATCCCTGCTGTCCTTGATGTGGCACCTCCTCTTCTGCACTCTTCCTGCAGGGCATATTTCCTGGCACTTGTGGCTGAGAAGAACACAGCAATCTTTTCAACAATGACCATGGTGTTCCTCACTAAAGGAACGTCAGAACAGCCATGCACCACTACCAGATTAAGAGCATGGCTCCGACAGTGGGTGTACACTGCCCTGGGATAGAGTTCCTGGATTCTCTTTTGTACCCCACTCACATGTCCACTCATTGTAGAGGCCCCATCATAGCCCTGACCCCTAAGGGGGGTTGCCTCAAGACCCCACTTTGTGAGCTGGCTGAGGATGGCTTCAGTTATTGTTGCTGCATCTTGTTTTATTAAGGGACAGAAACCAAGAAAATCCTCTTTTATCTCAACTTTCTCTTCCTCCTCACTGACATAGCGGACACATATAGACATCTGTTCAGTTCCACTTATGTCCATGGACTCATCAGCTAATACAGTGAAGTACTTGGCCTCTTTTATTTTCTTTAACAGGGCCTCTCTGATTTCCTAAGCACAGCATTCAATTAACTCATTCTGAGTTTGGGGGGAAATGTACTTTGCATGTTGGGGTGCTGTCTTCAGATGTTGCTTTTGGATGGAATCAAATTCTGCTTTCCAATTAACAAAGTACATGAAGTTTCCATTCTCACTTTTCCCGTCCCAGCTCCCCCGGAATGCCACATTTCTCTGACCAAGACACACAATTATGTCAATGATGGATAAGAGACTCTCACGATTGCTCCTTACTTTTTCCGCATATGTCTGGCTAAGTACTGAGCATATGTCCTTTTTCTTTCCTTGTACTACAGACAGGTAGTTCTCTGCTAATTCAGTGGCTCTTTGATGCCCAACTGTCAAGCTATGCTTTGCGATCATGCCTCTCTTTTCACCAATAGCATTCTTCCAATCTGTGAAGCCCTTTGTAACAGTGGCGAATCCTTATGGAAGCCAACGGAAGCCAGGCCTCCCTATTAAAATATGAATTAATATCAAATATGAAATATGAAAAAAATAAAAAAAAATATATATATATATATATATAATTTTCTTTTAATATAGTTTACATTCTTTTTCATCTGTGCATCTGTGTTATATATATATATTTTTTTTTTAAATGTCTCCCTCTTCTCCTTCTCACTCCCTCTAACACACTGTCAGACTCACTGTGCTCACTGCAGCTATAGAGGAGAGGAGGCAGGGGGTTTCTCCAGCCTCAACCATGTGATTCATGTATCTAGAGTCCAAAACCGATCCTAGCCAATCAGATTCGAGCTGACTGCCACACCCTAAAAGTTTAAAACGGGGCTGTGAGAAGAATCATGAGTGTGGATTCCCCTCTGCACACCTCCCCTCTGCACTCTGAACATTGTATTAACCCGTGACTGCTCCCACGGGCCGGATATTGCCCCGATCCTCGCGAGATTAAATCCACGGGTACCTCTCGGCGTGCCGAAGCTTTTCCTAAATCACTTCCATCATCGAAAACGAGGGGAAAAGGTCGGCTCGCGACCCTGAAAATGTTGCGTGATTTTAAAAACGCTGTATTAAGTGAGCCTATTATGGGATCCACGCAAGCTTTCTATCGTGGAAACATCTGGGCGTCCCGCAACTTTTACTCATTCACATGTAGCCCCGAAAATGCTTAGAAAAGGAAAGCCGCAAGCGTGGAATAAACTCGCCGAAACGGAAAAGTGTCCCACGGGCGCGCCGTGATTCCGATCCGCGTGAAAATATTCACGGCCATAGAGGAGACCGTGGGACACCTTTTTGCATATGTGTCTCGAATTTGCTCCCACACGGCGCGCAAAATCGTGCAAGAAAAAATCAGACCAAAAATGAACCAATGCTCCAGCAGTATTAATGACCCTGATGTAAACAAGACAAACGTCTTTCTCTGGTCTGCATCCCCTTATACAATGGACCTGTCTCAAAACCCTGCCCTCTTTTCTTGATCCTCCAATCACAGCTGTCGCTTACCTCTGACTTCCTCGTACAAACAAAGTTTGTACGAGGAAGTCAGAGCTAAGCGACAGCTGTGATTGGAGGATCAAGAAAAGGGGCAGGGTTTGAGACAGGTCTATTGTGTGTATTGAGCCGTACTGTATTGTACCCATTCTGCAATCTGTTAAATAAATAAAAAGAAAGTTTGACTGGCCGCCGAGCCATACTGTAGTGTACATGGTGACTGCTTGACTTAAATAAAAAAAATAAAAAATAAAAATATTAATAAAAATATTTAATAATTTATTTTTTAATAATTCTTTTTTGGCTTCCCCTGTTATTTTACCCACGTGACGCCACTGCTTTGTAATGAAGGTAACCTTGGAACCTGAAACCTTATTAAAGGCAAGACAATGAGCACAATAGGCTGCATCTTCGTGTGGTGAGTTGCGAAGCCAATCACATTTTTCCTCCCACAGAACATTATATTTTAGCTTCTTTCCTCCCAAATCTGACTGCAGATACCTATGCTATGCTGTGCTATTGACACCCACTTATTTAGGAGCAAACCTGTTTTGTCTTCATCTGTAAATGCTTGACCTTGTATGATTTTATTCTTTAATTTCACAGGATCAAATTGATGTAAAACTCCTGTTCATCTGTGCTCCTCTCTGTTCTCCTCTTCTGCATTATTCTGTCTGTTCGCCTCTCTGTCCTGTCTGTACTCGGTTCTTCTGCCTGTTCTCCTCTCTGTTCTCTTCTCCATCATGCCTGTTCTCCTCCTCTCTGTCCACGTCTCTCTCCTCCACAACCTGGCTTGACTAGACATAAGGAGAGAGAGATGATTACAATTAACTGGTTGTGGAGAGTCACGGCCACGTGACCCCGCAATCGCCATCTCGTCCCCCAGTACAGACGCTATTAAGACAATGGAAAATGACCGACCAGGATGACAGAGGAGGTGTAAAGTGTCACAGCCAACTAAGTGACACTGGTTAGTATGACATCCTGTTCTTATATATGATTATGAGGAATGTCTGTAGATTCTTCCTCCCACTTGTGAAAAAAACTGTGAGAACTGTGGACTCTGGAACCGTAACTTGTGTACACTACAATATCTTGCGTGATCTTGGAGAGTGGAGTCAATGGAATCAATACAAAAGGTTTATTGTATATATTTGCTATCATCTAGGAATATGTTACTATAGGTGTCTAGATGTGATATGTATTCTGGCTGGTAATGCCCCGTCAGAAAGGAAACACGTTATGTGTAAACGAGTGACACTTTGTATAATATTCTTATGTTTATTATATATGATTGGAGCTATGTATATGACCTGTATATTCTTTATACACTTTAAAACTAAACTCTGGTTGGAAGACAGTGATTGTGTGAATCTAACCTCTTCTGCTTAAGAATGAATTGCCTGGTCTGCATAGAGGTGTCTGTAAGAGCAAGCCTGCAGTAGGGAGTTAACCATAAGAATGTGACCTTGCCAGGCAGGGCCTCTTCCCTGAGCTCTCCGGCCGGCAGACGCATGGTTAACAGGGTAACCCTTTGTAAGTTCTGAATAAGATGAAAAATGGAGGAAGACCGGGATAAGTCAAGCTCCAGAGCATCCTCAAGGTCCTCACCTAGACCTCCCAGACCTCCTAGACCTCCCAGACCTCCCAGACCTCCTAGACCTCCCAGACCTCCTAGACCTCCTAGACCTCCTAGACCGGACAGAGAGACATCGGCCTGGACCCAGGTTACAGGGCGACGAGAGCCCTGAATGGACCTGAAAGAGAGAAAAGAAATGAGTCCTCTGTGGACTGTATCTGTGATGTCCTGCGAGGCCTACGGACAGGGTCACACGACCAGGCCAACCACACTTCAATCGAGGACTGCTGCTACAATTCTCGGGGACCCGTGGGGGTCGCCCGAGAAGTAACAATTCAACCTACCTCAAACTATGGGAGAGATCCAAGAGGTCAGAGGGGGTGACCCCAAGATGACCAAGATGACCAAGACGACAACAACCTGGGTGCATCGGCCGGGAACAACAGATGCAAGTCTTCCCGCCGGATACCAAGCCACGACGTGGCCCCTATCCTATCGAGCCGTCCAGCCCGGGGACAAGTCTTCCCGCCAGCTACCAGGGTAACAGGGAACCAAGATGGCAGAGGGGGTGTGGAGAGTCACGGCCACGTGACCCCGCAATCGCCATCTCATCCCCCAGTACAGACGCTATTAAGACAATGGAAAATGACCGACCAGGATGACAGAGGAGGTGTAAAGTGTCACAGCCAACTAAGTGACACTGGTTAGTATGACATCCTGTTCTAGGCATATGTTACTATAGGTGTCTAGATGTGACATGTATTCTGGCTGGTAATGCCCCGTCAGAAAGGAAACACGTTATGTGTAAACACATGTTAAGTGCCACAGAACAACAGTGACCCTTTTTGAAATTGACATCCTGTTTGTTCTTTTATAACCAGTATATTCTTTATACACTTTAAAACTAAAACTCTGGTTGGAAGACAGTGATTGTGTGAATCTAACCTATTTTTCACATGTAATTATATGCTTCATTATTCAATTATATGCTTCTGCGTAGAGAAGAATGATTTGCTTGGTCTGTACAGATGCATCTGTCTCCCTCCCTCCACATGAACATGCAGTAGGGAGTTAACTGTAAATAATGTGACCTTGCCAGGCAGGGCCTCTTCCCTGAGCTCTCCGGCCAGCAGACGCATGGTGGCCAGGTTAACCCTTTGTTTGTTCTGAATAAGATGAAAAGTGGAGGGACTTTCTCATACTTAAAAAACTAGGTAACTGAAGGTAACGCAAGTAAAAGAAGGAGGGGAGTCCATCCTTACGTATTGTACGTTGGTTGGCTAGTGAAATGACATCCCTGTGACATCACTGTTTTTAGACCAATCGAAATATAATGCAGGATCAATATAAAAATGACTGTTCCTCCTTCGAGAGGCCAGATTGGAGAGATTTTGAAGATTTTACCAGTGTGTTACTTTGGAAGACAAGATGCAGGTTTTGGCTTTGGCAGCCACAAGCCGATCTTAAGAGAAGAGATGTTTTTGTTTTATACTTCTTTTAACTGAGTTGGACATTTCCAATGAAGTCTCATTTGTAACTTGCTTTTTCTAAATAAAAACAGCTTTTTATAATATATCTTTTGAGTCCTTGGACTGATTTCCAATAGCAATGTGCTCCGATGCCAGCCGACGCCCTGAGTTCCAATGGAGGGTGACTATACATGTACTGTAACTTAATACAGATTGAATCAACTGACTGGTTAATGCTTTTCAGCTAAAAGATATATATTATATATATATATATATATATGCTATGTACTGTATAAATACTATACATGGAAATGTGTGTTGTTTGCGGGTTCCGGTATCTCTGTGTCCAGACGGACTCTGTCGAGTTATGTGGGACCTCGACCGTCTAAATCACTGCAGGGTTGGACGGTCGGTTCCGCTGACGGAGGAGGAGAGGGGGGACAGGAGATGCTGGGGCGTGCAAACAATGATTACGTGTTAGTACAGTGGTAATACTTATTAACAAAGTAGCAATACAACCAAGCTTTCAATTGAGCAGTATTACAAGCCCTTTCGTAAAATGATAATGATGATGATGATGATGATAATAACAAAATAATTGTTTTTATATGCTATAAGAGTTCTCCTAAGACATACATTCGGTTGATTTCAAACAAGAAGAGATTAACAACTCTTCATGATTACATTTCATATCAACTGGATATAACTAGACCAGTGACTTGAAGTAATCTAGACAGAAATAGTAATTGACTCGAGAACTTGGCGAGTTTAGCACCTCGCCAAGTCAAGTCAAGTCAAGTCAAGAGTTTTAATTGTCACGGCATACAGGTATACAGTGAAATGCGGCTGGTCTTGCCCGCGACGATGTGCAATACAGTGGTACAACATATAATAGAATCCAATAAAATACAGTGGTACAACATATTAATAGAATCCAATAAAACAGTGCAATAAACAGGTACATGGTGTGCCATCTCGGTATCTGTACATTAGTATTTACAGAGCATATAGGACATGCTAGGTAGCTTTAGTAGTGCAATACACTGTTCCTGATGTTATACTACTTTAAAGTGGCCTTTCCTCTGGCCATAAGTGTGCGTGTGTGCGGCATGAGTGTTAAAGTGGCTGCTAGTGTGTGAGCGTGCTCAGCGTGCGTGTCGTGTATGTGCTTGTGTGTGCTTGTGTGTGGATAGTTCAGTTTCTGTGTCTCTCACTGTTCATTGTTCAAGGCTCTGATGGCCTGGGGGAAGAAGCTTAGCCTAAGCCTCTCCGTCCTAGTAGCTGGGGTTCGCAGGCGTCTGCCTGACCTCAGCAGCTGGAACAGGCTGTTATTGGGGTGGTGGGCTCGCCGGGGGATATCGAGCGGCCACAGGTTTATATCTCGAGTAGGTGATTGAGATATATAGAGACTACCTGTAGCTCTTAACACTGGTACATTCAGGTCCAGAATTGTTGGAATTCCCTGACAAAGATGTGCAAAAAGCTGTACAATTTAAACAATACCATACTGATAATGAGCAAATAGTTGTTTATTCAATTAATGCATGGAGCTGTTCCATCTTATTTCATTTGATACTAACTACTCAGTTCATACAGATTTCAAGTATCCAAATATCAATGATGAATATTGCATAAGGTTTACACAGTTAATATATCACCTGTTTGTTTTATATTCATGCTCAGAGAGGAGTAATAGTTAGATCTTTGTATGTGTGATTTATATGGCAATTAAATCAATGGTGTGCTACTGTGCTTGTTTGTTTGGGGAGTTTGACCCAAACAAAAATGACCTCCGGCCACTAGGGGGCAGCGTCTCGTTAGTAGTGCTGATCAGCTTAGATTATGGACCTAGGTGACGGTCACTCACAGTAACGTGGGCTTATTTTAGCCAACGCGATGCTGAACAAATAACGTTATCATTCATATTATTATTGACATCACCATGGCAGTGATGACACACACAAACTACCTCAGGTTCCTCCTGCTCACTGTCCCTCCTCGGCCCTTCTGCCTGTGTCTCTGCCTGGCTGGCTACCTGAGGCTGTTGTTGCTGCACAGCCTGCACTATTATTGTGGGTGACGACGTTGAAGCTGCAGCTGCAGCAAACATGTCTGTGAATTTATTATATTTTTCAGCATCCACCTCTAGATTTCAGATTTTTTTCGCCCGCAATTTCTCTGCACCCCCTTTACGCTTCTTCTGTTTCTCCATTTATTTTCTGTTTGCCGCATCTGTTCTTCTCACACGAGAAACAGGTGAGAGAGGAGGGGGGGGGGGGCTTATTAAGAGATGTGATTGGGCGGCGGGCCAGCATAATGGGCCGCTGTCCCCAGCCTAGTGGGGGAGGGGCTTAGTAAGAGATGTGATTATTGGGCCGGCCCAGTGTCAGTCAGTACCAAATGGGCCGCTGGGCCAGGCTAGTGGGCCGATCGTTGACCAAACAGCCCACGGTGAGGCTTGTCAGTCACTGCTGTTCTGCTCGTGCATACTTTGAACAAGTAACAAGTTAGTTCAAAGCAAAGCCACCTGCATGTGGGCCTGGGCAGAAGCGACCATGTATAGTGCTGTAGCGATGCAGGCGGGAGTACCTTTGCCAAACATCAGACATTACCGGACATTTTCAACTCCCGAGTGTACATTTATATTGTGATATTTCTATAAAAAAATTGAAAAATAAAAAATTATTTTATATATATATATATATATATATATATATATATATATATATATATATATATATATATATATATATATATATATATATTTTTTTTTAATAGTTACAAATAGTTACCGAGGTCCGGACCTCGGTGACCTCATAGCTGGCTACGGCCATGAGTACGCTCAGCTGAGTGCACCACTCTCTGTAGGGCCTTCTTGTCCTGTGCCTTGCTGTTTCCATACCAGGCAGTGATGTTTCCAGTCAAGATGCTCTCTACAGCTCCGGAGTAGAAGTACTGGAGTATCTTCCCCGATACTCTGAACTTCCTTAACTGTCTCAGGTGGTAGAGGCGCTGCTTCACCTTTTTTACGACTGAGTCTATGTGTGTTGTCCATGTCAGGTCCTCTGAGATGTGGACCCCCAGGTACTTAAAACTGCTCACCCTGTCCACGGTAGCCCTGTTTATCCACAGTGGTGTGTGTCCCCTGCTGTGTTCTCCTAAAATCCACGATCAGCTCCTTGGTTTTACCAATGTTCAGGAGCAGGCTGTTGTCCTGACACCAGCGTGCCAGTACATCAACCTCCTCCCGGTAGGCCTTCTCATCGTTGTCAGAGATCAGCCCCACCACCACTGTGTCATCCACAAACTTGAATGCAAACTTTATTTAACAGATTGCAGAATGGGTACAATACAGTACGGCTCAATACACACAATTGTTAAGGGGATGCAGACCAGAGAAAGACATTTGTCTTGTTTACATTAGGGTCCCCCATTTTCAATTCATAGTGACATTTATGACATACACAACATACATGACATCATGACATTTATGGCATAGGGACATACATGACATACAGGTATATAGTACTGTTACATTTGTGACATATACAGTACTGTTACCCATAGATCCTAACAGAGAATATATACATATGATGGGGAGGAGACTGTACATTAGGAGGGGGTGGGTGGGTGGGAGAGAAATATACATACAGTGGGGAGAGAATATATACATACAGTGGGGAGGAGACTGTACATTAGGAGGGGGTGGGTGGGTGGGTGGTAGAGAAATATACATACAGTGGGGAGAGAGTATATACATACGGTGGGGAGGAGACTGTCTATTAGGAGGGGCCGGGGGTGGGGGTGGGGGGGGTTGGACATTTACGGTGGCCAGTTTCGAATTGCAGCCTCCCGTAGGTGCTCTTTAACACTTTCCGTGCCGGCCGTGTTTTCCTTTTTACCCCCTTGAATGCCGCCACCCACTTCAATGATAGCGCTCTCATATTTGTGAATGCATAATCTATGTCTTAAATTATGGCTATGTGTCTAATCTGGCCGTCGCTTATCAATGACTTGTTTGCAGTCAACATTGTCGAAACGGATTGTTTTTTAATCGGTTCATTTCCGTTTTATAGCATTTTGAAAATCGCTAGTTTTTGGAAAGTTTCAGGAAAATATAAAGATTCCGTGATAAACAGCCTTTACTGGAATATTCTGGAATACACAAAAATAAACGCTAGATTATCGATAGTATATGTGTATTTATGCACGCTAGAGAAGCGAGGTGAAAAATCGAATCTCTCATTTCCTGATCGCACAGACACACACACACACACACATACACACATAGGGTAAACGCTGAGATATAGGTGAAAACAGCTCTGATTATCCCAAGACTGGTAAAATAGATTCCTTACCTCAGATCAGATGTTCCCCAAAAACATTATTCCAATTCCTAATCGCATTTATTGATCCAACGCTGCATACTGGAAATATGTATTCCACGCTCTTCTGATGGGCCACAATGAGTCCGATGGGCTCGGATTACTTGCCTGAGAAGTAAAATGTGGATTCCGGATTTTTCTTTTCTCATCAATTTTCATTGAGTCCATTCCAAAAGGGTGCATTACCATCCGGGAGACGATAGGGGGCGGTATTTTCCCAGTGGAGCTCAGAGTTTGCAGCACTGACGTGATACTAGATTGATCTAATCGCTAATAATAAAAATAAAATAAAAAATAAAACGCTTTATGGCGTCGTTGGCAATAAACGGTCGGCATGAACAAACGACATATAGCGTCGTTGGCAATGAAAGTGTTAAGAGCGGTTTTGAATGTGGGTAGGGATTCACATTCCTTTACAGCTTTGCGTAGGGCGTTCCACATTGATGTGGCATAATTGCGAAACGTGTTTAGTCCCTTGTTTGAGCCGAATCTGGGTTTAACATGATTTGTTGAGCTCCCTTTGGTGTTGTGGTCGTGGTATTCACTGACCTTTGGGAAGTATTTTGACATGTATTTTGACATGTTGACCTTTAGGGGCCAACTCAGGAAATGGCTGTTAGACAGCCAAATATGCACTCATTAGGGATGTTAGTGATGTTGTACTGACTGAATGTCATGTTAGTGTGGTCATGTCAGTGAGTTTTTATGAGTTTTTATGAATGAACGTTGTATGGTCCGTTTTGTGTTTGTTTTATGTTAGGACTACGGGTGGAAATTAGCCCTGTGCTATTCCCGGCATATTTACGTCCTTATCATGCTGTGATGTTATGCATACACATGTAAATGATGTTCATTAATTTGCATTGTCCTTAATAAACAAATCTTAATCTTAATGTACATGGGTACCTTCACTATGGAGTTGGAGCTGAACCTGGCCACACAGTCATGTGTGTAGAGTGAATACAGCAGGGGGCTCAGAACACAGCCCTGGGGGGATCCGATACTCAGGGTGATGGAGTTGGAGGTCTGACCCCCCACCCTGACCGCTTGAGGCCTTTCACTCAGAAAGTCCAGTATCCAGGCGCTCAGAGCGGAGCTCAGACCCAGCTCAATCAGCTTGTCCACCAGTCTGGTAGGGACTATGGTGTTGAACGCTGAGCTATAGTCAATGAACAACAGTCTCACATAGCCCCCCTTCTGGCTGGCTAGGTGAGAGAGGGTGTTGTGTAGTACCTGAGAGACCGCATCGTCAGTGGACCTGTTTGACCTGTATGCAAATTGCAAAGGGTCCATATCACTGGGGAGGGAGGCACAAATGTAATCCTTAACCAGCCTCTCAAAACATTTCATGACCACAGAGGTGAGTGCCACCGGTCTGTAGTCATTAACACTTTGAGTGCCAGCTACGAGATTTCTCGTTAGTTCATGCCGACCGTTGAGTGCCAACGACGAGAGATCTCGTTTTTTTTATTAGCGATTTCCATTCATATTTCATCAATCTAGCCTCACGTTACCACTGCAAACTCTCTCTGAGCTCCATTGGGAAAATACCGCCCCCTATCGTCTCTCCCTGTGGTACTGCACCCCTTTGGATTGGATTGAATGAAACGCATGGGGGGAAAAAAATCCTGCTTCCGCATTTTACTTCTCAGGCATGTAACTCGAGCCGATCAGATTCATTGTGGACCATCAGAACAGCGTGGAATCGGTGTTTCGACCACCCAGCGTTGGATCAATAAACGCGATTGATAATTATCTTAGGATAATCAGAGCTTTTTTCACAGAGATATCAACGTGGGCCCTATGTGTGTGTGCGTGTGTGTGTGTGTGTGCTGATCAAGAAATGGATAATCGATTTTTCAGCCCGCTTCTACAGCATGCATAAGTACACATATACTATCGATAATATAGCGTTTATTTGAAAACTATTCATAAATAGGCAGAAAAATTACAAAGTTTTTTGTGTATTCCAGTATATTCCAGTAAGTATTTTCCTGAAACGTTCAAAAAACGAGAGTTTTTCAAAATGGTATAAAACGGAAATGAACCGATTAAAAAACAATCCGTTTCGACAATGTTGACTGCAAGTCATTGATAAGCGACGGCCATATTATACAAATAGCCATAATTTAAGATATAGTTTATGCGTTCGCAAATATGAGAGCTCTATCATTGAAGTGGGCGTTGGCACGCAACAGGGTTCCGGGGCACCGGACCCGCGGCACGGAAAGTGTTAAGACCTGCTGGAGAGGATTTTTTTGGTACCGGGATTATAGTGGACACCTTGAAGCAGGCAGGGACCACGGACTCAGCCAGGGATAGATTGAATATGGTGGTGAACACTGGGGCTAGCTGGTTAGCACTGGACTTAAGTATACGTCCTGTTATCCCATCTGGGCCAGCTGCTTTTCTGGTGTTCACCCGCATAAATGCTCTTCTCACACTGTGTTCCGTCAATGAGAGAGTGCCCCCCCCCCCCTCCACGACGGCCGTGTGCGTCAGTGACGTCGTTAGCCGGTGAGCTAGCATCTCCACTGTTTGCACCGAACCGCGCGTAAAAGGTGTTGAGTTGATCCGCGAGAAAGGCGTCGGCACTCCCGATTGACTTTGTAGTCAGTTATCGTCCATAGTCCTCACCATAAACCTCTTGTGTCGTTCTGGGCCATTTGTGCCTCCATCTTGCCAGCGTATGTCCTCTTAGCAAGCTTTACAGCCTTGCACAGAGTATAGACTGTAGCCTTAGACGCTCTGCCCAGGTTATAAGCAGTGGTGTGAGCATTCAGGGCCACTCGGATAGTATTGTCAACCCACGGTTTCTGGTTCGGGAAGACCCTATCTATCTGCTAGTGTTGTTATGAAACTCACCACAACATCAGCAAACTCACTGACGTCACTGGAGCACGACTGAAACATCAGCCAGTCGCGTCATCCAGTGCGCCCTGTAGCGTGGCCTCTGATTGGTCAGACCACTTCTTTACCTTACGTGACATGACAGCGTGTTCTGTTGTTCTGTGATAGTGCGAAGAATATGCTCAAGACTAGAGAGCCTAACATGGTTCCCTGTGCATTAATAGCACGTCCCTGTGCTAATATTTGGGGACTGTGATGGGGTCCTCTCTCGAACTCCTTGGAATCTCCCACAAACACAGGCGTAGTCGGTAGGATTTCGTTGGTGGTTTTTATTTCCCGGCCTCCCAAGGTGCAGAGGTGATATATATTTACAAAACGTGAAAACTGAAAGTAACATAAAACAAAATACCCTATACTTACTATTTCTAACAAAAGTGGAAAAAGAGAAAACAAAGAAAACAAAATACACTATACTTACTACTTATACCTATACAATGTCTCTATGCAAATACAATATACTTCTACTACAAGCAATAATAACACGTTTTCAAGAGGATTCCTGTTACCTTCACTGTAACTGAGCCAACTTAAGACTGACGTCCTTGGGCCAAAGCATTACATTAACAAATTCCTACACACAAAATATATATCCCCCACTATATCTCACATACTTTCCAACTGTTTTAAGGTGAGACACCCCAGGTGAATAGGCAAATATATATATATATAGATATATATATAGATTTAGGAAACTAGTACATAACATAACTAACTTTATGCTTCTAGTGACAATAAAACGTCAATAACACACATTTAGTTGTTTATTTTACTTCATTTTGCCTGATTGCATCCATAAATGTGCACATATTTAATGGGGAAGTGCTATCATTTGCATATATAAACATACAATTCAGAAAACTTGCAATATATTTTTTCTTAGTTTACATAACATAACAAAATGGGAAAGTTTCATAGTGATATCTATTCAAATATTTGTTTTGCCTATTAGAGGACCTGTTACTACACTGTTTGTAGCCTGTGTGTAGTTCTGTTCAGTTCAATAACATCATTATTATTATGTTATTATGTTATTAATTTATTAGGCATGTGTTTAGGTTGTCTACTACTAATGGTTTGATTAGGTATTGTGTTTGTAAATAAAAATGTATGGCATTTTACAATACAGAACTTTGCAGGTGTTTCCCTAGCACCTACACACACACCATACTTTCCACATGTCTTCCTATATATACCCTGCATCTTAGGACTGGGGATGGTGGCGTGATTAGGACACGGGACTGGCTCTGGTCACGCCGGACCAGGTCAGTTAACCCGTTGTCTGCCGGGGCGCAGATCTGCTGTTCTGGTACCCTGAATGACTTTTTGCTTTTTCGGGGGGAAAATGCCGGGTTGGCCCGGGCATCGCAGGGTTTGATGTTATGGAGGTGTGTGTCGTGGTTACATCACTACGAGTTATCTTTCGCAGTTGCTTGGTCCATATTGTGTTGTACCTTGCGCTGTGCTAGGGGCCTGGTCCTTCTCCATTCTTTTTCGCCCCTCCCTTCCCCTGCTTGGCGGGGCTGGGAGGGGGCTGTCGAGGTGGTTCTATTGTACCCCTCTGGCATCCCTGTGTACGTCCCGGTCCGCCGGGCCCAGGTCCGGACTCGTTTTCGTCGACCTGTTGGTCTGGGTTAACCCCTTCTTGAAAACTGAAACACTTGTACTGCCTGTATAGCCGGTGTATACGCGCAGTTGTGTTTCTGAGTTTTTTTCTTGGTGGGGTTAAGGGAACAACCGCCTCCTGTTAAACTAAACATAGGGGGGTGGTTGATTCCCCGGTGTGTTGGTAGCAGAGTCGACTCTCGGGTTTAGGCCGGGCTTGACCCCGTCTGCCTGCGAGTGTGCCCCCGCACTTTTCATGACGTCTGCCAATCGTGTCAGCCTTCTCTATCTCTGCCTCTCTAGGGGGTCGGGTTTTGTGGAGGCTGCGACATGGTGTACAGCATACCGAACGCCCCTTCCGCCGGGGTGCTGTTCACAGTAGACCCCTTAGGCGCCTGTCTAGTTGTCTCCCCGGTGCGCCGACTGGCCCCACAGTGTTGTGGGGGTGTAGCCTCTGTAGAGTGCTTCAGGGCGGCGTGCTGTAGGGGGGAAGGGCCTGCTCTTGGATTGGGCCCTGTCCGATACGCTGGCGATGTGGGGGGTGGTGTCACTAGTGACCGTCTGGTGGGGTCTCACCAGGCCTCACCAGGCCCCCTTTCCGGGGGGTCCTGACCCTCAGGCTGTTCCTGGGGCTGGGTCCTCCTCCGCGCTCCGCTGCTATGGCCTTGCCACGGGGTTGGGTTCTTGACCTTTGACCCCGTGATGTTAGGGTCTGTAATGGTTTTTTTTCCCTTCCAGTTCGTTCCCTAGTGGCATGTGGGATGCGCGCCTGAGTAGTCGCGGGTCCTTCTGTGTGAAGGTAAGTCCCACGATCTGCTCACCCTGTGCGTTTGAGTTGCTAAACCCTCTTCGCACAGTCGGATCCGATTCCCTCCCGTCCCCCTCTAGGGGGGTCCGGGGGCTCGGGTCCTCCCCGGTTCTGATGGTTGTGGGGGGCCTCAGTGGGTACATTTGTCGAGCGTCCGCTCTGCTCAGCTCCTGTGTTCCACTAGAGTGCAGAGCGTAAGCTATACGATATATAACATACGGTTATCCTATAACCATAGTTATATGAGTATAGCGAGCGCTCTGGACTGACTCACTGAGGACCCCGTGGTCTTTGCCTTCGGTGGTGAAAGACTTGGGAAGGAGCTGTTAGTATGGCCACGACCCCGGAGCGGATGTGGGTGTGGCCAGGCGGATGGGTGTGTACATGTGAAGAAAATTATTCAGTATTAGAAGGGATAGGGTTCCACTAGAGTGCAGAGCGCTCACTATACTCATATAACTATGGTGATGCGTGTGTATGTATGTGCACTGCCCGCAGTCAGTGATGGAGCCGCTCCGTCACAGGGACCAAGTGCAAGGGCATCTGCTGTGTGCTGTGATGGCTTGTCCATTCTGTCAGGATTGGGGGGGGGTGTAGGACACACACGCAGACACACACAAAAAGGGGAGTGTAAAGGGGGTGACCACTGGAATCGCTGAGCAATGGGAGAGGGTGGGAGAAAACACAAGAATAAAATAAATTAAAATAAAAACTGTAGGAAACACAAAACACCAGTATAAAATAACTGGCGAAAAAACCCAAAGTAATAGAATAGAATAGATCTTTATTGTCATTGTTACAGTTGTTACAACGAAATTTTTAAATGCAACCCTAGGTGCTAGTAAAAAAATAAAAACAGTCCTAAACACAGTATTAAATATAAAAACAGGGGTGGGGGGAGCTCCAGTAGCTCACCGCGTACCTCGAGCGCTATTTCGGCGCCGGGGACAACCGTGCTCGTCACGGATCTGGGGTTAGCAAGTTCGAATCCCGGACTGTAGCCGTATCTTTCTCAGAGTGTCTTCCCCATCTACCCCCATTCAAACCTGTTTCTGTCGGTCATTCTTGACCAGAGAAAATGCGATAAACACAAAAAAGAGCCAGCGGAATGGCCAAAGTAAAAAAAAAAACAGGGGTGGGGCATAAATAACATTAATATAAACAGGGGGGTGTAAAAGATAATTGCACTATCCCTAATGTTGTGTGTGCGTGGGGGGGGGGGGGGGGGGTGCAAGGAGACTGTTGTTTTAAAATTTAGCTGAGTTTAGTGCACATATGGCCCTAGGATAAAAACTAAACTTCAGTCTGTTAGTCCGGGTGGACATGACGCTGAAACGCCTGCCCGAGCGCAGCCGCACGAGGTGCTTGTTGCCCGGGTGGTGTGGGTCCTTCAGTATTTTTACTGCTTTTTTGAGGCAGCGGGAGTTGTATAGTCCCTCCAGTGAGGGGAGGGGGCAGCCGATGATCTTCTGGGCCGAGTTGACGACCCTCTGGAGCGCCGTCCTCTCTGCGGCTGTGCAGCTGAGGAACCACACATTTATGCAGTAGGTGAGGATGCTTTCCACGGAGCAGCGGTAAAAAGACACAAGCAGGTCTTGTCTGAGGTGGTAGTTTCTCAGTACTCAGTCTCTGCTGTGCCTTTTTTACTATCGCCGTGGTGTTGATTCTCCAGGTCAGGTCATCCTCCAGGTGGACACCCAGGAACTTGATGACCGAGACTCTCTCCACACATCCCCCGTCGATATACAGGGGCTGTATGTCGGTCTTCTTCCTCCTGTAGTCCACGATCATCTCCTGGGTCTTTAGCTTGTTCAGCTGTAGGTTGTTATCCTTGCACAGGGCTGACAGCTGCTCTATTTCATCGCGATACGCGGTTTCGTCACCTTTTGTGATGCAGCCCACCACGGTGGTGTCGTCAGCGAACTTGATGATGGTGTTGCTGGGGTGGACTGCGGTGAAGTTGTGTGTATAAATAGAGTAAAAAAGGGGACTCAGCACGCAGCCCTGGGGGGATCCGGTGCTGAGGCTGATGGCTGTGGAGGTGTGGGGGCCTATTCTGACCCTCTGGGGGCGGTCAGAGAGGAAGTCCTTAGACCACCGGCAGAGGGGATGGTTTAGTCCCAGGTCCATGAGTTTGGGCACTAGTCTGTCAGGCAGGATGGTGTTAAATGCAGAACTAAAGTCCACCAACTAAACCACCACTGCCTAGCAGTTGAAAACAACAACAAAAACCAACAGCACTAGAGACAGAGAAACCCCTAGAAGCCTGAGCTTGGGACACTCCTCTACTATTGAGGGAAAACATGAAATGCACAAGCGTCTGAACACAGTCAACCAAGCCTACTTAAAGGCACTGCGTGCACCTGACACCAATCAGGTAGCAATCAAGCCCACACACCTGCTATGCCGCATGGCAATTAACTGGTGTCTGGTGATTGACAGCTCACCAGAGAAAACCCCAAATACATTCAAAGCAACAACAACAAAAAACACACATAAACCGTGATCCATCACACTCTGATCTTATAACCCCCTATTCCTAAAGATATCTAACATTTACCCTACTGATCTTAAAACCCCCTATTCCTCAAGACATCTAACATTTACTCTACTGATCTTAACCCCCCTATTCCTCAAGATATCTAACCCTATTGATCTTAACCCCCCTATTCCTCAAGATATCTAACCCTACTGACCCTGTAAGACCCTCGGTTGCAAAATTACAACATCACTTTTAGCTTTTGGATATTTAAAAAAATATATAAAATGTTAACAGATTTACATAGTCAATGGGTCCCGTTGTTCAGCCTCACAATGCTATTGGATGGTAAATGTGTTTATAGGTCCCACATTCTGGCGTCTGAAGTTGATAATGTCAATTTAATTTGGGCCTTACATGTTCCCCCTCTATTCCTCAATACATCTAACATTTACTCTACCCCCCTATTCCTCAAGACATCTAACATTTACTCTACTGATTTTACCCCCCCTATTCCTCAAGACATCTAACCCTACTGACCTTAACCCCCCTATTCCTCAAGACATCTAACCCTACTGATCTTAAACCTATGTTTGGAACCCAATGTGCAGGCAAGGAGACACGGTAGGCAGAATTGAGCAAAACCCAATGGGCATGGGTCGATACACAGGGGAGATACTCGTAGTGTCCAGGATATACACAGGGCATGAATGTCATACAGACGGGGTGAAAATCAGGAACAGTTGTCGTCAGCCGGGCGTAGGTCTTAGCAGTACTTTGTGAACCGGGCCAGTGTCTCCAGGTCTTAGCCGGCAGGCCAGTGTCTCCAGGCTTCACCGTGCAGGCTAGGAGAGAGGATGAGAATAGAGATTAGAACAAGGTTGTGAGCAAGGCCAGTGTCTCCAGGTCTTCACCTGCAGGCCAGCGTCTCCAGGTCTTCACCGTACAGGCTAGGAGAGAGGATGAGAATAGAGATTAGAACAAGGTTGTGAGCAAGGCCAGTGTCTCCAGGTCTTCACCAGCAGGTCAGTGTCTCCAGGTCTTAACCAGCAGGCCAGCGTCTCCAGGTCTTCACCGTACAGGCTAGGAGAGAGGATGAGAATAGAGATTAGGACAAGGTCGATGAACAAGAGATCCAGGCCGACAACTTACTGTAAGCAACAGAGTAGATACAGAGCATAGTAACGTGACTAACCTGGTACGAGAGTTTACGATCCGACAGCTTCTCTACCTTTGGGGCGGGTTTATATATCCAGATGCACTCTGCCTCCAGACCGTAGATCAGCTGTCTCGTGACACACCACCTGTGACTAGTTAACGATAATGAGAGCAGTAGAGTGGTAGAGTGAACAGAGAGAGGCAGGAGCACTGACATGGTAGAACCATGACAGGTAGAACCATAACAAAACCCCCCCATCCTTCATGACATCTAACCCTACTGATCTTAAACCCAGAGTTGTGCCCTTCCTGCTGACCTGTTGTACAGAACTTGTAAGTCGCTTTGGATAAAAGCGTTCAGCTAAATTACTAAATGTAAATGTAAATCTCTACAGTCACCACACACTACACACACAACACTACACTACACATTACATGACAATACACAACACTACACACTACACAACATAATATAATATAATGTAATATAATAATCTGATTTCCTCCTCTGAGCCCTGGGGCTGCTGGTCTGTTTGCTCTCTTGTGTTTCATGCAGATTACAATCAGTCTCATGAGAATATCCCAGTAAAAGGAAGAGAGATGTAATGTTTATTTGATCAGATTTTATTCTCCAAATCAAACAATGGCCAGTAGCCTATACCTTTTGTTTCAAAACATTTTCTAGTCAAATTGTGTTGAAAAAGCTTTAATGCTGTAAGACGCTTCCCTTGTGTAAGTGCTTTAGTTTGACCCTGGGTAATGGTTGTGGTCACTGGTAGATCACAGAGCAGGGCATGAACAGGACAGCCTGTGGATCACAGAGGTGGGTGGAGGTAGGATGGTATGAACTGGAACACCATGTTTTGCAGCAATGAAAATGGTCTCATACCAACCAACCTCTAATAAAATTATGTAATTCAATGACATGTCTAATGAATTTATGCTAATGTTATGATTTCTTGTATAATTAAATAATGCTAATGTGAATTATTTCTTGTATAATGAAATAAGGCTAATGTATAGGCATGGTTTCTTGTCTAACAGAATAATGTTATTGAATTACTGAGGCTAAGTGACGTGTGGTGAGGAGTCACTGCTGCCACAGTAATGACTGATCTAATGGAATGAGAGGGGATGGCATACACAGTATGATCTATCTCTCTCTGTAGCCTATCTGTCTGTCTGTCTGTCTGTCTGTCTGTCTGTCTGTCTGTCTGTCTGTCTGTCTGTGTGTGTGTGTGTGTGTGTGTGTGTGGTGTGGTGTGTGTGTGGTGTGTGTGTGTGCGCTCAGTCAGATTAGTGATCAATAGTTGTGATTAATGGGCCCCATTAGAGATCAATAAGAATAAGAATAGAGACAGATGAGAGACACATGCCCTGCCCCCCCCCCCCCCGTATATTGTTTTGTTAGTACATGGTGTGTCCAGGGTCGTCAGTGTGTTTAGTGTTTGTGTACCAGAAATGTGAGACTATTTAAAACTCAGTTTAGTTTAAAACTCTGAATCTGAATCTGAATCTATCTGTCTGTCTGTCTGTCTGTCTGTCTGTCTGTCTGTCTGTCTGTCTGTCTGTCTGTCTGTCTGTCTGTCTGTCTGTCTGTCTGTCTGTCTGTCTGTCTGTCTGTCTGTCTGTCTGTCTGTCTGTCTGTCTGTCTGTCTCTGTCTCTAGGATGAAGTGGAGTCTAGTTTATACTGTGAGCTGTGTGAC
>NC_140173.1:95472391-95534891 GCF_963971535.1 Notolepis coatsorum | reverse complement strand
GTGAGAGCACCGGGGCTGTTAAGAACTCTTCCTGTAAACCCAATGTCAAGAGGGGGTGTAGAGGGGGAAGGAGGAGACGAGTGGATGAGAGGAGAGAAGAGTGGAGGAGCGGAGACAGGAATAGAGGAGGAAAGGGCTAGAGGGCCATTAAGTAATCTTCCAGTGAATCGGTCTAATCGCTGGAGTCCACTGTGTGTTCAGGTGAGGGGGCATTGCAACCAGCAGCAGTCTAGGCAATCAGCCTCCGTGGGGGGGCAGGGGCTCAGAACAAACCGCTGCTGGGAAACAGCATGTTACTCAGCGATTAGCCCCATCCCCGGCACTGCTGTACAGATAGCATGCTGTCCGGCGATTACCCCTAGCCCTCCTCTGAACGAGAAAGAGATGGAGAGGGTGGTATACATGGTTCCACAGGAGGGATGCAAGCAGGCAGAGAGAAAGAGAGAAGATGAGGGGAGGAGTATGAAGGAGGGAGAGAGAGAAAAGGCGAGAGATAATGTAAAGGAGAGGGAGATTATACCCGGACTAGTGCAAGAACCAAGAGGGGGGGATTTCAACCTAGCGATTAGCTTTGTCCCTTCTCCCTGTAAAGAAATGGCATGTGAACCAGAAATTAGCCTGGGCCCTGCTCATTATAAAGAAACAGCCTGTAACACAGGGATTAGCCACATTCCTTTTCCCTTTCGAATCACAGCATGCAGGCAGAGACAGACCACAGGTAAAGTTCACAATGTTCCAGTGATTAGCCAGGCTCCATGCTGGCCTGCTGAAAAGACAGCAATACAACAAGAAAACAGACTGACCGGCAGAGACACCACGCCTCTGTCTCCCGCCTCAGACCTATCACAGGAACACATGTCACAGGAAGTGATGTCACAGGAAGCAGTCACAACTACGAAGAGGAAGTGTTTTTGGACAGAAGAGAGAGGCGAAGGAACATGCAAGAAGAGACGGAATAGGGGGAGGAGACAAGTGTGGGGAACCAACTGTGTTTCAGCCGCCGTCGCACTGGGAACCAATGAGCAGAGGCGACGCGCTGAGACAAATGACCAGAGGACCGGGGCTGGCGCTTGGGTCCCGGAATGGAGGGAGGTCCTGATGCTCAGCGGTCAGCGACACTACGGCACCAACAACCTTCCTAACGACAGCTGCAGCTGTAACAGTGATGACAGAAGTCCTGCTGGCTTCTTCCATGTCCCGAGCAGCCCGGACAACACAGACCACTACCCAGGTCACTCTGCTCCTCCGGACCACAGGAGCAACAAATGTTCTAACCCTGCAGACAGACCTGCTGATGACCGTCCTGCCTGTTCTAACCCTGCGGACAGACCTTCTGATGACCGTCCTGCCTGTTCTAACCCTGCGGACAGACCTTCTGATGACCGTCCTGCCTGTTCTAACCCTACGGACAGACCTTCTGATGATCGTCCTGCCTGTTCTAACCCTGCGGACAGACCTGCTGATGACCGTCCTGCCTGTTCTAACCCTGCGGACAGACCTTCTGATGACCGTCATGCCTGTTCTAACCCTGCGGACAGACCTGCTGATGACCGTCCTGCCTGTTCTAACCCTGCGGACAGACCTTCTGATGACCGTCCTGCCTGTTCTAACCCTGCGGACAGACCTTCTGATGACCGTCCTGCCTGTTCTAACCCTGCGGACAGACCTGCTGATGACCGTCATGCCTGTTCTAACCCTGCGGACAGACCTTCTGATGACCGTCCTGCCTGTTCTAACCCTGCGGACAGACCTGCTGATGACCGTCCTGCCTGTTCTAACCCTGCGGACAGACCTGCTGATGACCGTCCTGCCTGTTCTAACCCTGCGGACAGACCTGCTGATGACCGTCCTGCCTGTTCTAACCCTGCGGACAGACCTGCTGATGACCGTCCTGCCTGTTCTAACCCTGCGGACAGACCTTCTGATGACCGTCCTGCCTGTTCTAACCCTGCGGACAGACCTTCTGATGACCGTCCTGCCTGTTCTAACCCTGCGGACAGACCTTCTGATGACCGTCCTGCCTGTTCTAACCCTGCGGACAGACCTGCTGATGACCGTCCTGCCTGTTCTAACCCTGTGGACAGACCTGCTGATGACCGTCCTGCCTGTTCTAACCCTGCGGACAGACCTTCTGATGACCGTCATGCCTGTTCTAACCCTGCGGACAGACCTTCTGATGACCGTCATGCCTGTTCTAACCCTGCAGACAAAGGTAACGGTTTCTGTCAATGTGACAACATGAGGGGGACAGACAACATGGCGGATTGCTACTTTTCTTGTGAAATGACTCTCTGTGGTCATTGGAACAGGAGTGATAAACGTCACCATGGTAACACAGGTAACAGAACAGATTGGGAGTGTAACGAGGTGGACTCTGGTCTCACTGTGCCGGACAGAGACCACCGTAAGACAGAGGGACTTGCTGATGACCGCTGTCTCAGTGATAAACACCGCAACCACCACCAGCGTCACACAGACAAACCTGCTGACTTGTGTCACTATGACTACCATGTCCGTGACGACCACAACCACCACCACAAACCTCTCTGTCACAGCAGACACAAGAACGAACATTCCGATGGAGGTATTGATTATAATGCTTGTGATGGTATCGATCCCTGTAATAGTTCAAACGGTAATAGGTCCACAAATTATATTGATGACATCGACAGTAGTCACTCAAATCATGTTATTGATCATATTGACTGCGACGAGTCCAGTTGTCTTATTGATCGCGATAACTGTCATAAGTCTGCAAAGGGAATTGGCCATTTTGACGGGGATAGGACCAATCATGTGAATGAATCCGCTCTGAGCAGAGATGGAACAGAAGCTCCTCCTGAGAGGAGCGTGCTCTCAGATCTCTGGGAGAGATGGAGGGAGAAGGAGAGAGAGAGGAGCGAGGCGAAGGAAAGAGAGGAGAGAGAGAGAGAGCAGCATCAGCGGGTGAAGGAGTGGGAGAGAGAGAGGAGGAGGGAGAGAGAGATGGAGACCCAGAAGAGGCTGAGTTTCGTCCGTCCCTACCCAGAGAGGAGGTCTCGTCCCCCCCAGCCCTTCCCCTTGTCCCCCCTGCCCCTCCGCTCTCCTCTCCTCACCCCTCCACCCCTCTCCTCCCCCTCTTTCTCCTTCCATCACAGCATCATTCAGCACCGCCTTGCTCTCTTCCCCCCGCCCTCCCCTCTCCTCCTCTCCTCCTCTTCTCCTCTCCTCTCTCAACACTCTCACCTCGCTCTCTCTCCTCCCCTCTCCCCTCCTCCTCCTCCGCACTGCTTCTACCCCTCACACCCTGTCCTCCCACCCCCTGGCCTGTATCCCTTGGCAACAACCTTTCACCTCCTGCCGGCCCCCCACCCCACCTCACCGCTCTACCCCCACCCTGCGCTGATGTCCTTACATGTGCTGTTATGAACTACGAACACTAAGACGCAGGAGAGAAACTATTCTGAAGTCCTCTGGTCCTTCTAGCAAATTACATTATAATGACATTCTGCTGGTGACTTCCTGGAGTGGAGGGTCTGCTGGTTAGAACAGGAACTCTGGTAGTGTTGCTTGCTATGCTCTAGAAGTTATAAAAGAAATCTAATAAAAATCAAGTTACCATGACAACAACGATGAGGGAAGTTTGGCAACCATGGGACTGGGTTCTATAGAATGCTGGTCCCAGGTCAGTCCAGCAGCTGCTTCACAAATCATAACTAATAAAGATCTTGATCCTAACGTGTAATCATGTTGTGACTTGTCCTTTCCGGACTTTCGTAAATCTGTAGGATGTGTCTCTGGCCTGGACAAACTCTGTCTATTTATGGCTCTGGCCAACACTTAGTTCTAGAGAACAGGCAGCAATATGGTGTCCACGGTCCAACTGTGTCTATCTATGGCTCTGGTTTGATCCATACTTTCCCCCATTTTTTGGTTTATAGCATCAGGTCTATAGCATCAGAATCTGCTCTGGTATAAACGCAGCCTTTGTTCATTATGAGGATAATTGGGAAACTGTTTGTTAATTAGAAACTGTACTAGTGTGTATTTCTGTAGAAATACTTAATTTATCAATAGTTTTACTGCCATGAACTGCATTGCAATTTAGCCTCCTAAGACTTACCTACATTTATACTAATTAAACATTTTGAAATACATTCTGATGATTGTCTGTCTAAATGTTATTACCCCTTCCAAAACAACAATCTCACACACACACACACACATACACTAATATAAAAAACAAATAAGAGAGGGCTACATGACCCAAGCAAGCACTTCCAAGCATCCTAGCTCTAGTGTACACTCTCATAGAAGCACTTGTTTTTTTTGTATATAATGTAAATATTTGTAGATGACAGCAGACATCTACTCTTGACACTCTCGCTTTATAATTAACACCGACAGGGCCTTTAAGCTGGGGAGCAGACAGAGAGCATAGTGTTAGACTCTCCAGAAACAGACCAGAGCAGGGTGTGTGAGGGATAGCAGCCAAGGTCACCATCGAGAGCAGGCTGCTGGTAGGGGAAGATTTGGGTCAGAGGTGTCACCACCGTTGCTATAGTCATGAGAGAGAGAGAGAGAGAGAGAGAGAGAGAGAGAGAGAGAGAGAGAGAGAGAGAGAGAGAGAAAGAGAGAGAGAGAGAGAGAGAGAGAGAGACGAGAACAGCAGAGGACTGACGTAATGGTTACCATAGCGACCGATTAGGCGTCAACGCTGTCGACAGCAAATTCAACAGCAAAGTGCGCATTTCTGCCCTGAGATTTTCTAAGCAACTATCAGGCAACTATCAGGCAGAGAGAGAGAGAGAGAGAGTTCGACATCGCAAGACTTGGAGACGGTAAGCTGGGAGTTCTTCAGAAGACTAGCCAGACTAGGACGCAAAGCTGACACGTAGGGACATTGAGAGAGAGACAGCAGAAATCCCTTCCACCCTCCGATAGCCGGAGGGTGGGGGAGGGGGAATGCCACGAGATCGCTAGCTTCGGCTAACAGGGAAGGCTTTTGGCTAACCACTAGGCCTCAACTGAGACCGGTAGAATTAAGGAATTCAATAGACTCTTCAAAGACTTTTCAGAACTGTTTTCCATCTTGAGGATATGTTTATGGAATATACATAATAGTCTAGATGGAAACATAGGTCCATCTGCATAGGTTGGATTTTGTTTTCGCCACCTGTTTTTTTCTATTTTTAACCCTTTATTACACCTATCCTGAACGAAAACCTGAAAAAGAAGAAAAAGAAAACGGCATAACTTTTGAAGTTAACATATAGAGACAAATTTAAACATTTTCCTAAACAAGTTTGACCCAAGGAATTCAGTACAATTGTTATTTCTAAGATTCAAACACATCTTGGTCAAATTTCAGGACAGAAAAAGCAAAAAAAAAACGCTGAAAAAACGTATATCACATCTCTATTTTCCCTTTTTACTAAAATGTAGTGCATTGGACGAGATCGATTTAGGTTAATATTGGAAATAATATTGTAATAAAGATTGTCTCCATCCCGTTATGCCCTAAATATTGTAGATTTTGAGTAAACATGGCCAAAAGTGGAAGACGAATGTGAAAAGACTAATAGAATAAAATAGAATAGAAATACTTTTATTATCCCGTGGGAAATTTGACACTGCAAATCGCTCAACATTTAAACATTTAGACAGAACAGGTCACGAATTAGAATAATACAACGAATCAAATCAAGTTGCCTAGGATAAGAGTAGAGTCAAATAGAATAAAAATGGAATAAAATATATACAGTAAATAAATACTTTAAAAATATACTGAGGTCTACAGTAGGTGTAATATTGCACAGTGCTGTTTCAAACTAAGTCCAGGAAGATGGTAACTGCCACTCTGTGCTCAGTGATGCAGTGAGGCACAGTGATGCATTGTATGTCTGATGGCTGTTAGAACGAAGGACTTCATGTGCCGTTCAGTGCTGCATTTGGGTAGTGTGAGCCTAGCACTGAACATGCTCCTCCTGTCAGCCAAGTCTGTGTATAGTGGGTGGGAGGGGTTTTCCCTGATGGCCTGGAGCTTAGCAAGGCTCCTCCTCTCTGCCACCCTCGCTAGGGAGTCCAGCTCCACCCCAACCACGCTACTGGCCTTCCTGACCAGCTTATCCAGCCTGTTTGTGTCCCCTGCTCTCAGTCCGCTGCCCCAGCAGGTCACAGCGTACAAGAATTGATTGATTGATTGATTGATTGATTGATTGATTGATTGATTGATTGAAAACTTTATTAACAAATTGCAGAATGGGTACAATACAGTACAGCTCAATACACACAATTGTTAAGGGGATGCAGACCAGAGAAAGACATTCGTCTTGTTTACATCAGGGTCCCCCAGAAGGCGCCCGCCACCACCGACTCATAGAACATCCTCAACATCCTTGTACAGACATTGAAGGATCTCAGCCTTCTGAGGAAGTAGAGTCGGCTCTGGCGCTTCTTGTACAGTGCCTCTGCGTGTTTTGCCCCGTTCAGTTTGTTGTCGATGTGCACACCGAGATATTTGTACATCTCAACCATGTCCACATCAACTCCCCTGATGGAAACAGGGGTCACAGGTGCACTCCTCCTCCTCCCCAGCTCCACAACCAGTTCCTTGTTCTTCGCCACATTTAGCTGCAGGTGGTTTTTATCGCACCATGTGACGAAGTCCACTATCAGTTCCCGGTATTCCCTCTCGTCACCGTCCTTTATACATCCCACTATGGCAGAGTCATCAGAAAACTTCTGAAGGTGGCAGGACTCTGACCGATAGTGGAAGTCGTTGGTGTAGACAGTGAAGAGGAAGGGAGAGAGGACTGTCCCCTGCGGGGCCCTGGTGTTGCTGACCAGTCTGTCTGACACACAGCTCCGTAGGCGCACATACTGTGGTCTGCCCGTCAGATAGTCAACAACCCAGGACACCAGGGGGGCCTCTACCTGCATCGTCTCCAACTTCTCACCCAGCAGCCCAGGCCTTATGGTATCAAAAGCACTGGAGAAGTCAAAGAACATGACTCTCACAGTGCTCCCCGGCTTGTCTAGGTGAGTGTAGGCTCGGTTAAGCAGGTAGATGACAGTCTAGGTGGGGTTTGGTCACCGGGCGCAGTTGCTCCAGGACTAACCTCTCCATGGTCTTCATTATCCTACATAGACAAAAATGAACACATTTTCCTATACAATTTGAAATCCAGTGAAATATGATTTGTTAAGGTTCAAACAAAGTACTATTACAGTACATCTTCTCTATTGGCACAACATTCAAACCTAAATTAATAATCATCATCATGATCATCATCGCCAAAGAGATTGTCAAAGTCTATCTCTCAGATCTCTTCCTCCTCTTCATCACACTTGTATTCTCCATCCTCCTCATCCACGTTACATTTTGCATAATCTGCCTCCTTATTAACACTTTCCGTGCCAGCCATGCGGTGCCTAGGAACCCTGTTGCGTGTGTAACGGGGAAGCCCGTGGGTATGTCCACAGTCACGGAAACAGGGGTGTTGACGAGTGACTGTGGCAGTGCGGGCTGGTAAGTTAAACTCACTTCCTCATAACAGGGTTAACAGACGCATAGGTGCGGTAGTTAGGAGTGAATTCACTTCTTAGTGCAGCGGCCTGTGTCGTCGCCCGCGGCGGGGGAGCCCCCTGTTCGACTCCCCCTCGGGACATTAACATTTAACATCAACACAACGCAGACCAATATGATCCGTCACAGTGGTGCCGTGACCCGGACGTCCTGAGGGGCGTGAGTTCAGGGAGGTGAGTGTAATGGGGAAGCCCGTGGGTATGTCCACAGTCACAGAAACAGGGGTGTTGACGAGTGACTGTGGCAGTGCGGGCTGGTAAGTTAGGGGGCTTTCACACTCAGCCTTTTGTATCGAATCACCGTCCCGGAGCACGGGGGGGAGTGTTCTCACTCACCCCTTTTGGGGTGCGAAACGGCACTGATTCGTTTCCCCGCTGAACGGGATCAGCTGGCAGAGGTGGTCTCGGGTTCGGCCCCGGGAGAACGGGGGGTGTGGCTTTGCGAGCTTGTACCTTTTCACGGGCGTGGCGCCTGGTGCTGACATAACGTCATACATTTTGTTTGCCATTGCTATGTCTATACATTGTTCGAATGCATTTATTTCTATTAGACCAGTGGTGCCCAACCAGTCGGCCGTGGTCGACCAGTAGATCGCTCAAAACGCTCAAAAGCGGACTCTACAACACCATCCATTCGTGATAAAATGGGTGGGTTATATTGACAAGGCTTGACAACAGAGGTTCAAATATAACTTCATATTTATTGGCAATTTGTTCATTTTATATCAACATCCAGAGTCCGCAGTCGTGTTAAGACATTCCCGTTTACATTTTCGGTCGACCAGTAGATCAATGACATTCAATATAATCGATGCGAGCAATGTTACTAGTAAAAGGTTATAAAGCTAACTAGCGGTAGCCGTTAGCTTAGCGTTATTGTTAACCCTGCAAAACGATCAAAAGCGGACTCTACAACAGAGTTCCATTCGTGAGAAAAGGGGGGTGGGTTATATTGACAAGGCTTGACAACAGAGGTTCAAATATAACTTCATATTTATTAGTTATTTGTTTCTTTATATCAACATCCATTCTCCAGTCTCCGTGTTAACACTTCCTGTGTTTACATTTCGAGCGTGACATCATCGACTACGGCAAGCTTACAAGCTCAAAACGCAAACCGTAAACAAAACCCAGAGCGCACCCAGACTGAAGTGTGTACACAAACTAGAGGGGGGAGAGGGGGGGGGGGGGAGTTCACATCAGATCTCGGAACGGGCAGAACGGAACGAAATAGAAACGAATAGGGTGAGTGAGAAAAGGCCCTTAAACTCACTTCCTCATAACAGGGTTAACAGACGCATAGGTACGGTAGTTAGGAGTGAATTCACTTCTTAGTGCAGCGGCCTGTGTCATCGCCCGCGGCGCGGGAGCCCCCTGTTCGACTCCCCCTCGGGACATTAACATTTAACATCAACACAACGCAGACCAATATGATCCGTCACACGTGCCACTGCTATATTCAATGAGCGCTCTCATATTTGCAAACGCATAAACTATATCTTAAATTATGGCTATGTGTCTAATATGGCCGTCGCTTATCAATGACTTGTTTGCAGTCAACATTGTCGAAATGGATTGTTTTTTAATCGGTTCATTTCCGTTTTATACCATTTTGAAAAACGCACGTTTTTTGAAAGTTTCAGAAAAAAAGAAAGATTATCGATAGTATATGTGTACTTATGCACGCTATAAAAGCGGGCTGAAAATCGATTATCTTATTTCCTGATCGCACACACACACACACATACACACATATGGCACACGCTGATATATAGGTGAAAATAGCTCTGATTATCCCAAGACTGGTAAAATAGATTCCTTACCTCAGATCAGATGTTCTCCAAAAAGATTATTCCAATTCCTGATCGCCATTCCAAATAGCGATCGTGTTTATTGATCCAACGCTGTGTACTGGAAACACATATTCTCCGCTGTTCTGATGGTGGGCGATGACTCCAGTAGGCTCGGATTACATGCCTGACAAGTAAAATGTGGAAGCAGGACTTTTTTTTCTCTATGCGTTTCATTCAATCCAATCCAATGGGGTGCAGTACCATCCGGAGAGACGATAGGGGGCGGTATTTTCCCTGTTCAAGCTCAGACAGATTCCCACTGGTAACGTGAGGCTAGATTGATGAAAAATGAATGGAAATCGATAATAAAAAAAATAATGATTAAAAACAAGATCTCTCGTCG
The DNA here is from genome assembly GCF_963971535.1 of Notolepis coatsorum. Classification (NCBI taxonomy): domain Eukaryota; kingdom Metazoa; phylum Chordata; class Actinopteri; order Aulopiformes; family Paralepididae; genus Notolepis; species Notolepis coatsorum. The sequence goes on along the minus strand of NC_140173.1, from coordinate 95,525,129 downwards.
GCTGGCACTCAACGGTTGGCATGAACTAACGAGAAATCTCGTTGTTGGCACTGAAAGTGTTAAGAGCTTCTTGCTCTTCTGACTCCGCTTTATGGGCCAGTACCACAACAAGAGAAGGAGAGAGGATGGGTCCAACCATCCCGACAAGCTCTAACACCCCCTCATCTATCATCTTCTCCCAGCCCATATCCTGATCATAGGGTTTGGGCCTCTCAAATATTGGCTGGTCTGCTCTTTTGTAGCAGGCAACTCTGAAGTTGACTTGCTGTACATGTGGGATGAGACAGACCTTGGGAGGAGGCAGGTGTTTAAAGTCTACTTTGGATCTGGATATGCCCATCAACCTCCAAGAACTCATGCATTACCCCCTCACGCCTCATGCACTTGGCTCTCCCGATGGCTTTTTTGCCAAAACAAACAATGATGATCCTCCTCTACCATGTCAGCATGACCAACCTCTACTGATGATCCTCCTCTACCATGTCAGAATGACCAACCTCTCCATATACTGATGATCCTCCTCTATCATGTCAGCATTAAAAACCTCTCTATACTGATGATCCACCTCTACCAGTATGACCAACCTCTCTATATACTGGTGATCCTCCTCTACCATGTCAGCATGGCCAACCTCTCTAAATACTGATGATCCTCCTCTACCATATCAGCATGACCAACCTATCTATATACAGATGATCCTCCTCTACCATGTCAGCATGACCAACCTCTCTAGATACAGATTATCCTCCTCTACCATGTCAGCATGACCAACATCTATATACTGATGATCCTCCTCTATCAGCATGACCAACCTCTCATATACTGATGATCCTCCTCTACCATGTCAGTGTAACCGGTTCTATCCGAACATGCCATGAGTGGGAGACATCGCAGACCTCTGTACCAAGAGGTGAATTCACTTCTAAGCACTCAGTCTGGATGCCTTTGGGGAGTGAGTTTTACTTCCTGTACCGCTACCGTGCCACAGTCACTTCACAACATCCGAAGTTCTTCGTGACTGGGAGTGGGGGGGGGGGGGGTGGGTAGGAGGGGTGGGTGGGCGACACTGTACAACTGTACAAACAAAACTGTACATTGGATTATTGACAAGACCATACTTGGTAATTTACTGTACATTGGAGGGGGTTGTGTTCGGACATTTACAGGGGCCAGTTTCGAGTTGCAGTCTCCCTTAGGTGTTTTTTGAGAGTGTTTTTGAAAGTGGGTAGTGATTCACATTCCTTTACAGCTTTGGGTAGGGCGTTCCACATTGATGTGGCATAATTGCGAAACGTGTTTAGTCCCTTGTTTGAGCCGAATCTGGGTTTAACATGATTTGTGGAGCTCCCTCTGGTGTTGTGATCGTGGTATTCACTGACCTTTGGGAAGTATTTTGACATGTACATGGGTACCTTGGTCGTGTAGTGTATCTTGTAGACCAGGCCCATTGCAAGTTGCTGTACTCTGTCGTCTACTCTAAGCCATCCTAGGTTGTCAAAGTGGGCAGGGGTGAGGTGGGTTCTAGGAGTAAGGTCAAGCAGTAGTCTGACCAGTTTGTTTTGAGATGTTTGTAATTTTGTTTTTAGCGCCTTTGAGGTGCTTTGGTACCATGAGGTGCAAGCATAGTCGTAGTACCCTTGAATGAGTGCTCCTGCTAGAGTCTTCAGGGTATTCTTGTTTACCAGTGAGGAGATCCGGTACAAGAATCGAGTTCGTTGGTTGACTTTTGTTATTACATTGGATGCCATTTTGTCACAGGAAAGATTTGCCTCTAGGATGGAACCCAGGTAGGTAATATCTTCTTTCCTTTTGACAATATTGTCACCCACTGTAACTGAGAAGCCGTCGGTCTTGCTGAGTTTGTTATTTGAACCGAAGAGAATGGACTCTGTTTTGCCCATGTGTAATGATAGTTTGTTATCAGCGAGCCATATGCAGATTTTGCCTAGTTCTGAGCTGAGGGTTTTTTCAACCTGTAACTTGTTCTTGTCAGAGACCAGCAGGGTTGAGTCGTCCGCAAACAGGAACAAGTTGCAGTCACAAGCTGACGACATGTCATTTGCATAAATTAGGAACAGTAGCTGACCTAGTATGCTTCCTTGTGGAACACCACAGCTTACTGTGAGGGGGGGGGATAGGGTACCGTTTACCTCCACCATCTGCTCTCTCCCCTCCAGGTAGGATTGCATCCAGCTCACTGATAGACTATCAAAACCAATTGCTTTTAGCTTGTCAATCAGAATGGTGTGATTCACAGTGTCGAAGGCCTTTTGTAGGTCCAGCATGACCATGCCGCAGTATTTGTCCGCGTCCACCTCTTGTTTGATGTGGTCGTTTAAATAGAGAAGGCATGTGTCAGTGGAGTGGGATGTTCTGAAGCCAGATTGGAATTCGTAGATTAGATTTTTTTCCGCAAGGTATTTTTCGACCTGTTCGTATACAATTTTTTCCATGACTTTCGAGATGGAGGTAAGGATAGAAACAGGGCGGTAGTTGCCTGGGTCTAATTTACTGCCTTTTTTGTGCAGAGGGGTCACTCTCGCAATTTTGAAGTCCTTGGGGACGTGTCCCTGTTTTATGGAGAGGTTTATTATGTGTGTGATGACTGGGGTGATGGCGGCTGCTGAGTCTCTGAGGAATTTGGAGGGGATGTTGTCATGGCCAGTGGCCTTGTTAGGTTGGAGGGCGCTCAGTTTTTTGAGTACCTCATCTGTTGTTACCATTTCCAGTTTGAAGTCGTCTTTGTGGACCCCTAGGTTCTTGTAGTATGCTACTATGTGTTCTACCCCATAATGCCCTGAGTGGGAGGGTAGTTTGTTTACCAGTGTTGTGGCTATGTTTGTGAAGAAACTATTTAAGTAATTGGCTACATCCAGCTTTTCTGTGATGAGCGTGTTGTCCGTCTTTATGTTTATGTTTGAGAATCTGGTTTTAAGTTTTTTACTGCAGCCTAGTTGGTTATTGAGTAATTTCCAAAGTTCACGTGGTTTGTTTTTGTTTTCCTCGGTTTTGTCATTGATGAAATTCTTTTTTGCTGTTTTGATCATGGAGTTTACATCATTTCTTAGTCTGTTTCTTTCCAGTTTGAGTTCAGTCACGTGGGCTTGGAGTTCACTGCTCGTGCTTATGGTAAGCTTTGACTGACTTTTACGAAACTCAGAGAATTTTTTGTCTCTGGTTTTCATAGCAGTCAGTATTTCAGCGTGCATCCACGGCTCTGCGCGATCTTTTACCCTGGTGGTTCTTAGGGGGGCCATGTTGTTTAGTATCGTTGAAAATTTGGTTTTGAAGCCAAGCCATGTTTCTTCAACCAGTGTACCATTGAGCTCATCTGACCAGTCCAGACCCTCCAGTTCAAGGTTAAAGGCCTCGCTAGAGTAGGTTTTGAGGTCTCTAGATGTGACTGTTTTGTGACAGCCAGCCTTTTGTTTTAGCTTTTTGCGCGTACAGAATATCATATAATGATCACTTAACCCGCATGCTATAACCCCTTTATTGGCGATCTTGGACTTGTCAGAGGTCAGGATGAGGTCAATGATAGTCTGAGTTGACTCACATACACGTGTGGGTTGTGTGATTAGTTGGCTGAGGCCGTGCAGATCACAAAACCTATTGTAGGATTTGAAGACGGGTGCATCTTTTTGTTGCATATCCGTGTTCCAATCCCCAATAAGAATCATTTCTGTATCCTCAGCTCCAGCTAAGCACGCATCCAACACATCATAAAAGCCATTTTGGTCTGGCGGTCTGTAAATTGTGCCGACTAGAACAGATTTAGCCCTTTCAAATAGAATTTCTACAAAAACAGTTTCAATAGCCTCATGATCTAGGTCTGTACGGTTAATAAATTTGGTGTCTTTATGGATGTACATACAGACACCTCCTCCATGCCTGTTCCTGTCATTGCGGACTAAAGAATAGTTCTCTAATTCAATTTCCGGATCTGTTACTGATGAGTCCAGTTTAGTTTCTGAGAAACATAGTATGTTTACCTTACCGCTACTGAAATGTTGTCTTATTTCTGCCAGTTTGTGCCTGAGGCTATTTACATTAAGATGAAAGATATGTAGTCCGTTTTTGTTTGCTGTGTTGTCAATATCATTGAGATAAAGGTAGGGTTTTTCTTCTGTGGGAAGGGGGGGGGGCTCTGTGATGTCCGGAGGGGGGGTGGGGGATCCTTTGATCAAGGTGGGTGTCCCGCGACGGGAGGGGGGTGGTGCTGTGTTGTTATTATTTGGTCCGTGTGTGGGAGGGGGGGGTGGGTGAGATTCTTTGTCATGTTCATCTGCTGGCTGTGTTGATTCCGCCTGGTGGTGGAATTCCGTGGGGAGGGGGCAGGGGCCAGGGGATGTGTTTATTCCATCCCGCTGGCTCCCTGCTGTGGAGACGTCTCGTCCTCCTGTGTGTTCCTCTGCGGCGGCGCCGGGTGTGTTGATTGCTCCGGCATCGGGTGGAAAGTAGGCACCCGAAGCCATCGTTGCATCCTGTAATGCCAGACCCAGTCGTCGTGTCTGGGTTCGCGTCCTGACGGGGGTCCTGACGTGGCTGGGTCCGGGGTTGACACTGTTGTTGTTGTTGTTGTTGAAAAGGATGTTGTTGTCGTTGTTGATCGCGACGGCAGTCATCACCGCTCCGGTGACGGGTGGAATGTATGCACCCGATGCCGGTGTTAGGATGTTGGTGTCATTGAAAAGGATGTTGTTGTCATTATTGTTGATCGCGACGGTAGCCGTCACTATTTGTGGGAGCCTCTGATTCATCACTTTCTGTTGTAGTCGTGTAGTCGGGCCCGGGTTTAATTTAATATCTCCCGCAAGGAGTAGATAAAGGATGATTATCGTCCTTCGATCTAGTTTACCTGCTGGGGGCATTTTCTTCCGCTCCGGATTTGCCGTTAGGAACCCGTGGATAGCTGCGGTTCCAATGGCCAGATGTTTCTGCTCCGAGCCGTCGAGGAGGTAAAAGTCATTGTGTCTACCGCTTTCTCTTTCTCTTCCGATTTCTCTTTTATCCGTTTGGTTTAGCTTTCTTGATGAATTAAAGTAATCTGTAATCCATAGTAGGAAGATGATGAAATGTATGAAAAACCTTGTTGGTTTTCCGTGTTGGTTATAGTTGTTGCTGGAGTTTTTGTCGGGGCGACAGTGGCTCGGGAGGTAGAGCAGTCGTCTGGCAATCCGGAGGTTCCCGGTTCGATTCCCGCTCCTCCCGGGCAGCGTGTCGATGTGTCCTTGAGCAAGACACTTAACCCCTAATTGCTCCCGATGAGCAGGTTGGCACCTTGCATGGTTGCTTCCGCCGTCGGTGTGTGAATGTGTGAGTGAATGTGTGAGTGAATGGGTAAAATGTGAGTTACAAATTGTAAAGCGCTTTGGATAAAAGCGCTATATAAAAAAGCAGCCATTTGCCATTTGCTGGAGCTCAGAGATTTGCGACCGTCCATGGCGAGCGTGTGTTCAGAAATGGATGCCTCTGGGGAGTGAGTTTTACTTCCTGTACCGCTACCGTGCCACAGTCACTTCACAACATCCGAAGTTCTTCGTGTCTGGGCTTCGTGGTACCATCCGTTACATCAGCATGACCAACCTCTCTATATACTGATGATCCTCTACCAGTATGACCGACCTCTCTATATACTGATGATCCTCCTCTACCATGTCAGCATGACCAACCTCTCTATACTGATGATCCTCCTCTACCATGTCAGCATGACCAACCTCTCCATATACTGATGATCCTCCTCTATCATGTCAGCATTAAAAACCTCTCTATACTGATGATCCACCTCTACCAGTATGACCAACCTCTCTATATACTGGTGATCCTCCTCTACCATGTCAGCATGGCCAACCTCTCTAAATACTGATGATCCTCCTCTACCATATCAGCATGACCAACCTATCTATATACAGATGATCCTCCTCTACCATGTCAGCATGACCAACCTCTCTAGATACAGATTATCCTCCTCTACCATGTCAGCATGACCAACATCTATATACTGATGATCCTCCTCTATCAGCATGACCAACCTCTCATATACTGATGATCCTCCTCTACCATGTCAGTGTAACCGGTTCTATCCGAACATGCCATGAGTGGGAGACATCGCAGACCTCTGTACCAAGAGGTGAATTCACTTCTAAGCACTCAGTCTGGATGCCTTTGGGGAGTGAGTTTTACTTCCTGTACCGCTACCGTGCCACAGTCACTTCACAACATCCGAAGTTCTTCGTGACTGGGCTTCGCGGTACCATCCATTACACTCACCCCCCCTAAACTCACACCACTCAAGGCATCCGGGTCACGGCACCACTGTAACCGGTTCTATCTGAACATGCCATGAGTGGGAGTTGAACCCCGGTCTCCCGCACCGCGGGCGACATCGCAGACCTCTGTACCAAGAGGTGAATTCACTTCTAAGCACTCAGTCTGGATTGATTGATTGATTGAAAACTTTATTAACAGATTGCAGAATGGGTACAGTACAGTACAGCTCAATACATACAATTGTTAAGGGGATGCAGACCAGAGAAAGACTTTCGTCTTGTTTACATCAGGGTCCCCCATTTTCAATTCATCGTAACATATATGACATACATGACATACAGATAGACATAACTGCTACATCTATACATTTATGACATATCAGATTTGCAATTACAGTACTGTTTGTGATACAAAAAGAGTCCAGAAAAAAAAAGTATATACATTTGACGTATAAACTGTACATTGGATTGGGTAGGTGGGGGTGGGGGGGGACTGTACATTGGAGGTGGTTGGGTGGGTGGGGGTGGGTGGGGGGGGGGTTGGGGGGGGGGGGGGGGGGGGTTGGGTAGGAGTGGGGGGGGGGGGGGGGGGTTGGGTAGGAGGGGTGGGTGGGCGACACTGTACAACTGTACAAACAAAACTGTACATTGGATTATTGACAAGACCATACTTGGTAATTTACTGTACATTGGAGGGGGTTGTGTTCGGACATTTACAGGGGCCAGTTTCGAGTTGCAGTCTCCCTTAGGTGTTTTTTGAGAGTGTTTTTGAAAGTGGGTAGTGATTCACATTCCTTTACAGCTTTGGGTAGGGCGTTCCACATTGATGTGGCATAATTGCGAAACGTGTTTAGTCCCTTGTTTGAGCCGAATCTGGGTTTAACATGATTTGTGGAGCTCCCTCTGGTGTTGTGATCGTGGTATTCACTGACCTTTGGGAAGTATTTTGACATGTACATGGGTACCTTGGTCGTGTAGTGTATCTTGTAGACCAGGCCCATTGCAAGTTGCTGTACTCTGTCGTCTACTCTAAGCCATCCTAGGTTGTCAAAGTGGGCAGGGGTGAGGTGGGTTCTAGGAGTAAGGTCAAGCAGTAGTCTGACCAGTTTGTTTTGAGATGTTTGTAATTTTGTTTTTAGCGCCTTTGAGGTGCTTTGGTACCATGAGGTGCAAGCATAGTCGTAGTACCCTTGAATGAGTGCTCCTGCTAGAGTCTTCAGGGTATTCTTGTTTACCAGTGAGGAGATCCGGTACAAGAATCGAGTTCGTTGGTTGACTTTTGTTATTACATTGGATGCCATTTTGTCACAGGAAAGATTTGCCTCTAGGATGGAACCCAGGTAGGTAATATCTTCTTTCCTTTTGACAATATTGTCACCCACTGTAACTGAGAAGCCGTCGGTCTTGCTGAGTTTGTTATTTGAACCGAAGAGAATGGACTCTGTTTTGCCCATGTGTAATGATAGTTTGTTATCAGCGAGCCATATGCAGATTTTGCCTAGTTCTGAGCTGAGGGTTTTTTCAACCTGTAACTTGTTCTTGTCAGAGACCAGCAGGGTTGAGTCGTCCGCAAACAGGAACAAGTTGCAGTCACAAGCTGACGACATGTCATTTGCATAAATTAGGAACAGTAGCTGACCTAGTATGCTTCCTTGTGGAACACCACAGCTTACTGTGAGGGGGGGGGATAGGGTACCGTTTACCTCCACCATCTGCTCTCTCCCCTCCAGGTAGGATTGCATCCAGCTCACTGATAGACTATCAAAACCAATTGCTTTTAGCTTGTCAATCAGAATGGTGTGATTCACAGTGTCGAAGGCCTTTTGTAGGTCCAGCATGACCATGCCGCAGTATTTGTCCGCGTCCACCTCTTGTTTGATGTGGTCGTTTAAATAGAGAAGGCATGTGTCAGTGGAGTGGGATGTTCTGAAGCCAGATTGGAATTCGTAGATTAGATTTTTTTCCGCAAGGTATTTTTCGACCTGTTCGTATACAATTTTTTCCATGACTTTCGAGATGGAGGTAAGGATAGAAACAGGGCGGTAGTTGCCTGGGTCTAATTTACTGCCTTTTTTGTGCAGAGGGGTCACTCTCGCAATTTTGAAGTCCTTGGGGACGTGTCCCTGTTTTATGGAGAGGTTTATTATGTGTGTGATGACTGGGGTGATGGCGGCTGCTGAGTCTCTGAGGAATTTGGAGGGGATGTTGTCATGGCCAGTGGCCTTGTTAGGTTGGAGGGCGCTCAGTTTTTTGAGTACCTCATCTGTTGTTACCATTTCCAGTTTGAAGTCGTCTTTGTGGACCCCTAGGTTCTTGTAGTATGCTACTATGTGTTCTACCCCATAATGCCCTGAGTGGGAGGGTAGTTTGTTTACCAGTGTTGTGGCTATGTTTGTGAAGAAACTATTTAAGTAATTGGCTACATCCAGCTTTTCTGTGATGAACGTGTTGTCCGTCTTTATGTTTATGTTTGAGAATCTGGTTTTAAGTTTTTTACTGCAGCCTAGTTGGTTATTGAGTAATTTCCAAAGTTCACATGGTTTGTTTTTGTTTTCCTCGGTTTTGTCATTGATGAAATTCTTTTTTGCTGTTTTGATCATGGAGTTTACATCATTTCTTAGTCTGTTTCTTTCCAGTTTGAGTTCAGTCACGTGGGCTTGGAGTTCACTGCTCGTGCTTATGGTAAGCTTTGACTGACTTTTACGAAACTCAGAGAATTTTTTGTCTCTGGTTTTCATAGCAGTCAGTATTTCAGCGTGCATCCACGGCTCTGCGCGATCTTTTACCCTGGTGGTTCTTAGGGGGGCCATGTTGTTTAGTATCGTTGAAAATTTGGTTTTGAAGCCAAGCCATGTTTCTTCAACCAGTGTACCATTGAGCTCATCTGACCAGTCCAGACCCTCCAGTTCAAGGTTAAAGGCCTCGCTAGAGTAGGTTTTGAGGTCTCTAGATGTGACTGTTTTGTGACAGCCAGCCTTTTGTTTTAGCTTTTTGCGCGTACAGAATATCATATAATGATCACTTAACCCGCATGCTATAACCCCTTTATTGGCGATCTTGGACTTGTCAGAGGTCAGGATGAGGTCAATGGTAGTCTGAGTTGACTCACATACACGTGTGGGTTGTGTGATTAGTTGGCTGAGGCCGTGCAGATCACAAAACCTATTGTAGGATTTGAAGACGGGTGCATCTTTTTGTTGCATATCCGTGTTCCAATCCCCAATAAGAATCATTTCTGTATCCTCAGCTCCAGCTAAGCACGCATCCAACACATCATAAAAGCCATTTTGGTCTGGCGGTCTGTAAATTGTGCCGACTAGAACAGATTTAGCCCTTTCAAATAGAATTTCTACAAAAACAGTTTCAATAGCCTCATGATCTAGGTCTGTACGGTTAATAAATTTGGTGTCTTTATGGATGTACATACAGACACCTCCTCCATGCCTGTTCCTGTCATTGCGGACTAAAGAATAGTTCTCTAATTCAATTTCCGGATCTGTTACTGATGAGTCCAGTTTAGTTTCTGAGAAACATAGTATGTTTACCTTACCGCTACTGAAATGTTGTCTTATTTCTGCCAGTTTGTGCCTGAGGCTATTTACATTAAGATGAAAGATATGTAGTCCGTTTTTGTTTGCTGTGTTGTCAATATCATTGAGATAAAGGTAGGGTTTTTCTTCTGTGGGAAGGGGGGGGGGCTCTGTGATGTCCGGAGGGGGGGTGGGGGATCCTTTGATCAAGGTGGGTGTCCCGCGACGGGAGGGGGGTGGTGCTGTGTTGTTATTATTTGGTCCGTGTGTGGGAGGGGGGGGTGGGTGAGATTCTTTGTCATGTTCATCTGCTGGCTGTGTTGATTCCGCCTGGTGGTGGAATTCCGTGGGGAGGGGGCAGGGGCCAGGGGATGTGTTTATTCCATCCCGCTGGCTCCCTGCTGTGGAGACGTCTCGTCCTCCTGTGTGTTCCTCTGCGGCGGCGCCGGGTGTGTTGATTGCTCCGGCATCGGGTGGAAAGTAGGCACCCGAAGCCATCGTTGCATCCTGTAATGCCAGACCCAGTCGTCGTGTCTGGGTTCGCGTCCTGACGGGGGTCCTGACGTGGCTGGGTCCGGGGTTGACACTGTTGTTGTTGTTGTTGTTGAAAAGGATGTTGTTGTCGTTGTTGATCGCGACGGCAGTCATCACCGCTCCGGTGACGGGTGGAATGTATGCACCCGATGCCGGTGTTAGGATGTTGGTGTCATTGAAAAGGATGTTGTTGTCATTATTGTTGATCGCGACGGTAGCCGTCACTATTTGTGGGAGCCTCTGATTCATCACTTTCTGTTGTAGTCGTGTAGTCGGGCCCGGGTTTAATTTAATATCTCCCGCAAGGAGTAGATAAAGGATGATTATCGTCCTTCGATCTAGTTTACCTGCTGGGGGCATTTTCTTCCGCTCCGGATTTGCCGTTAGGAACCCGTGGATAGCTGCGGTTCCAATGGCCAGATGTTTCTGCTCCGAGCCGTCGAGGAGGTAAAAGTCATTGTGTCTACCGCTTTCTCTTTCTCTTCCGATTTCTCTTTTATCCGTTTGGTTTAGCTTTCTTGATGAATTAAAGTAATCTGTAATCCATAGTAGGAAGATGATGAAATGTATGAAAAACCTTGTTGGTTTTCCGTGTTGGTTATAGTTGTTGCTGGAGTTTTTGTCGGGGCGACAGTGGCTCGGGAGGTAGAGCAGTCGTCTGGCAATCCGGAGGTTCCCGGTTCGATTCCCGCTCCTCCCGGGCAGCGTGTCGATGTGTCCTTGAGCAAGACACTTAACCCCTAATTGCTCCCGATGAGCAGGTTGGCACCTTGCATGGTTGCTTCCGCCGTCGGTGTGTGAATGTGTGAGTGAATGTGTGAGTGAATGGGTAAAATGTGAGTTACAAATTGTAAAGCGCTTTGGATAAAAGCGCTATATAAAAAAGCAGCCATTTGCCATTTGCTGGAGCTCAGAGATTTGCGACCGTCCATGGCGAGCGTGTGTTCAGAAATGGATGCCTCTGGGGAGTGAGTTTTACTTCCTGTACCGCTACCGTGCCACAGTCACTTCACAACATCCGAAGTTCTTCGTGTCTGGGCTTCGTGGTACCATCCGTTACATCAGCATGACCAACCTCTCTATATACTGATGATCCTCTACCAGTATGACCGACCTCTCTATATACTGATGATCCTCCTCTACCAGCATGTCCAACCTCTCCATATACACAGGAAAATTCGCAGAGTCAAATTTACTCAAATTGAGTAAAATTTTACTCCCAAAAAGACAGTATTGGCTCCGACTCCAGATAGAGTGAAAATGACTCTTGTCACAGAGTTAAATCTTCAGAGTTATTTCTACTCCATTTAGTGTTAACATTTAACTCTACAAAATACCAACTTACTCCATTTAGCATAAAGTAAAAACAACTCTAACATCTATAGAGTTATTTTTCACTCAATATAGAGATATTTTAAGTTATATTTCACTCAATATAGAGTGGTATTTTAATCAATATAGAGTTATATTTTCACTCAATAGAGTTATATTTCACTCAATATAGAGATATTTTAAGTTATATTTCACTCAATATAGAGATACTTAAAGTTATATTTCACTCAATATAGAGTGGTATTTTAATCAATATAGAGTTGTAATTCCCTCAATATGGAGTTGTAGTTCACTCAATATAGAATAGATTTCACTCGATATAGAATATCATATTTCACTCAATATAGAGTGGTATTTTAATCAATATAGAGTTGTAATTCCCTCAATATGGAGTTGTAGTTCACTCAATATAGAATAGATTTCACTCGATATAGAATATCATATTTCACTCAATATAGAGTGGTATTTTAATCAATATAGAGTTGTAATTCCCTCAATATGGAGTTGTAGTTCACTCAATATAGAATAGATTTCACTCAATATAGAATATCATATTTCACTCAATATAGAATTAAATAATAATTTACTCTGGAATAATACATTTAAAATAAACGGGGGCAAAGCAGAAATCAGTATTTAACAATGCACTTTTATTTGCAACATGCAGGCATATCCTTTGGGATGCAAACAGTTTTACAACAGCGTGTGAGAATCATGACTTCAAGGGGCAATCGATAGAAAAAAAAATTTATAAAATAAGATTCATCAATATAAGCTTGTGCAATCTTTGTTTTCAGTTGCCAAGAAATTTGAAATTCCTAGTACCTTGGACTTAAAGGTCTATGATGACTTAAAACACTGAAGTCGACAAGGAGGCGTTTCAGTTGGGATGCAAACAGTTTTACAACAGCGTGTGAGAATCATGACTTCAAGGGGCGATCGATAGAAAGAAAAAAAGGTCATTAATAAAATAAGATTCATCAATAAGCTTGTGCAATCTTTGTTTTCAGTTGCCAAGAAATTTGAAATTCCTAGTACCTTGGACTTAAAGGTCTATGATGACTTAAAACACTGAAGTCGACAAGGAGGCGTTTCAGTTAAAGAAACCAGACATGGGTGTGTTGGAGATTTGTTCACCCCAAGTTGCTTATTAACATGGAGCCTAGCCTCATCCAAAATGTCACACAGGTACTGTATATGTTTGTACTTTGAAATGATCTTTGTTTCTATACGCCCAATGTAATGTAACATAGTAAAAAAAAAAAGAAAACACGTCTGAGGAAGAACTTGCTTGGTGTGGATCCTTCCTAATCTTTTTACATTACACTTGTCACAAACATTCCTCTCTTGCTAATCACACTTGGTATATGTCTACGTGATTGTTAGATTCAGTGAGCCCCTCTGCAAACAACTCCATTATATACAAAAATCACCATGACTTCAAGGCTTCATGGGGAGAGTAATCGATAGAAAAAAGGTCATAAATAAAAGACAATTACATTTTGGCCTCTGTAAAGTGACAGCAGCATCTGCACCCTTTTAAAAAGGGATAGCTCACCCAAAAAAAGAAATCTACCAATTACACACCCCATGAATCCTTGAATTCATGGAGATTTGTTTGTTTGTCGCATTCCTGAGCCAATAATTCAAGCCAGTCATCAAATTATTGGCTCAGGAATGCAACAAAAAGAAATCACCATGACTTCAATTAAGGCTTCATGGGGAGAGTAATCGATCAATTACATTTTGGCCTCTGTAAAGTGACAGCAGCATCTGTACACCCTTTTAAAAAGGGATAGCTCACCCAAAAAAAGAAATCTACCAATTACACACCCCATGAATCCTTGAATTCATGGAGATTTGTTTGTTTGTCGCATTCCTGAGCCAATAATTCAAGCCAGTCATCAAATTATTGGCTCAGGAATGCAACAAAAAGAAATCACCATGACTTCAATTAAGGCTTCATGGGGAGAGTAATCGATCAATTACATTTTGGCCTCTGTAAAGTGACAGCAGCATCTGTACACCCTTTTAAAAAGGGATAGCTCACCCAAAAAAAGAAATCTACCAATTACACACCCCATGAATCCTTGAATTCATGGAGATTTGTTTGTTTGTCGCATTCCTGAGCCAATAATTCAAGCCAGTCATCAAATTATTGGCTCAGGAATGCAACAAAAAGAAATCACCATGACTTCAATTAAGGCTTCATGGGGAGAGTAATCGATCAATTACATTTTGGCCTCTGTAAAGTGACAGCAGCATCTGTACACCCTTTTAAAAAGGGATAGCTCACCCAAAAAAAGAAATCTACCAATTACACACCCCATGAATCCTTGAATTCATGGAGATTTGTTTGTTTGTCGCATTCCTGAGCCAATAATTCAAGCCAGTCATCAAATTATTGGCTCAGGAATGCAACAAAAAGAAATCGCCATGACTTCAATTAAGGCTTCATGGGGAGAGTAATCGATCAATTACATTTTGGCCTCTATATAAAGTGACAGCAGCATCTGTTCACCCCAAAGAAATAAAAGAAAACTAATAGTGTTCATCCCCAGTGCAATAGTTCAAGAGCTTAGTGATTTTCTCTTTTCCTTTTTTAAATCACAGGAAACAGTATGGAACAATAAATGAGCTTGAATCGTCATCACTGTATGACATCTGTATATCGAATGCTTTGTAAAACAAAAGCTCTTTGACATCAACTACATGAGGTCCATCTGTAGTACACACAACTTTAAATGCATAAAAATGGTCATCCAGAGACACGGTTTGTAGTGCAAATGTAAACAACAGTAACCTCTCATCTTTAAGAACAACACGGTGGATTTTGTGAAAAACTGGAACCTCACTAAGAACTTTAAGGCAAACAACTAAACCTGGACGATACATATTTCCATGGTGTTTGGCCCATCTAACATTTAACACCTTGGTGTCACTTGGTACCTGAAGAGTCTCCGCTATCTCACAGCCTCTGTCCATCACATTTAATGCTACCATTTTACTTGGACCAAGCACCAGTCTGTTGGGATCAAATGTCTGCCAATTGTATGCTACTTGACTTTGGTGTTTCTTTGCCAACGTTTTAGTTATATTTTTGAAGCTTTTTAGTTGTTTTTTAAAGAAATTATGCTTCGCTTCATAGCGCATGCACCAGACATGCAAAAGTGGTCCAATTTTACGAATACATGTAGGATAGTGCACCATAAAATGATGCTTTGGTAGTAGCCTCCTGTTGGGAAACAAATGCTTGAATAACCCGTGGTGCTCTGCAATCAAGTGTTTTAAATAAATAGTAATGCCAGTTGATAACCTGGGAGAAAATACAATATCTGCTATTTGAAGCAACAGCAGAAGCAAATACCAGTGTTGATCATTTGGACAAACCAAGTCTCCAAAGATAAGTGGTAGATTGCGAAGTAAACACCAAGATTGGATTGCATTTAACCCCAAGTCATTTGAGGTCTCTACTAACTTCAATGCAGGTGGCTTGTTGTTTTGTTCCAGGTAACCATAGTTAAAGCTCTTAATTCTCAAGTCTATTTCCTTTGATGTTGTGTAGTTTTTAATCAAGTGTAGTATTAGCAGTTTCATTTCATATTGTGCCACGCCCTCCAAGATATCATGCATAATATCGACAGAGAAATTGTCACATGTATTGAAGTACTGCAAGGAATTTAGAATGCAAGAACGTTTAACTCCCATCACATAGGGAAGACCAATAGTAGTCTCCATTGTGTGGCAGTGTTCTGCATGAAGTGCTCGAGTTCGCATAACTATCTTGGGTGAATCTTCTTTGAATTCCGTCTGAAAGTCCTCTTTCTCAGCAAGACAAAAGCGGCAACAATATCTGGCACTGAATGATTCTACGAAACCAAACAAACCGTGAATACCAAGGTTGTCACCTGTAACTTGGACAATAGTTCCATACACTGGCTGATCATACAATGGGACCTTAATTCCATCCTTCTCCAGTATTTTAATATCTTCCACAAGTGGAGCAAGTATTTTAGAAAAGCCATGTGTTTTAATGTCTTGGGCATGGAATAAAGCGACCAAATGAATATTAAGCAGAATTGAGTTGTACTTTGGAGAAAAATTACGCAAGGTGAAATAGATTGCTCCTAATTTATGTATTCCCTTTTTACTCCCCAACGGATTCGCGCATTCAAAATCATCATAGAAAAGCTGCACCTGAATTGCATGCTTCTGTTTTGAAAATAGAGGATGACTCTTGAAATACTCTCCATCACACAAGTCATTAAGAAGATCTTCTCTTAAACTGGAATCACTCTGCATCATCTCTTTTATATTAGGGTGTTTGTAAATAAAGTCTAATGTTTTCAAAATTGGGATATAAACACATTTATCAGTAACAACAGCCTGATCATAAGTTCCAGTAGTCCGATTGCGCAGGGTATCAAATCTTGTACCAAGGACATATTCAACTGGGTCTACCCTTCCCCACTTCTCTGTAAAATATTGCCTTCTCTTAGTTTCAGAATTTAAGATACAAAAGGGATTTTCAATTTCTTCATAACACTGATCAATTTTACACTCAACCTCACTTTTGATAGGTTCCTGTAAAGATAGACACTGCTTCACATATTGTTTTGCTTGATTATGGATATCATCAACAATCACTTCCATTGAAGTTACCAAAGAGTTGATTATTGTTTCACCTACACCTGCCACTTTAAGTTCAGCTACTGTTGCAGCACAGCTGTCTACAAGACTATTATTAAGAAGGACTGGAAGGACTGGGTCAGAAGGGGCACTGCCTGATGGAAAGTCATCAACATAACTTTCAGCTAAATGTTCAGCTGTAGAGCGGCCTTCACCAGGATCATCACATGGTTGATGACGTGCTTTAAGATGCTTTCGAAACCCAGAAAAAGTGCAAAAGACATGTAAACAACCAGGCTGACCACATTTAAGACGAAGTGTCCTTCCTGAACAAAGTCCGTGGATCAACCTTAAGTGCCTCATCAGTGAATTGGCATTTGCCTGAGAGTTTTTGCAAATGAAACACAACATCTTATCAAAAAACACTGGAGCATCAGAGGCCTCAAGATAAAATATCTTCTCAGTATCAAAAGTCTGTGCAGCATCAGAGGCCTCAAGATAAAATATCTTCTCAGTATCAAAAGTCTGTGCAGCATCAGAGGCCCGAGATAAAATATCCTCTCAGTATAAAAAAGAAATCAGTGCAGCATCCGAGCCCTCATCTCTTTAACCCTGGGGTTGACATTAGTGGTAGCAGCATCGATCTTGTAAATGGCGGTTTGCAAGAAGTTGTACATATTGGCCAGATCCCGGTTGTATGAGGTACCAAAGACAAAATGAGCTTTGAAAAGCTCATCAAAAGAGGCAAGAGAGTCTGGTGACTTACAAGGGATTGCATGTTTGTCAATCACAATGAAGTACTTGTGAATCACACTCCTCTGGGTCCCCACAGCAAGCAGATAGGGTTGAAGGCTCTCCGTGATGCTGTCCAAATGCCCCTGGATACTGGTCCCAGTCTGTGACAAGAGAACTTCATTAGTCTTGCTATTAAAATTAGTCACGGTTTGCAAACCGTGGTCTTTGCAGGATTTCAATCATGCAGGTCAATATCAGGGATGCACGATAATTATCAGGCCGATATCAGCAATTATGACGTCATCCCGATAAAAGTATTGATAGCTCTGATAATAAAAAAAATATATATATTTTTTTTACTTTTTTCTTTTCATGTCAACATTCACACGCACTATATATGCTTATTTAGGATTTGACTTGATTCAACAACAAAGCAGTCGGGGCAAAGGCAAGCCAAAAACGGTCGAAAATGTGGTTATTTGAAGTTTGGATTTTTTTCTTCTCACAACTGAGGTAGGTAGATTACATTTTTAGAGACTAAAGTACCGAAAAAGGTACCGTTGGGTACCGGTATCGATTCACAGGTACCGGTACCGTATCGGTTCAAATGTGAACAGCATCCCTACTGACAAAGCACAATACCTGTTGGTTTTTAGTTGTTCAGGGAAACACATTGTTAATGACATTGACGGATTGTGAATTTTGTGATCGACTCAAATTATATTTATTTGGACAAATAAATAGTCACTTTATTTGAAGTCAAAACTGTTCTCTTGGCTTTGTTTTGTTCATATAGTAACGCTCATGTCATGATAAATCTGGTTAGGTCAAAACTACAGGAATATACATAAAAAAATTTATAATTATAGTACAATAAATATATATATCGGTTATCGGTATCGACCTTGAGGAGCAGAAAGTTATTGGTATCGATATCGGGGTCAACAAATCAATATCGTGCACCCCTAGACAGAACAGTGATCCTTCTTATACTTTAATTCAACTGTAACTAGGGATGCTCGATATTGGCTTTTTTACCGATATACCGATATTGTCCAACTCTTAATTTCCAATACCAATATCAACCGATACCGATATATGCAGGGTTTGCCCCCCAAAAAACTGAATAATTTCAGGTAATTAACATTACATATGTCTTGTTGTGGAATTAACATAACATTATGCATACTTTTGACAATAAATAAAATCAGAATTTGTTCTTACTTGCCTGGGTAAATAAAAGTTGGTTATAGAAATGTAAAAAGAATAATTAATTTTTTTTTTACCGATATTTTCCTATATCACATTTGAATGCCAATATCGGCCGATAATATAGGCAACTGTAACCTTACCTTTATGAACTTCACAAGGGAGTCAATGGCTTCTCTGGCTGAGAGCTTTCCCGGTCTCTTGTTGCGTCCCTGAGGTGATGGTGGCAGGAGGTGGACAAGAAGCAAGAGGGAGGACATTTCACTGTCCCATGCTAAAAATAAAAAAAATTAAATAAAAAAAATCAGAAATACATTTGACTAAAAGCTGTGTTTCCATTTGTTTAAAAAACAATTCACCCTTCCATTATTATATTCCTTTAATTCAAGCATACCATTGTTCAGTTCTATTGTGTCTGTTGTGGATTCAGCATTCTGAAGCAGGTCTTGAAGGTCGCCGGTCTGGGTGAGGCCACGGCTTTGTTCAAGGACTTTCTGCCTGCAGAAAGTAGGCCACTTCTCCAGGAACTTTGCAGAGATGTCATCACCAAACATCAGACTGAAATCCTGCTCAATCTGCAGACAAGATGGAATAAAACATGGTTGACATTTTTTTGTCATACATTGTTAAATAGTAGGGCTGACCCCTATTAATCGATTAGTCGACTAATCGGTCGAAAGGGGCCGTAGTCGACTGGCCAACCTCTTAGTCGAATATAATATTATAAAAAAAAAAAAAAAAAAAAAAAAAAAAATATTATAATTTTTTTCAAAAGAAAAGAGGCATAGAAGCGTGGCTAACGCTAATGGCAGGCATACCAGAGGCTAACTGCATACGAAAACAGGCACAGAGGCACTGAAAGAGGATTTCATCAGTGGACCAATTGTATGCTTTTGCAGAGGACAAGAAGCCTTCAGTTGACTCCTTCAGACATTAAGCACCCCCCACAGCCCAAATGGAATGATAAAAAAAAAAAAAAAAAAAAAACGTTTTTTTTTTTTTTTTTTAACAATCCTAGTCGACCATCCAAATCCTTAGTCAGGGACAGCCCTATTAAATAGGTTCACCCTATGACCAGGGATGTGATCTAAATTGTTTAAAAAGGTCATTTTTTATTTCAGTTAGACTTTAATGCAAGCCACATACCATTCCTGTGATGTCTAGGAATCGTGGAAAGGTGGTGAATATTTCAGAGGACTTGATTGGGTCATGCATCATTTCTTGGCGATGGGTGAAGGTCTGTTTCATCTTCTCCTTGATGATTGCTTCATCAGTTGTATGCTTCATCAGTGCACTGGCCTCACGAAACTGGGTGTCTGTGGTTAGCTGGTTTTCCTCAGAGAAGGGGGCTCTGTCGCCAGAACTTGGACCACCTGTAACAGTGTAGAAACCACACATACTGCAGCAATACTTTCCAGTGATATGCATTTACTATAATGATCCATCTTCACAGTTGCTAGATAAACAGTGGACTGGGACAATCAAAATTACATACCGATCAGTGGCTGAACATTACGGCTCTTCTTTTGTCCCTCTGATGCTATCTTTTGAAGTGATTTCACCCTCCATGCCAGAAACCCACTCCCATCTACTGGATTGTAATACTGCTCCTAAAACACAAGAAGTAAAGAGAAAAAAAAAAAAGTTATTTGGTTTAAATGGGCATGTGTAAATGTGTTTATTTCTCTCCTTAAAACTTAACACATGCCCTTCTCTGAAGAATTGCTAAAATCAAGGTCAATAGGTAGGACATCTGTGGTTCTTAAATTGTTGAGGTTAGGAGAAATGGTCAGCATACAGAAATGTTAACAAATATTTAGTTGAAATCGTACTCCGCACAGCCCTTTTAAGCAATTCCAGAGAAGTGAGGAGTAATGGGGTTGGTGTTTTATGTACCATGCATGTGATTGGATAATGTTATGCATAATGTTGTGTTAATTCCACGACAAGAGATATGTAGCCTAATGTTAATTACCTGAAATTATTCCTTTTGGGGGGGGGGGGGGGAGAAACCCTGCATATATCGGTATCGGTTGATATCGGTATTGGAAATTAAAGAGTTGGACAATATCGGTATATCGGATATCGGTAAAAAAAAGCCAATATCGAACATCCCTAGAAATTATATAACAAGAATGACCTATAAACATAATAATTGTTAGACTAGAAGTCTTTATTTGTCATGCAGTTTTAACACACACGCAAGATGGGCGACCCACAGGAACACACATGCACTGAGTCGCCGATGAAATGTCTCTCTGCACTTTTCCCTGATGTACTTACATATCCCAAATTGCCCTGGGGATCGGCCAGGTATGGGAATAAGGCAGTGATGCCCTTTGCATAGTCTTCTTTAACACGCCTTGAAGGACTCGTCCTACAGTGCACACATACACAAGTATGAGATCCAAACAAAAGTATTGCCAATGCCTTCTGCACAATCTATGTAAAGCGCTTTGGATAACCATTTATCATTTACCAATTCTGCAAAAAGGAGGATCTTAGTAAAAACCAAAAATGTGTATTGGGTGCGTAATGTTTAGATAACATAATTACCCATGCTCTTTTGCCATGTGCGCAACCAATATCTTCACCATGTCGCGTCTTCTGGTATCCGTTAGGGTTTTCGTCCGAGCATAATCGGCAATGATCCTCTCTCCTCCAGCTGTGTCCCTCAGAATCTTTTCAGTCATCTAAGCGGGAGTAAAAAGGGGGGGGGGGGGGGGAGGACACACATGGATAGACAGTCATTTGGTGGCCAAGTATATTTAACCCTTTCACTGCCACACTAGTACCAGTATGTGGTATACAGTATGTGGTACAGTATGTGGTATACAGTATGTGGTACAGTATGTGGTATACAGTATGTGGTACAGTATGTGGTACAGTATGTGGTACAGTATGTGGTATACAGTATGTGGTACAGTATGTGGTACAGTATGTGGTACAGTATGTGGTACAGTATGTGGTATACAGTATGTGGTACAGTATGTGGTATACAGTATGTGGTACAGTATGTGGTATACAGTATGTGGTACAGTATGTGGTACAGTATGTGGTATACAGTATGTGGTACAGTATGTGGTATACAGTATGTGGTGCAGTATGTGGTACAGTATGTGGTATACAGTATGTGGTATACAGTATGTGGTACAGTATGTGGTACAGTATGTGGTACAGTATGTGGTACAGTATGTGGTACAGTATGTGGTACAGTATGTGGTATACAGTATGTGGTACAGTATGTGGTACAGTATGTGGTACAGTATGTGGTACAGTATGTGGTACAGTATGTGGTATACAGTATGTGGTATACAGTATGTGGTACAGTATGTGGTATACAGTATGTGGTACAGTATGTGGTACAGTATGTGGTATACAGTATGTGGTACAGTATGTGGTATACAGTATGTGGTACAGTATGTGGTACAGTATGTGGTACAGTATGTGGTACAGTATGTGGTATACAGTATGTTGTATACAGTATGTGGTACAGTATGTGGTACAGTATGTGGTACAGTATGTGGTATACAGTATGTGGTACAGTATGTGATAGTAAAGGGTTAACCTTCTGTAGTGCGGCAGTGAAAGGGTTAACCTTCTGTAGTGCGGCAGTGAAAGGGTTAACCTGCTGTTGTGCGGCAGTGAAAGGGTTAAGGTGACAAATGTAAACCATGATCCCCCCCCCCCCCCATTTTCTCCCCAATTGTACTTGGCCATCCCCAATGCCCATGCTACCCCTTTATCAGAGTCACCATCTCCATTTCAAACAGTCATATGCAAAGCTTACCAGAGTGATACGAGTCAGGTCAGCACCGTTTCTTGGAGCAGGACTAGACTGCAAAATGATGGTGTCATCAGACTCCCCCTCATTGTCTGCACCAGAGCTGAGAACGGAGATTTGGCTGCTGGAGTTGCTTGCAGAGGTCCTCACTGAATCTAACAATCATGTAGACATATAAGTGTGATTAGATAGGAATGTTTGTGACAAGTGTAATGTAAAAAGACCACATTAGATTAGGAAGGATCCACACGTTACATTGGGCATATATACAAAGATAATTTCAAAGTACAAAAATACACAGTACCTGTGTGACATTTTAGGTTAGCCAGGACACGTGTAGCCTTTTTACAACGCATCCGCGTTTCCGGCGCTCTGATTGGCCAGGTCATGTGACATGTGCGCCCAATAGCGTGTTTGCCCATTTCCGCGTCGAACAGCCTGCAAACTACCTGGCGTTCTATCGCCATGCTCTAAGACAAACTCTAACCTTAACCAACTTCGAAGAGTGCCCTTAACCAGTGTAGAAACTTGCCGTCCCACGATTGCCGCTCATGTCACATGACCTGGCCAATCAGAGCGAAAAAAACGGGAACCCGGAAATGTTGTAAAAAGGCTTCAAGCAGCCAGGACTGTATGGATGAGGCTATAAGGCTCCATGTTAGCAACTCACCTTCAGGATTTGAGTCTTGGGGTGAACAAATCTCCAACACACCCAGGTCTGGTTTTTTTTAGAAGAAATTGAAACGCCTCGTCGTCGACTTCAGTGTTTGAGTCATCATAGACCTTTAAGTCCAAGGTACTAGGAATTTCAAATTTCTTGGCAACTATAGACAAAACAAGATTGCACAAGCTTATTGATAAATCTGTTGTGCAATTTATTTAATTTGTATTAATTAAAATGTCATAAAATGGGATATTAAAATAGCCACTGAAAATGTGATCATATGAGGAAGATTGACAGCCTTAATTGACATACTTAACACCGGTTCCTGACAGGCAGCGAGCGTGCGAACTGGAGACGAAATCGTGCGCGACACTGTCCTGATATGAGGCGGCGCGTGTCCGGGTGTGTCTGTGTGTGTGTTACCTGGAAGCACACAGGGGCAAAGCAGCCTGCGATTCTTGACCAATAAAAAGTGTTTAGGGGCGTGACTCGGCCGCGTAATCGCTCAACTAGAGACACAGCGAGCGAATATTTGAGGGGGGAACGACATCGCCGCTCAGTTTGCTGTCGCTCGCGGCAGGTCAGGATAGTCTGATTGAAACGAATACATTTTAATCATTTTCGCAATCACGCTCGCTCGCGTCACTGCCTGTCAGGAAGGGGTGTAAGACATTGATTGGTTCACTCTATCCTAAATAAAATGGATTGTGCTTTGTACTGTAGGCCTACAGCTTAAATTAACATGCAGGGAAAGCCTAAACTGATACCCAGTATGTTGTTGCATAGGGCAGTGGTTCTCAAACATTTCATGTCAAGGACCCCCCAAATTGACAATTAGCCCACAGACCCCCCATTTGAAAAGATGTGCCATGGACCCCCATAAGACAATATTTGTACGGCTCTAGCAGTGATTCTCAACCATTTTAATTCCAAGGGCACCCATTTAATGGCATTTGTATCTTTGGGACCCCAATTTATATTGTAAAATCAATGTTAATTTAACTCTTGACGGTGTACAATGGACGTTGGGGTCCATGTGTTCACAGTCAGAGTTACAGACCAATAAGGGTCCATTTGGTTCCTAACTATCAAGGCGGACGCCATTTTGAGAACCAACGGCACGCTGTGCAAAATGTTTCACTCACCACACTCCAAAAAAGTTGTGAAGGTCAATTGGCCCTCAAAACAGATGAATTTCTGCCGGTCAGCGTGTTTAACACGTACAGCCTGCATCTGATGGCAAATAAATAATAACAGTTACTAAGATGATACATATAGGGCACAACAACTCATGCATTATGAGGAGTGTTACAATTAGAAAATATTACAAAAGCACCATACAGTAAATTTCGCTGAGTACATTTTACTCAAACTGAGTAAAACTTTACTCACGTCTTGGGCTCAAATTGACTCAGTTTGAGTAAAATTTACTCTGTGAAATTTACTGTGAGGATAGTTCCACAAGTTTCCATTATATTATACATGGAGGCAGAACACACAAATTAGTCAACCCAGTACAATGGTTCAAATAAACACTTGTTGAACCGAACAGTGCGTCAAATTAACTTGTTATGTCCATTTACCACTAGTAAAACAGTCAACCTACAGCACATTGCGGCAAATTTACGTGACTCTATTTAGAGTAAAACACACGTTGTCTCTTCAGCAAAATCCGCCAACATGTAACATATAATTGTTCCATCTCCTGTACTATGTCTACTTGTCTTGTATGTTCTTAATACGTCAGTTTTTGTATGGATATAGTTATATCACTACTTTTAACAACAGCCTACAGGCATGGTCTACAGGTATGGTCTCAGGCCTATACAGGTATAGCCGCATGCAGGTGAAAATTAGCTTCTGGCTAACACTAGCTCATATACATTTTACATGAAAACCGACATGTTGATTAATGTGCACTGTCCCTGATAGCAATACTGTTGATAATTGAATACTCGTGTTGCACCGACGTACCTGTTCTTAAGTTATTGTCCATAAAACTGTAAAACGTTTATTTAATAGCGTGCGTGCTAGCAGCTAACATGCTAACATCGTGATAGATGGCTCTGTGGCTTAGCTGTAATGTACGGTGACTCTATTTAGAGTAAAACACACGTTGTCTCTGCCACCGTTTCAGCAAAAACCGCCAACATGTAACATATAATTGTTCCATCTCCTGTACTATGTCTACTTGTCTTGTATGTTCTTAATAAGTCAGTTTTTGTATGGATATAGTTATATCACTACTTTTAACAACAGCCTACAGGCATGGTCTACAGGTATGGTCTCAGGCCTATACAGGTGGAAATTAGCTTCTGGCTATACACTAGCTCATATACATTTTACATGAAAACCGACATGTTGATTAATGTGCACTGTCCCTGATAGCAATACTGTTGATAATTGAATACTTGTCCATACAACTGTAAAACGTTTATTTAATAGCGTGCGTGCAAACGTATAGCAGCTAACATGCGAACATCGTGATAGATGGCTCTGTGGCTTAGCTGTAATGTTGCAAATTAGTTACACACATTGCTGTTTAATAAATTAACAAATAATAATAATAATCTTACCTGGTATTTGGCATCCAAGAGAAGGAAAATATCGCTGTATTGCGCTCTTGCTGGTATACCTGAGCTTGAAGCGAGAGAGAAAGATGGCGTCGGCACCTTTGGGAATTATATGGATAGTAGGCGTGACCAATGCTGTATTACTCCAATAGAAACTCTTCTGGAACTTTACTCTCACTCTATTGGCCACAGGCAATGATTATGCCCCAAATGGAGTAAATATGACTACTTGAGAGGAAAATAATAACTCCGTAATAATTACTCTGGGAAAATGACTCCCCAGTTTTTCCTGTGTACTGATGATCCTCCTCTACCAGCATGACCAACCTCTCATATACTGGTGGTCCTCCTCTACCAGCATGACCAACCCCTCTATATATACTGATGATCATCCTCTACCATGTCAGCATGACCAACCTCTATATACTGATGATCCTCCTCTACCATGTCAGCATGACAAACCTCTATATACTGATGATCCTTCTCTACCATGTCAGCATGACCAACCTCTCCACATACTGATGATCCTCCTCTACCATGTCAGCATGACCAACCTCTCTATACTGATGATCCTCCTCTACCAGCATGACCAACCTCTCTGTTACATTCAAATTGACCTTTCCTGAGCAGTCAGGAAAATATGGCTTGTTTCCCCCCGGTAGGCCTTGGACACAGGCAAACGGACAAGTCTTACCAAAAATCACAGTATTTAACTACTTTAAAGGGACAAAAATAATGGGGAGCTGGTTGCTCCAGACTCCATAGGTTCAGGATAACAAATAAAGTAAAGCACATGGTCAAAAATGGAACAAAGCAAAAATGGACAAAATGCAGAAAAGGTCAAAATGGTGGAAATGTTCAGAGCACAAGTGAAGGAGCACTTCTGAAGAGGCTCTGGAGACCAAGTGATGAGCGACACGAGCGACAGCGACGAGAGACAGCTGCAGACTGCACTCTGGCCTGCTTACATAGGGCGTGGTGCCTCAATCACCACACCTGTGATAAATGATAAGGGTGGCCATTTTAGTTACAAGGAAAACAGAAAGAAACAGTGTGTCAATCACAACCACCAATTAGTGACAGATCACTTAAACCACAATGTGAATATACACCATAGACAGTAAGTATCCTCCACCATGTGAAAGTAATACGTAACACCCCCACACCGAAATGTATGTTCTTCTCCCAACTATATCCCAAAGAAACCAACACCAAGACAATGAACATAAATAAATAAGGGGATACTTACCAACCTTACCTATAAAAAAGTATGCAACCAACTACACATACTACATATGTGCAGTTACAGTACCTGTACTGTGTTGAGTGTGAGCCCCGGTCAAGAGTCACACTCAACTGTACACAAAATATTGTGACCCATTAATTGTTATGGGCCATTACCACAACAGTGATAATGGGTCGGCCCCTATCGAACACGACCTTTAACTTTGTCGAATGCTCCCCACTCACAGCATGACCAACCTCTCTCTATACTGATGATCCTCATCTACCATGTCAGCATGACCAACCTCTATATACTGATGATCCTCCTCTACCATGTCAGCATGACCAACCTCTATACTGATGATCCTCCTCTACCATGTCAGCATGACCAACCTCTATATACTGATGATCCTCCTCTACCATGTCAGCATGACCAACCTTTCCATATACTGATGATCCTCCTCTACCATGTCAGCATTACCAACATCTCTATACTGATGATCCTCCTCTACCAGCATGACCAACCTCTCTATATACTGGTGATCCTCCTCTACCATGTCAGCATGGCCAACCTCTCTAAATACTGATGATCTTCCTCTACCATGTCAGCATGACCAACCTCTCTATATACTGATGATCCTCCTTTACCATGTCAGTATGACCAACCTCTCTATATACAGATTATCCTCCTCTACCATGTCAACACGACCAACCTCTATATACTGTACTGATGATCCTCCTCTAACATGTCAGCATGACCAACCTCTCTATATACTGATGATCCTCCTCTACCAGCATGACCAACCTCTCCATATACTGATGATCCTCCTCTACCAGCATGACCAACCTCTCATATACTGGTGATCCTCCTCTACCAGCATGACCAACCCCTCTATATATACTGATGATCCTCCGCTACCATGTCAGCATGACCAACCTCTCCACATACTGATTATCCTCCTCTACCATGTCAGCATGACCAACCTCTCCATACACTGATGATCCTCCTCTACCATGTCAGCATGACCAACCTCTCTCTATCCCTCCCCGCAGAACTCCGCACCGCCCCAACTCTGGACTCATTTAAAAAAAAACTGCTCAAAACCCACCTCTTCAACTTGGCCTTCAACCCCTAACTTTCTCACTCTATATGTATATGTTGTGTCTGTCCACTATGTTGTTAATTTGTCATCTCCCCCCCCCCTATGTAAAGCGACCTTGGGTCCTCTGAAAGGCGCTATATAAAACGAAGTTATTATTATTATTATTATTATTATTATTATTATACTGATGATCCTCCTCTACCCTGTCAGCATGACCAACCTCTATATACTGATGATCCTCATCTACCATGTCAGCATGACCAACCTCTATATACTGATGATCCTCATCTACCATGTCAGCATGACCAACCTCTCCAGATACCTTGATGATCCTCCTCTACCAGCATGACCAACCTCTATATACTGATGATCCTCATCTACCATGTTGAGATCAGAGGTTCTGTGTAGGATTGTTAGTAACTGTCTAACTGTACATATGGCTGTTTACACTAGTAACTGTTTACCTGCATATATAACTGTCTCCACCAGTGACTGTCTAGTTGCATATATATCTGTTCCCACTAGAGGGCGTTCTAGGCGGAGCCACCCAGGTACACCACCTTGTGGCGAGTATAAAAGCAAAGGTATACTCCCACTTCGTTCTCTCCCCCAATGCCTCCTCAGAGAGAGGAGACCTGTATGTTACTGCTGCTTTCCATGTGAATAAAAAGGAACAACGCCAGTTAAGGCTCAAGATAGAAACCATGCCTCTTGACCACATTATTGTCGCCCTATAGTCGAATTCTGTTAACAGGTTATGGGCCCAGATAACGCTGGGGCGAAATAGTGGAGGTACTGTAGCAAGCTTAGCTGAACTATAGGCTAGGATAGCGTCGGGAGCACCGCATGGCTAGACGCTAGGCCAACAAGAGCGAAAGCTAAGCATACCATTAACGAAGAGGATGGAAAACAAGAGAAGAGGCAAATGGCCGACATTCAATGGAAAAGCAGAGATCTACGAGCTCTGGGAAGAGCGCATGCTGTGCTGCATGCACAGGGCGGGGGTGAAGGAGACGATCCTGGGGGCCCCCACCGGAGAACTGACAGCGGAAGAGCAAGCCCTGGACGACCAGCGGAACGCAAGCGCGTACTTCGAGTTAGCGCCGATGCTCGACGACACCAGCCTGGGGCTGATATTCCGCGACACTAAAGACAGAGGCCGA
Source organism: Notolepis coatsorum (assembly GCF_963971535.1). Taxonomy (NCBI): domain Eukaryota; kingdom Metazoa; phylum Chordata; class Actinopteri; order Aulopiformes; family Paralepididae; genus Notolepis; species Notolepis coatsorum. Next base: position 95,496,380 of record NC_140173.1, on the reverse strand, counting down.
GAAAGCCTGGCGGTACTGAGAGAACATTTCATCGGGCAAGGAAGACCCAGAGTCGTGGCCCTCTACATAGCACTAACGGGCCTGAGGAAGGGGACCTCCGAAACCGTGACCGAATACGTCAACAGAGCGGAGCAAATCACGACGCCACTGAGGAGTGCCGGAGAAGCACCAAGCGATGGGCTAATGATGGCGATGATAATGAGAGGACTACCGGAGCTGTACAAACCGTTCACACTCCTGGTAACACACGGTTCAACGGACATTACGTTGGGACAGTTCAAGGCTAAGTTAAGGAACTTCGAGGCCTCAGAAGACACCCACCCAGCCGCCGCGGAGGAGGGGGAGAGGGTGCTAAAGGCCCAAGCGACGCCAAGGGAGAGAACCAGGACCACGATGGAACTGGCGTGTTGGCGATGCGGAGATAAAGGCCATCGGAGAAGCGAATGCACAAAGACTGTTTGGTGTAGCTTCTGCAAATCCACGGGGCACGCAGACAGAACGTGCATGAAGAAACACAACCAGAGCGCGCGATACGCGCATGGACAAGATGGCGGCTACGGATGAGACGACGGCCATGAACGAAACGGAGGCCACGAACAAAATGGCGGCTACAGACGAGACAAAGGCCACGGACAAAATGGCGGCTACAGACGAGACGAAGGCCACGGACAAAATGGCAGCTACGGTTGAGACGGAGGCCACAGACAAAATGGTGACTACGGACAAGATAACGACTGTGGACGGGGTGACGACAGCGGACACGATGGCGGCAACGATCGACGTGAGGCGAGTCGAGACGACGCCCGGAGAATAACGGGACAAGAAGACTGCGCTTTTGGAGCGCGGACGGCGGGCATCGCCGGACCGGCCCAGCTGCAGCGGGCCCAGAGAAGGGGACTGATCGTGGACACGGGCGCGTCGTCCCATGTCATCAATGACAGGGGTCGGTTCAAGAACTTTGACAACACTTTCCACCCGGAGAGGCACTGCATGGAGCTGGCGGACGGTAGACGCATCTACGGATTGGCACAAGAGAGGGGAGACGCACAGGTATGCCTCACGGACAGCAAGGGGCGCCGGCGTACGGTGACGCTAAAGAACGCTCTATACGTACCATCGTTCCCACAAGGACTATTCTCTGTAATAGCTGCTACTGCAAGCGGCACCAAGGTATTCTTCGATAAAGGTAAACATTTTCTTGTAGAACCTGACAGTACCCGGTTTGATGTGTAATGTGTAATGACAACGACCAGTGTAATGATAATGATGATGTGTGTAGCGGGACGGCCAGTCACGATATTCAGACATGGCACGAGATTATGGATCATTGTAATTACGAGGATTTACTGAAACTGCAAGTAGTGTCAGAGGGCATGCACATTGAAGGGGAGAAGCGTAGACCTGACAAAAATTGTGCAATGTGCAAAACAGGGAAGTTTACCCAACCGAGATACAGAAATCCCACAGACAGAGTAAGGGTACCACTTGCACTAGTTGACATGGACCTAGCAGGCCCAGTAAGCAACGAGTCCATAGGAGGTTTTAGATATGTACAGTCTTTTACAGACGTGTGTACAGGGGCAGTGTTTGTTTACTTTATCAAAGAAAAGAGTGATACACTCCAGGCCATAGAAAAATTCTTGGCAGACGTAGCCCCTTATGGTACAGTAAGATGTTTGAGGTCCGACCATGAAACCGAGTTCACAAACAGAGAGTTCCAATCACTGTTGAGAAGGTATAAGATAAGACACGAGACGTCACGTCACGTCCATATCCCACACACCAGAGCGGGGTGGCAGAGAGGGAATGGCACACCCTTTTCGAAATGGCTAGGTGTAAGCTAGCAGATAGTAACTTACCAAAGAGCCTGTGGCATTATGCGGTGCAAGAAGCCGCTTATACCAGAAACAGGTGCTTTAATAAGCACTCGGGCACCACCCCGTATACAGCGCTGACAGGAAAGAAGTGTAATCTAGCCAGAATGCACCGATTTGGATCAGTGTGTTATGCGTACCTGCAGGACAGGGGAAAACCCAAGTCCAAGGATGTAAAAGGATTTTTCGTAGGACACGACAGAGGAAGCCCTGCTTTCCTAGTTTATCACCCCGGTAACGGGAGAGTGCAGAAACACATGCTAGTCAAGTTTGTCATGTAGACAACCTGTGAGAGCGAGACACAGACAGAGGAGCCAGAGCTGGACTCCAGAGCAAGGTGTGCAGAAACAGAAACACATCACCCCAGTGTACTTAGTACAGTTGTGCAGACAGACAGTCAGCAACCCCCAGAGGGCGATGACGAGGAGCACCTGAGGGTGACGTCAAGTGCCCCAAGCAGTGGGAGGTATCCCCCAAGGGAACACAAACCCCCAGAATATCTGCCAGACTATGCCAGGAAAGGGAGTGACGAGGAGGACAATACACCTACCCCCGTTGAGTACCACTACAGGGTAGTCAGTGGGGTAAACCCGACCTTTAAGGAGGCCACATTGTCCCCCGAAGAGGGCAGACATACAGTGGGAGGGAAATGGGTGTATTCAACCAAGTTACCAGAGGGCAGAAAGACAGTGGGAGGGAAATGGTTGCATTCGATCCAGGAGGGTATTGAAGACCACGGTAAATACAAAGTATGGCTCATAGAAAATTTATTAAATGCTGAAGAAATGAGCCCTATGTTTGGTCCCATGTTTAAGTACAGAGGTGGATGAGTTACCAGGTTTAAAATACTGAAATGGATCTTATGTTTAACCCCATGTTTAAGTACAGAGGTGGGTGGTTTACAATGTTAAAGTACAGAGGTGATTCAATGTTTAAATACAAAAGAGGATCTATGTTTAAAATACAGAAGTGGAGGATTTGATCATCGCTCCAGACCACAAAAGAAAGACCTAGGCAGGTTAAACCATTTTATAGGTATGGACTTCGAACAGTCTGCCAACTGTGTAAAAATATCCCAGAAGAGATATGTGGGAAAAGGTCCTGAGATGTTTTTGACTGAAGTAAGAAATGTATAGATAAACTGTGGGTAGCTTTATTCTGTTGGACAACCTGTACTCGCCCTGACCTATGTTCTGTAGTGAGTAAGAGTGTCATAGTATTTTTGTTGACCCCACAGAGAATCATTGAACTATGTAAAAAATATGTTTTTCGTTATCCCAGGTGCTGCAGACGGACAGTGGTGTTTCAGAAAAGACAACAAAGGTTTAAGGGCTTAGAGCCTACAGTGATACTATCAGCCTGTGAAGCTGAGTATATGTTTCTAGCTATGACAATGCAAAATGTGTTTATCTAGAGCAACTGCTCGAAGTGATGAAGATAAGGTTATGAATGTATTGCTCAAAATGCAGTAGGTAATTGAAATGTATCCTCTATACCGAATATGGTGTTTTTGAAGAATGGGCGTTCTGTCAAAACTGTTTAAAATGATGAACATTGTGTTGTGTATATTTGGAGACTGTTGTTTATGAGGACAACCAGGGGACCATTGTGATTACTAGGAACCCAATGTGTCAATATAGATGTAAACATGTCATTATAAATAATATCATCTCATCAGGTATGTCATCAGATAAGAAAGAATGACACCGGTTTACTGTCCAATGGACGACAGAGTAATAGATACTATGAGGAAGCCTGTTTCAAATTAAAATTTAAGGGATTTGCAAAGGTCATGTTTAATGTGAAGATATTGACTGTCATACCCTATGGATGTTTTTGGGATTATATTATTTCCTTTGTTAAATGTTTTTCCAAGAAGTCAGCCAGTATGCTAATGCAAACCTAAGTGGGAGTGTTGAGATCAGAGGTTCTGTGTAGGATTGTTAGTAACTGTCTAACTGTACATATGGCTGTTTACACTAGTAACTGTTTACCTGCATATATAACTGTCTCCACCAGTGACTGTCTAGTTGCATATATATCTGTTCCCACTAGAGGGCGCTCTAGGCGGAGCCACCCAGGTACACCACCTTGTGGCGAGTATAAAAGCAAAGGTATACTCCCACTTCGTTCTCTCCCCCCATGCCTCAGAGAGAGGAGACCTGTATGTTACTGCTGCTTTCCATGTGAATAAAAAGGAACAACGCCAGTTAAGGCTCAAGATAGAAACCATGCCTCTTGACCACATTATTGTCGGCCTATAGTCCAATTCTGTTAACATACCATGTCAGCATGACCAAGCTCTATATACTGATGATCCTCATCTACCATGTCAGCATGACCAACCTCTCCAGATACCTGGACTACGGCACTGGCACCTTGACCACGGCACTGGCACTGCAAGCTAATACATGTGTCCGAACTGGCTGAGTCTCTGGGCTCAGAGTACTGCAGCACTCTGCTGGGATACTATGACTTTTCTGGGGATGACTGTGCCAGCGCTTAATCCATTGAATAAGCTGCAGAAGAACCCTAGATTCTAGAATGCTTTTAGTTTTTTTTTAAGTCAAGCAGTCACCATGTACACTACAGTATGGCTCGGCGGCCAGTCAAACTTTCTTTTTATTTATTTAACAGATTGCAGAATGGGTACAATACAGTACGGCTCACACAATTTTATAAGGGGATGCAGACCAGAGAAAGACGTTTGTCTTGTTTACATCAGGGCCATTAATACTGCTGGAGCATTGGTTCATTTTTGGTCCGATTTTTCCTTGCACGATTTGGCGCGCTGCGTCGGAGCAAATTCGAGACACATATTCGGTTGCAAAAAGGTGTCCCACGGTCTCCTCTATGGCCGTGAATCGGATCGGAATCAAGGCGCGCCCGTGGGACACCGTTTCGGCGAGTTTATTCCACGCTTTCGGCTTTCCTTTTCTAAGCATTTTCGGGGCTACATGTGAATGAGTAAAAGTTGCGGGACGCCCAGATGTTCCCACGATAGAAAGCTTGCGTGGAGCCCATAATAGGCTCACTTAATACAGCCCCTCGTTTTCGATGATGGAAGTGATTTAGGAAAAGCTTCTGCACGCCGAGAGGTACCCAGTGGATTTAATCTCGCGAGGGTCGGGGCAATATTCGGCCCGTGGGAGCAGTCACGGGTTAATACAATTTTCAAATGTGCAGAGGGGAGGCCAGACTACTTAGTCTGCTGACAGGCCTGTTTTAAGGTGTGGGCAGGGCTTTAGTCAGCTCGAATCTGATTGGCTAGATTGGTTTTGGAGTCCACGGGGAGGCTGGAGAAAGACACCTCCCCCCTGCCTCCTCTCTAGTCTCCTCTGCTGCAGTGAGTCTGACAGTGTGTTAGAGAGAGTGAGAAGGAGAAGAGGGAGACATTTTAAAAAAATAAAAAATTATAACACATGAAAAATTATGATTTTTTTATTATTATTGTAAACTATATATATATATATTTTTTTTTTTTTCATATTTCATATTTGATATTAATTCATATTTTTATAGGGAGGCCTGGCTTCCGTTGGCTTCCATGAGGATTCGCCACTGGTCAGAAGAGCAAGAAGCTCTTGATAAGGAGGCAGATTACGCAAAAAATAACATGGATGAGGAGGATGGAGAGTACGAGTGTGATGAGGCGGAGGAAGAGATGGAGATCAAAGAGATAGACTTTGACAATTGTTTTAGTGATGATGATGATTAGTAGTTTAGGGCACAACATACAAATAGAAAAAAATACTTGAATGTTGTGTCAACAAAGAAGATATCCAGTCCATGATATCCATTGCATATAGAATTGTTTATGCAAATCTACAATATTTAGGGCATAACGGCATGGAGACAATCTTTATTACAATATTATTTCCAATATTAACCTAAATCGATCTCGTCCAATGCACTACATTTTAGTAAAAAGGGAAAATAAAGATGTGATATACGTTTTTTCAGCGTTTTTTTGCTTTTTCTGTCCTGGGCCCCGTTCCCCGTACCTGGATAACTGAGTTAGCCGGATAACTTTCGGTTAAGTCTGACTTAAGCCGGACTTTCCGGCTCCCCGTACCTGGATTTTCCAAATCACCATGACAACAGATCCAAAAGTTTGAGCCTGGTCGAAAGCAGGGTTTAAGTTCAAGTTAGCCGGATCAACCATCGCCACGCCCCCGCAAAGGAGTGACAGCGCGTTTCCTGAAATTATTCCCACAGTCTAGGATCTGCGTTATACCATTCTGAATTACGTTTTTGTGCTCCATTCTTCCAGAGGGGTCTTTTGAAATGTAAAATAGACCCAAAATGCTGATACTAAATTCACTTTGTCCTAAATAATGCACGTTATATACCGTGGCGCTCGCTCGGTGCAACAACAACAAAATAAAGAATATTCTAAACACGGGTCTCTCGTTCATTAATGTATAAACAATTAATTTATCCCATCTGGCACAGTGGCTCAGCGGTAGTGCTCAATCCTGGCAACCCAGCGACCGGTGTTTGAAACCCCGTGTTTCCAATATAATTTTTTTGAATATAATATTAATTATTATACGCAAAGGTAGCCTGGTTTTAAGTTAAAATATTATAAATCTACATGCATTGAGGATGTCATTCTTTATATAGCTCTCAATTATTCCTATATTGCAAAAAGAAGGAGACGACTGGGTTTCGAACCCCGGTCGTCTGCGTGAAAGTCAAAAGAAGAACCCGTTACACCACAGAGAAGATAAGTAAAAGATCGACCATACATCAATCAATGGGTAAGGGAGCCGTATCGTTATTCTGTATAACAGTTTTACTAATTATTTTCGCTAACAAGATCTCATTTGATTATTCAATCCAGCAGGCAAGTTTAAAGAAATATAATCTGATTGATTGAGGTAATGAGGGACTTAAAATTAGCCTATAGATAACGCATTTAACTTGTCGGCGAGGCGATTGAGCCGTACTGCAATATGTTACTAAAGTTTTAAATCAATTAATCAATCAATGCCGCTAGAGAATCAGGATCTCTGCTCTCGACACTTGCTGCCTTCTCGGCTGAGGCGGGCACGCGCACTTATCCTGGGTCTCAAGTCTGGCTTGAGTTAACGAGACTGAATCCACCTTCGAGGAACAGGAAAATCCCGGCTTCAAACATCGGGTTAACTGAAGCTGGATAATGACATCTTGATCGACTTAGTTGAACCAGGTACGGGGAACGGGGCCCAGAAATTTAAACAAGATGTGTTTGAATCTTAAAAATAACAACTGTACTGAATTCCTTGGGTCAAACTTGTTTGGGAAAATGTTTTAATTTGTCTCTATATGTTGTTAACTTAAAAAGTTATGCTGTTTTCTTTTCAGGATAGGTGTAATAAAGGGTTAAAAATAAACCCCATGGGACATTATTTCAACCTGTTTGGGCAATTATTTTTCCCGGGGGGCCGAATGAGCAACTGAAAATATGTTGGAGGGCCGGGCCAAAATTCCAAACTCAATTATGCATAATATACATTTTATTTCTATATAAAAAGCAGTAAATGACATTGTTTTGACCCCTGGTAAGAGTGTATGTTATTATTTGGCAATTAAAAGGTGAGGTTAGCTTTCAAAAATATCATTTATTCAAATAGAATTTATTTCCAAAATGATAAACAAAATGTGAAACATTAATAACAAAGGGCATGTATGAAAAAGTGCTATACAAATAAAGTTATTATTTTGAGTTTCATATACTATTGAAACAAGGATTTTCTTAGCTTTCTAAAGACATCACATCATCTTATAGCCAAAATAAACAAGACATGTCACTGAACTGTGTAAAGAAAAGTGTCCCAGTAGCCTTTTTACTTTACATGCCTATATTAAACATTTAATGTTTTCAGAACTGTGCAAAAAAAAGAAAAAAAAAGATCAAGTGTCCCATTTCACTTGTTATATTTCTACATTTTAGTGTTCTTCAGCTCTTTTATTTTTTAAATTCAGTGTGATAAATCCAGTCTCTGTTGAGCTTTAACAAGTCCATCAAAGTCAGGTTGCATGTCTGAGGTGGAGATGCGAAGCACAGCTGCCAGATGTTCATCAGTGAGAGAGGATCTGTACCTGGACTTGGTAAACGTCATGACTGAGAATTAGGGATGCACCGAATGGGAAATTCTTGGCCGAAACCGATACCGAAAATAGGAAAGAGTTGGCCGAAAACCGAATGCCGAAAGGCCAAAAATGATTAATATAAATATATATATGTTTTTTTTTTTTTTTTTGGCTACCTGATTATGGCAAAAGACATGATTATGGCTAAACTTAACTTAAATAATATTAATAATCACTATTATGGGCCCATAAAACATTTATTCAGCACTTTTGAATGCATACATTAATTCCAGACTGTTAAGACTAAAAGACTACAACGATTGATGACGACTTCCTGTCCTCGCATTTCCATTTCCGGTTTAACGATACATTTTCAACAACAGATTGCTGCTAATTAAACACTTCATTTAAACGGAGTAACGTTAACGTTATGACGAGTACATACGTGTAGTGTAGTATGAACTCGTCATAACGTTAACATTACTCAGTGTCCACTGTTGCTGCCACCGTTGCGTCGCAGATGGATGGTACACTGTTAGCTCCGTAGCTAATCCGCTCCTAGACTACTGATAGCAGTACCGTTAACGTCGGAGCTGATCAATACTCCGGTTTTTTCTAATTTTGTTTAGAACCGGGTTTCGGGGGGCATCCCTACTCCCAAGAGGAGTTAGTTATCACAGGCTGTAGAATGCAGGAAGAGCTGCCAAGCTGCTCACGTTACATGTTGCGCATGCTACCGGTATGTCTGTAGTCGCGTTTTGATGACGTCATCACAACAACACGTTATTTGACTTTCGGTCATATATTTTCGGTGCTAAAACCCTTTCGGCCGAAAGCCGAAAGAGCCGTTTTAACCATTTTCGTCCGATAATTTTCGGTAGCCGAATTTTCTGTGCATCCCTACTGAGAATGTCTGTTCACATATAGGTGGATCCAAAGAGAACCAACATCTTCTGAGCATGTCTCCTCATGTTTGGAAAGTTCTCCTCCTTGAGAGCAGAGTAGAACTCTAGCAGTGATGCTGACTTAAAGTGCTCTTTCAGTAGTGAACAGTGTTGCAGTGCTGGTATAACTCGGTATAACGGCGTTATACCTCGCTCACTGAGGCTGAAGTACGCGCAATCGCTTTTTACATGGCATTATCCAACCGGACTCCCGGAGAAGCATGCAGCTGCAGAGCCGCAGAGCCAGCGGCGCTCTCTGGGCCGCGCGCTGACGGCCGCGCTGTGAGGCAATAGTATCCAGCTGCAGGACGAGAGCAGCCAAAAAAAACTGTGCATGCGCGCGCACGCGCGCACGCGCACGCGCGTGGAGCGTTTGACCTACTGTCAATTTGCCACTGCACCACTGGTAGTGAATCAGACTGCAGGTCAATGAGTTCAAGCTGAACATCAGTGGGTGCACTATCAACACTGCAGGTAAAGGGAGAGGAAACCAGCTGCATTTCATCCTCAACCTCTTTGAAATCTTGAAAACGCCTTGAAAATTCATCATGCAGTGCTCCCAACATGGATGAGTACCTGTGCCGGTGATCAGCTGATGGTTTGACTTCTTTCAGGGTTTTCATGTGTTTGAGATTGTTGCTGCCTAGTTGCCTTGAAATTAATTGCAACTTTGTCATGAAGGCTTTCACATGGCTATGCATTTCATGAGCAAAAATGCCCTTGCCCTGCAGTTGTGTGTTCAGTAGGGATGGGTACCGTTCACATTTGAACCGATACGGTACCGGTACCTGTGAATCGATACCGGTACCCAACGGTACCTTTTTTCTGTACTTTAGTCTCAAAAAATGTAATCTACCTACCTCAGTTGTGAAAAAAGAAATCCAAACTTCAAATAACCACACTTTCGACCGTTTTCGGCTTGCCCCGACTGCTTTGTTGTTGAATCAAGTCAAATCCTAGGTAAGCGTATATTGTGCGTGTGAACGTTGACATATAAAAAAATAAAATAAAAATAATAATAATATTATCATGTAATCTTTCGCGGGCCGGTCAGAATCATCCCGCGGGCCGTATCCGTACAATGCCCAGGTCTGGTCTACACAGAGGAGAGAGAGGAGAGTCTACACAGAGGAGATAGAGTAGAGTCTACACAGAGGAGAGAGAGTAGAGTCTACACAGAGGAGAGAGAGTAGAGTCTACACACAGAGGAGAGAGAGTAGAGTCTACACACAGAGGAGAGAGAGTAGAGTCTACACAGAGGAGAGAGAGTAGAGTCTACAGAGAGGAGAGAGAGTAGAGTCTACACAGAGGAGATAGAGTAGAGTCTACACAGAGGAGATAGAGTAGAGTCTACACAGAGGAGAGAGAGTAGAGTCTACACAGAGGAGAGAGAGTAGAGTCTACACAGAGGAGATAGAGTAGAGTCTACACAGAGGAGAGAGAGGAGAGTCTACACAGAGGAGAGAGAGTAGAGTCTACACACAGAGGAGAGAGAGTAGAGTCTACACACAGAGGAGGGAGAGTAGAGTCTACACAGAGGAGAGAGAGTAGAGTCTACACAGAGGAGAGAGAGTAGAGTCTACACAGAGGAGAGAGAGGAGAGTACACAGAGAGGAGGGAGAGTAGAGTCTACACAGAGGAGGGAGAGTAGAGTCTACACAGAGGAGGGAGAGTAGAGTCTACAGAGGAGAGAGAGTAGAGTCTACACAGAGGAGGGAGAGTAGAGTCTACAGAGGAGAGAGTAGAGTCTACAGAGGAGAGAGAGTAGAGTCTACACACAGAGGAGATAGAGTAGAGTCTACAGAGAGGAGGGAGAGTAGAGTCTACACACAGAGGAGAGAGAGTAGAGTCTACACAGAGGAGATAGAGTAGAGTCTACACAGAGGAGAGAGAGTAGAGTCTACACAGAGGAGAGAGAGTAGAGTCTACACAGAGGAGAGAGAGTAGAGTCTACACAGAGGAGGGAGAGTAGAATCTACACAGAGGAGAGAGAGTAGAGTCTACACAGAGGAGAGAGAGTAGAGTCTACACACAGAGGAGAGAGAGTAGAGTCTACACAGAGGAGAGAGTAGAGTCTACACAGAGGAGAGAGAGTAGAGTCTACACACAGAGGAGAGAGAGTAGAGTCTACACAGAGGAGAGAGTAGAGTCTACACAGAGGAGAGAGTAGAGTCTACACAGAGGAGAGAGAGTAGAGTCTACACACAGAGGAGAGAGAGTAGAGTCTACAGAGAGGAGAGAGAGTAGAGTCTACACAGAGGAGAGAGAGTAGAGTCTACACAGAGGAGAGAGTAGAGTCTACACAGAGGAGAGAGAGTATAGTCTACACAGAGGAGAGAGAGTAGAGTATACACACAGAGGAGAGAGAGTAGAGTCTACACAGAGGAGAGAGAGTAGAGTCTACACAGAGGAGAGAGAGTAGAGTCTACACAGAGGAGGGAGAGTAGAATATAACAGTTGTATAAAGCAGTTCCTATGCTCTTTAGACCAGTCTTATAAAGCAGTTCCATATGCTCTGTTACGTACCCCAGTAAGGAGACACAACACAAGGCCACAGACAGGGTAGGTGAGGGTGCAGTGACACAAAACCCAAGAAACTATTTGCAAAATAATAGTATTTATTTTTATATACACACAAAAACTCAGCAACACAGAGATCAAGGAGGACTACCAGTGGCACCAAATGAAATATCAAAAGGAAATGAAAGCCCACCCCCCCTTACAGGCGTGGACGCCCAAAAGTACAGGTGGCGGTGCTCACTTCTAAGGCTGGTGTTCTTAACAGCAGGTCACCTACGTGATGCAAAAATGTAGACACCAGGGTATCTTCCTGTCCTCAATGTCCCTGTGTGCGAAGACGAAAGATTAATACAAAAGAAAGACAATCACCATAGGCTGGGTGAACAGGGAATAAACAATTATCCAAAGGTTAAGGTTAACAGAAATGTGCAACAATAAGGAACACAAAAGATACTATGGTATAGTATAGACAACCAGAGCTTTGACCAGCTCTCACACAATACCAGCTCACACAGAGCTTTGACTAGCTCTCACACAAAACCAGCTCACACAGAGCTTTGACTAGCTCTCACACAAAACTAGCTCACACAGAGCTTTGACTAGCTCTCACACAAAACTACCTAAGAGCTCTATACCAAAACACACAAAGAGCCATGGCTCTATAGCAAATTACAGAGAGAGCTCTGCCACAAAGACACAGAATATAGTTACCACAACCAATGAACAGAGAACTAACTAACACTCCACAAAATGGGATATATAAAGGGTGAGTGGATGTTGATTGCAGATCAGCTTCACCTGCCGTTGCACTGGGGTGTAGAGCTGCCGCGGTATTGATGTTTTCCTTACCGCACAAATTTGCGAAATATTTCCTACCGCTGCGGTTATTACCGCACACACACAAAAATAAAAAAAATAAAGTTTGAATGCATTTTTTTTTTTTTTGTAGTCTACTCTTTATAGCATATAGCCTGCCTCTAGTCTAAATGTCTATCTTTAGAGGATGACTTTGCAGCATGAATATTGTTTGGGATTCGGCAAGCACGCATTAGTTATTGAAAGTGAAACACGGATTCGAAGTCTCCCCTCTGGTTGTGCACCGTTCACTCTGTGTCGCGGGCAGGGGTGGTAGCGGCGCGCCCGGCGGTTACCCCCCCGACCCTTTCTTCTTCTTCTTCTTATTATTATAACGTTACTACTTATGATTACAAAGGCATTCGTTTTGTGGCATTTACGTTATATAGTTACACGTTCAATAACATCAGCGTATTTACCGGACCATATCAAGGCAAGCATTACTCAATTCATATCTCAGTTCCTTTCTTTGCTCAGAGCGTGCCGAGTTGTGCCCATTCTGCGGTCTGTTAATAAAGTTTTCAATCAGACAAGTGTATAGAACAAAGGGCTTTTATTATAACATTCGTTGCAGTAAAATCATTATGCCTCATTTAGTGCTCCTGAGGAGCGACGGTAATCCACTCCGGCGGGAGCTAACGTATTAGCCGTGTTGTGAGCTCTGATCAATGGCTGACATTCAGGAAGTAAAAACCTAATACGCGCTTGCCGATTGGTGGTAACACACTGCAGGACGCTCCAACGTGTGACGCGTCTCTCTTCTGACCAATCAGTGGTCTGCAGTGTTTCACGTGACTTTTCTGGTACCCAATAGGGTCGCTTGGAACCTCGACAGAGGAGTACAGTAGGTTATATCTGCAGAGCTGCAAGCCCAACGAGAGCAGGGTACTTTATTATTATTATAAAAAACAGCGGTGATGCGGTATTCAGCCTAACTCTGCGGTGGGCGCGATACCGCGGTAACACCGATACCGCGGCAGCTCTACTGGGGTGAGTTGCTGATTGACCAGCTGGCTGCTGGTGCTGCAACTGGGAGACACCTGTGAATAGGATATGTTACACAGGAGGGAGACAAAAACAGAACAACCAAAACATGCCTATATACACACAACAGATAACATACATTACTCCCTCTATATACATACATAAGGACAGGGTCCGTAACATGCTCTTTAGAACAGGGGTTCCCAAAGTGGGGGTCGCCAGATGATTTAAAAAAATAAATAAAAAATGTAATCCAAAAGAAAAAATATATATATATATTTGTTTTTTTATGCAGTCAGGCCACTGAATTTAGAAGCAGGCCAGGCCAGTGTTTCTAGTTGCAGCAGCGCAATAGTTAGATAACCTAGGTGGGGAACAACCAGGAGATCACTGCATCTCACACAAGTTGGAGAACTATCTCTCTCTCTCTCTTGCTCTCACACACACACAAAGGGAGCCGCATGTGATTGGTGGAGGCGGGACCCTTACAAAAAACTGTTGTTGCTAATCATTGACACATGCTAGCCTGTAATAATCCCCCCCAGAAAAATCTACTTTGCATTTGATATATTGCAAATATATGCCATCACACACACTGGCATTTAAAGGGTTAGAATTATAAAATGAATATGTGGTGTTATGATCGGGGCTGAAGTTGAATAAAATATTGTATTTTTTTTAATCTGACATTACAAAAAAACAGAAAATCCATCCAAATCAGTGTTGTTGCTAATCATACATATGCTAGCCTGTTTTTAACAATAATTTGTGATGCCATTAAAAAGTGGCCTGACTGGGGCTATATTTTGCACTATATCTCCTGGCCTGAATGATTTCCCCAGTCCGGCCCTGGTTAAAAGCCTCCAATGCTTATTAGTGTGTGTGCGTTTGAACGTTTGCATGTTTCAACCATACATTTCCATTTATAAAAAAAAATAATATATATATATATATATATATATATATATATATATATATATATATATATATATATATATATATATATATATATATACATTTGGGGGTCGCGGCCTGAAAAGTTTGGGAACCCCTGCTTTAGAACAGTCTTATAAAGCAGTTCAAGATGCTTTGTAGAACAGTTTCATAAAGCAATTTAAGATGCTCTGTAGAACAGTCTTTATCAACGGTTTCACTGGAGTTGTGTTGCTATGTGAACAGCTTGGATCCATGTTTACTTCCTGTCATCTATTAATATCAACAGACACTGCAATGGGAAGTAAAGGTGGTCCATTTAGAATGTTTATGCAACCTTCTCACGGTGTGTGTGTGTGTGTGTGTGTGTGTGTGTGTGTGTGTGTGTGTGTGTGTGTGTGTGTGTGTGTGTGTGCGTGCGTGCGTGCGTGCGTGCGTGCGTGTGTGCGTGCGTGCGTGCGTGCGTGCGTACGTGCGTGCGTGCGTACGTGCGTGCATGTGTGTGTGTGTGTGTGTGTGTGTGTGTGTGTGTGTGTGTGTGTGTGTGTGTAATGCAGGCAAAAGGCTCTGTCTCTCCGATGAGAATAACGCTATATTAGCTAAACCAAGCATTATTAACGCACACACACACACAGACAAATGCACGCGTGCACACACACACACACACACACACACACACACACACACACACACACACACACACACACACACACACACACACACACACACAGGGCCTCAGGTGGAGGAAGACACTGCTTTATTCACCATGATGGTCCCAGCTGCCTGGCCTGAGGACACACACACACACACACACACCTACACACACACACACACACACACACACACACACACACACACACACACACACACACACACACACACACACACACACACACACACACACACACACACACACACACACACACAATGTAGTCTGCCTCTCTCTCTGTCTGTCTGTCTGCCTATCTGTCTCTCTCTCTCTCTATCTCTCTCTCTCCTTTGTATCTCTCTCAAAACAATCAAACAGAGAAATCTGTGTGTTGGGACTCGTCTCTTTCAAAGTGGAGCATGGTGCGGTTTGCTGTTGGTGTGAACGCAATCAAACTTTATAGTGTGTGTGCGCCACGCGGAAGCACCCTGAGAGGAAGCAGGGAGAGGAGGGGGAGGAAATAGACCCGGAATCCAATCCAATCCAATCCAACTTTATTTGTATAGCACATTTAAAAACAACATGGTTGCCCAAAGTGCTTCACAGTAAAAACCATAATATAGTAAAAAATAACACATAAACACAATACAAAGTACACAGACGACAAACAAAATTACAGCAGCAGACTACTTTTTTTTTTTTTTTTTTTTAACTAGGGAGAACAAATGTGTTATGCCCCCCTAACGATTTTGCAGAGTTGCCACCTTAGTGCATGAAAAGATTGCATCACGTTCAAGGTCATAAAAAACTTAATTTGTAATATTTCGTTCCAATTCTTTTTTTATGAATACCACTATGACCCTAACTCAACATATCTATCAAAGATTCCAAATATTTCCGTTTGTAGGGTTAGGGTTAGGGTTAGGGTTAGGGTTAGGGTTAGGGTTAGGGTTGGGGTTAGGGTTAGGGTTAGGGTTAGGGTTGGGGTTAGGGTTAGGGTTAGGGTTAGGGTTAGGGTTGGGGTTAGGGTTAGGGTTAGGGTTAGGGTTGGGGTTAGGGTTAAGGTTAGGGTTAGGGTTAGGGTTAGGGTTGGGGTTAGGGTTAGGGTTGGGGTTAGGGTTAGGTTAGGGGACTGTTGAGCAAGTGTTGTGGTGGGCACGGCCGCACGGGCACAGGGATGAGATTTTACCTTCTCCTAATCTTTCTGTCTGGGTAACCCTAACCCTAATGGGAAGAAAAAAAACACCAAGGTTTTTGCCTGCAGGCTAAAGTGTATAACTTTTTTTAGAGGTATTCTAATGATGATCCTTTTATATATTGAATATATATCAAAGATGACCAATCTGACCCAATTTCATGACATAATAATCAACACAGCCATCGTTGTACACAGAAACACAAATACATATAGGCAAAAAACAGAAAATAGTCGCTAAGGGGGAAGAAGGGTTAAGATGGGAGCGTTGGGGCCAGCCTAATGTGGGGGGGGGGGGGGGGCAACTCGTTCCACAGTTTGGGGGCTGCAACCGCAAATGCACGGTCCCCCCTGTTTTTTAGCCTGGATTTAGGGACAACCAGGAGGGACTGGTCAGCAGACCTCAGAGACCGTGATGGGGTGTAGGGGTGCAGGATCTCGGTGAGGTGACCATTCATTGCTTTATAAGCAAACAGCAGGATCTTAAAATGTACCCTAAACTGCACAGGCAGCCAATGAAGGGAGGTGAGAACAGGAGTGATGTGCTCCTGTTTGCGTGTCCCTGTCAACAGCCGAGCAGCAGCATTTTGGACCAGCTGAAGACGCAACAGCGAGTCCTGGCCAACACCAACATAGAGCGCATTACAGTAGTCCAGCCGTGTTGTCACAAAGGCATGCATGACTCTCTCAAAGTCTTTAAAGGAGAGAAGAGGCTTGGCCTTGGATAGTTGCTTCAGCTGGAAGAAGCTGGACCTCACCAGAGAATTAATTTGTTTATCCATTTTAAAATCATTTTCTATTTTGACCCCCAGGTTGATGACTATGGGTTTGACACATGAGTCAAGGGCACCATGAGTCAAGGGAATGAAACAAGTGTCTGATCCACGGTCTGCTCGTAGCTGTTTACCGGGAGGCATTTGAATGAGACCTTTGCCTTGGTCCTCTTGAGGCCATTCCACCTCTGTTGCCAAACTGCCACGTTTGGATATCCCAACTGCGCTCAGACTGGGATAGGAGATGGCAAATGTGTTGCTTGGCTGCAGGTGACGTGTTCTTGTTCAGTTGGGCAAGATGTGTTTGGACCTCATCCGTCAGGACCTCCAAGTCGCGATCCAGATGCCAAATGTATTTAGTTTATTCCTTATTGTATTTAGTTTATTTTGTCATTGCATTTGTTTGTCATCCACGAATAAAATATTTTGAGCAGATCTGTCCATATTGCAGAATATTTATACCGAATTTAGGCACTGTGCCAGTGAAGATATTTAATAATTATCAAATATTTTGAGTGAGCAAGTTGTATTTAATGTTTAGTTAGGATAATAGAACCTGACTTTGAATCCAGCCATATGCTATGCTGCCTTGAAAATGTCTCACTTAGTGCCCTCTCTAAACTGGTTGGCGCGGCTAAACCCTCAACCTGTCTGTTTGACCCTCTACCAGCAACTCTCATCAAAAAACTCTTCCCAACTCTAGGCCCTGCCCTTCAACACCTCCTTGTCTACTGCAGTGGTGCCCCTGGCCTTTAAATCAGCCGTCATTAAACCACTACTTAAAAAACCGAACCTCGACCCTCTAATCTTGAAAAATTACAGACCCATCTCCAATCTTCCGTTCCTATCCAAAATATTAGAACGGATTGTCGGAACGCAATGTACTGACCATCTATCAAACAATAATCATAATGAATCTTTTCAATCTGGCTTTAGAGCCTTACACTCCACCGAAATGGCGGTTACCAAAGTCACAAATGACTTACTGCTCTCTTTCGACTCAAACCTAACTTCTGTGCTCTTATTGCTTGATCTCAGTGCAACCTTTGACACTATCGATCATTCGATTCTTCTAGGTCGGCTCGAGAATCATTTTGGCATTCAGGGTCACGCACATGCTTGGTTTAAATCTTATTTAACTGATAGAACACACTGCATGGTCTATAATGATTTAACATCTGAGACCCTCCCAGTGCAATGCGGTGTTCCACAAGGCTCTGTTCTGGGCCCTTTGCTATTTTCGATTTACATGCTACCCCTCGGCAATATCATACGCAAATTTGGCATTAACTTTACGCTGGCATTCATTTTTACGCTGATGACACCCAATTATATATACCTATTAAGCCAAATGATTTCTCCCAATTACAAAATCTTGAGGCTTGCCTGCTTTGAGGATATCTCGCTCAACTTTGATACTTGTCAGTCATGTATCCCAGAGCTCCACCATAAAAAACCTCTGAGTCATTTTTTTATTCCTCCCTCTCATTTAATGCACATATAAAAAATGTCACCAAGATTGCCTTCTTCCATCTTCGTAATATCGCAAAAAATCGCCCCATTTTAACTCTGGCTGATGCTGAAACCCTAATTCATGCTTTTGTCTCATAACGTCTAGACTACTGTAATGCACTTTTTTCAGGCCTACCTAATTCAAGCATCAAAAATCTTCAACTCGTGCAAAATGCGGCTGCACGGATTGCGGCTGCACGGATACTACCTAAAACTAACTCGCCCGCTCGTGCTCTGCGCTCACAAAATGCGGGGCTTCTATCGATCCCTAGGGTTAAAAAGAAATCCGCCGGCCACAGAGACTTTGTCTACCACGCTCCCTACCTGTGGAACAAATTACCTGCTGTCGTCAGGGGCGCCTGCTCTGTCGCCTGCTCTGGCGCCTGCTCTGTCTTTTCTCTATCTCCTTCAACCTACCCTGATCTCACCTGGTCGGGGAATGACCCTTAGATTAATCTGTCTAGTTTAGTTAGTTTTTTAACTTACATTATTTTTATTTTTATTTTTTATTTACAAACATACAAACAAACAAACAAACAACATCATCAGTGAATATTAACATTAGATCAGTTGGTCTTCCCGGTACAAAATACAAAGACAGAATTTACAATACCATTAAACAGACAGAAACAATTACATTATAATATCAAAAAGAAAACTGAAATTAAAGTCAGGTGGTGACATGGGTTCATTGGTCATTTCTATCTTTACACTGTTTATTTACATTTCAATTTAATTTCTTGTTTCCTTTTCATCCTTCTGTGATGTCGTTCCTTTTCTTCCTATATTCCTCCCACTTTTCCCATTTTTAGTCAAATTTCTCCTCTTGCAGCCTCAGCATATGTGTGATTCTCTCCATTTCCTGTATCCCCTCTATTATCTCTGTCCATTGTTCCTTCATCTGTGCTTCTACCCTGCACCACAGCTTAGTCAGTGCTTTCTTGGCTGCTACTAATAGTATCTTAATCAAATATTTGTCTTCTCCCTGAATGTCTTTCTGTGACAAGTTCCCTAGGTATAGTACTAGACCTATCTGGGGTATTTCATATCCTACTATTTCATTTATTATCTCTCCTATCTCTTCCCAATAGTTTCTTATTTTCTGACAACCCCAGAATACGTGTGTATGGTTCGCTAATTCTTGTCCACATTTTCTCCAACATGGTTTCTGTGCTGGTGTGTACTTGCCCTGTATTTCTGGTGTTATAAAGAATCTAATTATGTTTTTCCACCCAAACTCCCTTCATATCCTTGATCCTGTGGTTGATTGTTGTATCTTACATGTGTTATACCATTCCTCCTCTGTTATCTCTATTTCTAACTCTTTCTCCCACTTTTCTTTTATATACAAGGTTGTAATTTCCTTACTGTCCATTATTGCCTGATATAGTGCTGATATAACCCTCCCCTTCCTTCCTTCATATGATTTTACCATTATCTTAATTACCCCATTCTGTTCTTTGTCTCTGTCTTGTTTTATTTCTTTGTTATAGTAATCTCTAATCTGTAAATATCTAAAGTGGTCTCTATTCTCTAGTCCGAATCTTTCTTTCAATTTTTGTAGAGTCTGCATCTCCCCTCCTTCTATCATTGTACATATTGCTGTTATCCCCCCCCCCCCCCCCCCCCCACCTTCAAAAAGAAAAAAGCAACATATTTTTCTATTTACTATTATAATACAGTTAACCACTCTCTCCACCTATTCAAACAGAGCAAGAGCACAATACCATATTCACTTGACTGATGCACTACCCATCAACAGTTAAAATAGCCCTTTACACAAACATTAAATAACAGACCTTTCATTACAATACTATAATAACAGTAGTCACTACCAGAATAGTGACATGCATGCACAACAAAGACAGAAGATTGCGTTGTCTCAATAATTTTAACTATAAAATGAGCTCAAAGTATGAGCTCACTGACTGAAATTTCTAACAAAAAGCATCAATTGTCAAATAATATTGATCACATTAACTAGACTAGATGTTTTTGAGGAAATTAGAAAGGGAACAACAACTTAACCCTTGTGTCTGATCAGATTCTTATTTTTTTGATAACTTTGCAGTGATTATGTTTGTAGCCAATGTGGCAAAGGTGTGTAATCTTTGAATTATCTTGGAATTATTTTGACTTTCTCTTTCATAAATTGTTTATTCAACTTCAGCCCCAATCATAACCACCACATATTGTTTTTTGTAATGTCAGATTTAACAACTCCTTTCAGAAAAGTGGGAGTGTGCCATTTGCCATTCCATTCGCCGCCTCCGCTGTCAATCAGTTGTATCGCCTGGTCCCGCCTCCACCAATCACAAGCGGCAGCACGGCTCCATTGTGTGTGTGTGATCCGCGTGAGGGAGAGAGAGTCAGATAGTTCTCCAACTCTGTCGCAGACAGTTAAATCCTGGTTGTTCTCCACCCACCTAGGTTATCTAACTATCGCGCCGTGCCGCCGCCACAACTAGAAACAATGGCCTGGCAAAAAAAAAATAAAAAATTATAATAAAAAAAAAAATATATATATATATATAGGCCATATATATACAGGCCAACGGGAGCACCGGGAGTTTTCCCGGTGGCCTGGCCTGCACAGATTAAAAAAAAAATATATATATATATATATATATATATATATATATATTTTTTTTTTTTTTTTTTTTTTTTTTTTTTTTTTTTTTTTTAATCTGCGCAGGCCAGGCCACCGGGAAAACTCCCGGTGCTCCCGATGGCCAGTCCGGGCCTGACCGGGAGGATGCGACCCTCTCTGCGCTGCCCCTTTGCCTCAAATAGATCCGCTATCAGCTCTATCTTTAATCTTTCAAAATGTTCAGTTGCTATTGCATGCACTTATCTGTGTTTCACCACACATCTGTCCGACATCTCCACCTGGATGACAACCAACCACCTCAAACTGAACCTAAGCAAAACAGAATTGCTCCACCTGCCGGCCAAATCCTCCCCCCTGACCGACCTTTCCATCGCAGTCGAGAATGCAGCTGTGACCGTGTCCCCGACCGCCAAGAACCTTGGTGTTGTCCTCGACGACCAGTTGAACTTCTCTGCTCACATCGCAGCGACAACCAGAACCTGCCGATTCCTCCTGAGCAACGTCAGAAGGATCCGCCCTTTCCTGACAAAAGAAGCCACCCAACTCCTCGTTCAATCAACAGTCATCTCCCGCCTCGACTACTGCAACGCACTGCTCGCTGGCCTCCCGGCCACTGCCACTAAGCCTCTTCAACTCATTCAGAACGCAGCGGCCCGCCTGATCTCAAACCTACCGAAGTCGGCCCATGTCACCCCACTTCTTAGGGACCTGCACTGGCTCCCAATTGCTGCACGAATCCGCTTCAAGGCCCTCGACCTAGCAAAGGGAACCGCTCCTGCCTACCTCCGGTCAATGGTCTCTAACTACACACCCTCAAGACCCCTACGCTCTGCATCTTCTGGCCGCCTCAGACCTACTCCTATCCAAGCTCCGGGAGGGTCATCAAAGAGAAGTCGCCTATTCTCAGTCCTTGCCCCACAATGGTGGAATGAACTACCCACCCCAGTTAGGACAGCCGAAACACGTCCAATCTTTCGCCGTCGACTAAAGATGCACTTTTTCAACCATTATCTGAATTTTAAAAAAATTATTAAAAAAATTAAATAAAAATATCTAACCCTAACTAACCATACTGTCATGCACTTGTCCTAATAAACTAACCTACACTGTAGCACTCAACACTTTGATGAACATTGTTGCTCAGCTGATAGAGTTGTGCCCTTCCTGATGGCTTGTCATACAGAACTTGTAAGTCGCTTTGGATAAAAGTGTCAGCTAAATGACTAAATGTAAATGTAAATGTATGAATGGCCCTTCTAAGGTTTCTTTCCTCCACATTGCCTGTGGTGCATTTTTTCCTATTGCTAGGTTTTAGTGAGTTTTTCCTTACCTTCGCGTGGGGTATGCCTGGGAGTGTTGCATTTATTTAGCATTTATTTAAAAAAAATTTGACTTTATGGTGTTTTTGTTTTGTTCTTGACTTATTGTGATGTTTCTTCTTGACTTGTTTAAAGAAGACGTGTCCGGCCCATGGGGACATTAACGTTTGTTGTCGGGCCTTACAAATAAATTTGATTTGATTTGATTTTGATTTGCATTATCATATACTCCAGAATAAATGTTTCATTGGCCTGCTTCCAGTGTCTAATCCTCATGGACCCGACAACACGTTATAAATAAAGTTTATTCTGGAGCATATAAGTGTGCGGCAGTGGTACAATGGGAATGTGAGTGCAGTCAATAATGATAATAATAATAAACATATTTATATAGCACCTTTCATACACGGATTGCAGTTCAAAGTGCTTTATATAATGAATACATAATAAAACAAGTAGCAAATAAAAGTTGCATCATGATGCAAAATCTAAATCAATCAATAATGCCGACAACATTGGGAAAGCCAACAACGTTAAATAACTATATTTAAATAAAAAATACGATTGCATGGGATCTCTGGGTGGCTGGCTCAATATCATCCTTGATTTCATCCAGAGTGATATTCTTTCACGGTCACGCCTGGCATTACAATGCCTGCGTCTGGCAACAATTACTGCTGCCATGATCACCTGTGACTGTGATCATGCTGGCAGTCATCATCATCATCAAATCTTTATTTGAATAGGCAGGTTAATTAAGAACAAGTTCTTATTTTCAATAACGGCCTATTTGGGGGTAAAAAGCCCCCTAGGGGAAAGGGGATGGGGGATAAAATCAAATAAATAAAAATAAAACACAAAACACAAAGGAACATTATTAAAAAGGCAGGACATACATACAGAGCAACAACTGAACTGAACAACAACTGGCGGACAACAGAACAATAGTGGCAGCATGGTGTTAGCACATGGAGAAACATCTACATGAGTGCTCTAGGGAGTTTGTTAAAGTTTCCTTAAACAATCGAATTGAAATAAACGTTTCCATATTTAAGGTTTTTTGTAGTGTGTTCCAGCTATCAGTGACGCTGGCATGATGCGTCTTTATAGCTCTTAGGGATTTGCGCTTATTTACCACCATGTCTGTGAAGATGGTAGGTGCGGGGCAATAACTGCTCGTTGCAATTGACGCCGGGCTTTGTGGATTCGGAGCATTTCTGGACGAGTCTCATTTGCATAGAAAGGGGACATGTTTCATCCATATTACCTCATTTAAATACGTGCCAATTGCATCGGACGCAATGCTGACGGAATGCAGTTGCCACCTCATTTCACCTGTTGTGCGTCCTCTGTGGATACTGAAGTAACATTTAATTCATATGGCCAATTGATTTGATACCAAGTTAAGCAAATACAGCTGTCTGTCTGAAACAAACACTCACTCAAGTTCAAGTTCTCAAGTTCAAGTTCTTTAATAGTTGTCATACAGAAGTACAGAATACTTTCATACAAAATGCTTCTTACTGTTACGCTCCAGAGACTGTGCTAGACAAGATAGTATCAAATAACATAATAACATAATATAGCATGAATTTAGAACAAGAAAATGAGGTCACAGTGTTCGGTATAGACATATGTACAATGTTCTGAGTTACCATATAATATACAATACACAATACTATGCAGTGTACTAATGTACAGTACTATCTAGTGCAAAGCAGAAATGGGATGAGGTACAATTT
>NC_140173.1:95354891-95467391 GCF_963971535.1 Notolepis coatsorum | reverse complement strand
ACGCTACTGCTGCTGTGTGCTGTGAGCCGAGAGCCAGCCACTCTTTGAATAGTATACAACTGCAGAGCCGCAGAGCCAGCGGCGCTATCAGGTCCGGTCTGGGGACCGCTCCGCAGCACCACCCACCCAATGGCCGAATTGCCAATGGCTGAATTGGAGTACTGCACTGTGCGGGCACAACTGTGAGCTCTGCGGCTCTGCAGCTGCACGCCTCTCGCTAATCCAGCACCAAGCTCCCGCACCAGTAAACTGTCGGGGGCATTTTGTGCCCCCTTAAATGATTTTCGGGGGCATTTTGTCCATTTTCACGGGCATTTTGCCCCGAGCCCCCGTTAATTTCGCACCCTGGAGTAACACCTTCAACCAGGAGAGAGTAACACCTTCATCCAGGACCAGGAGAGAGTAACACCTTCAACCAGGAGAGAGTAACACCTTCAACCAGGACCAGGAGAGAGTAACACCTTCAACCAGGACCAGGAGAGAGTAACACCTTCAACCAGGAGAGAGTAACACCTTCAACCAGGAGAGCATAACACCTTCAACCAGGAGAGAGTAACACCTTCAACCAGGAGAGAGTAACACCTTCAACCAGGAGAGAGTAACACCTTCAACCAGGAGAGAGTAACACCTTCAACCAGGACCAGGAGAGAGTAACACCTTCAACCAGGAGAGAGTAACACCTTCAACCAGGACCAGGAGAGAGTAACACCTTCAACCAGGAGAGAGTAACACCTTCAACCAGGAGGGAGTAATACCTTCAACCAGGACCAGGAGAGAGTAACACCTTCAACCAGGAGAGAGTAACACCTTCAACCAGGACCAGGAGAGAGTAACACCTTCAACCAGGAGAGAGTAACACCTTCAACCAGGAGAGAGTAACACCTTCAACCAGGACCAGGAGAGAGTAACACCTTCAACCAGGACCAGGAGAGAGTAACACCTTCAACCAGGAGAGCATAACACCTTCAACCAGGAGAGAGTAACACCTTCAACCAGGACCAGGAGAGAGTAACACCTTCAACCAGGAGAGAGTAACACCTTCAACCAGGACCAGGAGAGAGTAACACCTTCAACCAGGACCAGGAGAGAGTAACACCTTCAACCAGGAGAGAGTAACACCTTCAACCAGGAGAGCATAACACCTTCAACCAGGAGAGAGTAACACCTTCAACCAGGAGAGAGTAACACCTTCAACCAGGAGAGAGTAACACCTTCAACCAGGAGAGAGTAACACCTTCAACCAGGAGAGAGTAACACCTTCAACCAGGACCAGGAGAGAGTAACACCTTCAACCAGGAGAGAGTAACACCTTCAACCAGGAGAGAGTAACAGCTTCAACCAGGAGAGAATAACACCTTCAACCAGGACCAGGAGAGAGTAACACCTTCAACCAGGAGAGAGTAACACCTTCAACCAGGACCTGGAGAGAGTAACACCTTCAACCAGGAGAGAGTAACACCTTCAACCAGGAGAGAGTAACACCTTCAACCAGGAGAGAGTAACACCTTCAACCAGGAGAGAGTAACACCTTCAACCAGTAACACCTTTAACCAGGAGAGATTAACACCTTTAACCAGGAGAGAGTAACACCTTCAACCAGGAGAGAGTAACACCTTCAACCAGGAGAGCATAACACCTTCAACCAGGAGAGAGTAACACCTTTAACCAGGAGAGAGTAACACCTTTAACCAGGAGAGAGTAAGACCTTCAACCAGGAGAGAGTAACACCTTCAACCAGGAGAGCATAACACCTTCAACCAGGAGAGAGTAACACCTTTAACCAGGAGAGAGTAACACCTTCAACCAGGAGAGAGTAACACCTTCAACCAGGAGAGAGTAACACCTTTAACCAGGAGAGAGTGACACCTTTAACCAGGAGAGAGTAACACCTTTAACCAGAAGAGAGTAAGACCTTTAACCAGGAGAGCGTAACACCTTTAACCAGGAGAGAGTAACACCTTTAACCAGGAGAGAGTAACACCTTTAACCAGGAGAGAGTAACACCTTTAACCAGGAGAGAGTAACACCTTCAACCAGGAGAGAGTAACACCTTCAACCAGTAACACCTTCAACCAGGAGAGAGTAACACCTTCAACCAGTAACACCTTCAACCAGGAGAGAGTAACACCTTCAACCAGTAACACCTTCAACCAGGAGAGAGTAACACCTTCAACCAGTAACACCTTCAACCAGGAGAGAATAACACCTTCAACCAGGAGAGAGTAACACCTTTAACCAGGAGAGAGTAAGACCTTTAACCAGGAGAGCGTAACACCTTCAACCAGGAGAGAGTAACACCTTCAACCAGGAGAGAGTAACACCACAAGGCGAGATCAAGGGCCGCAGTGGCGTCCTGACGCTGAGCGTCACCAGTATTCATAGAACTTGGTTATATACATAACCTTACGTTCTATTTCATACTGGCTGCCGCTCAGCGTCATCTGCACTACAGGACCTGAGCGGGAGCCTGAAACTCGACAAATGTACCCCACTGAGGCCCCCCACAACCATCAGACCGGGGAGGACCGAGCCCCCCGACCCTCCCTAATGGAGGATACCCTCCCTATTGGAAGACGGGAGGGAGACGGATCCGACCGTCCGAAGAGGAACTCAAGCAACTCAACGCACAGGGTGAGCAGATCGTGGCTTGACCCCACGACTACGCACGCGCACAACCCGCATGCCACCAGGCAACGAACGGAAGGAACAACCCTCGTTACTGCCCCCAAAATCACGGAGTCAAGAGCAAACTCAACCCTGTGGCAAGGCCGTAGCAGCGGAGCGCGAAGGAAGACCCAGACCCACTGAAGGGACTGGATCCCTTGGAAAAAGGGGGGCCCGGAGAGGTCAATGACGCCAGGCATCAAGACCCCACCAGGCGGTCACTTAGTGACACCGCCCCCCACATCGCCAGCGTATTCGGATAGGGCCCCTCCAAGAGCGGGCCCTTTCCCCCCAATAGTACACCGCCTGGCACACTGACCCTGCAACACAGGCAGTCAGCATGGCCGTAAAGCACTCAAAAAAATTTAACCAATGGAAGCAGGCAGCGCACCGGGGAAACCAGGCAGCAGGCTGTAGACCTGAGCCTGGAGCACTGCGGACGAGACAGGCGCCAAAGGGGTCAACTGAAAACAGCCCCCCCGGCGGAAAGGGCGTATGCTGGCGTTGTTGAGTACCATGACAAAGTCTCCATAAAAAAAAACCACCCAGAGGGGTCGAGGCAGAGAAGGCTGACACGATTGGCAGACGTCATGAACGTGCAGGGGCACACTCAACCGGGTAACCCGGGAGTTGACTCTGCTCCAACACACCAGGGAATCAACCACCCTCTCGGTACACAGACGGTGGTTGTTCCTATAACCCCTCAAGAAAAAGGGTTATCCCAGGCCTACGGTTTCGACAAAACATTACTTCGGACCGGGCCCGGCGGCTCGGGAAGCACACAGGGTTACCAGAGGAGGTCCAGAAGACCACCCCAACAGCCCCCTCTTCGCCATGCGTGAGAGAGGAGCGAAAGAAAGGAGAACCAGCCCCTTATAATAGTGCCAGGTACAACATGTACCCAACAAAGGGTCTCCATAACGCCTAACCCCGTGACACCCGGGCCGACCCGGCATTTTTCCCGCTGAAAAAAGCGCAAGTCCCTCAGGGTACCAGAACAGCAGATCTGCATCCCCGGCGGACAACGGGTTAGCTGACCTGGACCAGCGTGACCAGAACCAGTCCTGTGCCCTAACCACGCCGACATGCCCACTCCAGGAGAGGGGGCAGGAATGCGTGTCGATCTAAAACATGAAAAGAGAGCGCCACCCAGACGGTCCCATTTATACCGCGCTCAGTGGCCCACCCCCAAGGGCGTGAGACCCCTCTACCTATTGTGGTGATTTATACTAACCACTAGATGGCCCATCTACCAGGGTACCGTGACCCAGTCTCTATAAATGTCATAATGAGACACCTGTTGCATGTTGACATGTACGTTACCTACCTACCTGTTGTATGCTACCTAACTACTACCAGGACCTAAATAAATGATATTCAAAGAACCCCAGTTTCTTCATTGATGGACAGAAACATTACATGGTACCAGGAGTGTAATCACGAGTCGTCATGATGGAAAGTGTGAAGCCGCCGGACGCTGTGAATTGGACTGGTAATGTGGATTATGAGTGGCGTACCTTCAAACAGCGTTTTATGCTGTACCTGATGGCTGTTGGACTGGAAGGGAAGTCTGAAACGAGGCGTATTGCACTGCTTCTGACCATCGCGGGACAACAAGCTGTGGAAGTATATAACACGTTTGTGTTCGCCGATGCAGATGACAGAGAGAAATTTGCGGAGGTTGTCAAGAAGTTTGATGAACACTGTTCGCCGAAGAAGAACGAAACCTTTGAAAGGTATGTGTTTCGCTCGAGGATGCAACAGTCTGCTGAAAGTTGTGATATGTTTCTAACAGACTTAAAGCTAAAAGCTAGAACGTGTAATTTTGGAGATGTGCACGATTCTATGATCCGTGATCAGATTGTGTTTGGCGTACTGGATTCGAAACTGAGGGAGAGGTTACTGCTGGAGACAGAGCTAACCCTTGAATCCGCTGTGAGAATATGTCACGCAAGTGAATTAGCAGTACAGCATGCCAGAACATTTGCGGGGGACGCTAGAGACGGAGCAGCGGTTGCTATGGTGACGAGGAAGCCCTACAACAAGGGAGAAAGGGGGCGGTACAATCAACAAAAGGGATCAGACACTTTCCAATGTAAAAGATGTGGTACTCGTCATGCACCAAGACAATGCCCAGCATATGGAAAAATGTGCCATAAGTGTCAAGGACAAAATCACTTTTCCAAGCAATGCTTTGCCAAGGGAAAAAAAGGCAGGGGTGAACGTGTACACACAGTGGAGGAAAATGACCCGTGTGATTCCTTCTTTGTGGGCATGGTGACACAGGATGAGGACAAACAGACAAAGGTGAATAGAGTGGAGCAGGACAAGTGGACCGAGCCATTGCATATAAATGGAGCTGTAATTGCTTTTAAACTGGATACAGGAGCAAAGGCTAACATGATAAATGAACTTCACATAAGAAACATGAAAGTGAAGCCCCACATTTGTCCTAATCCCATTCCACTCAAAGCCTACAATGGACAGCCCATCCCCACAAGAGGAATGTGCAGACTGAACGTGAGAGTTAAAGGCAAAGAGCATCACCTCATGTTTGTAATAGTTCCAGATGGACATGACTCACTGTTGGGAGATGAGGCATGTGAACAATTGGGTTTAGTCAAGAGCAGTGGTGCGTTATTAAAATCATCGGGGGTTGCACGCACCACGTGCACGCGCGCTCCCGGCGCGTGCGCGCGCTCCCGCGAATGCGCATTTAATGTCCCCTCGCTTGAGCGCAGACTGGAGACAGTGCCTGATTGCCTCTACGAATGGAATGTAACACATGTCTTCACAACAGGTTGGGTGTGAATGTATCTGAGAGCGTATTTAGCACACCTGACGACCAGCGCTATTGATATGCAAATAGCGAGTACTTATCATGGGGTGGCACGGAGTGCAACCCCGTCCCATGAAGAACGCATGCCTGGTCAAGAGGATGTATAGCATCAAAACAAATGCACAGAACGACGTAGAGACAATAGTGGATCAGTATACTGATGTATTCAAAGGGTTTGGTGTCTTACCATACACCTACAAGATCCAACTAAAAGAGGATGCACAGCCAGTCATACATGCTCCCAGGCGAGTTCCAGCACCGCTCAGAGAGAAGGTGAAGCAAGAGCTCGACCGAATGATGTCACTGGGGGTGATAAAGAGAGTGGAGGAGCCCACTGAGTGGGTGAATTCGATGGTGTGTGCCAAGAAGCCAAATGGTGATATACGTCTGTGCATGGATCCAAAAGACCTAAATGCAAACATAAAAAGAGAGCATTATCAGATTCCAACAAGAGAGGAGATAACAAGTGAAATGGCCGGTGCAAAGTATTTCAGTAAATTAGATGCTTCACAGGGCTTTTGGCAGATCAAACTGCACGAAGACAGCACAAAGTACTGTACATTCAATACACCGTTTGGCCGCTATTAGTTCCAGAGAATGCCTTTTGGAATATGCTCTGCTCCTGAAGTGTTCCACAGATCTATGGAGCACATACTGGAAGGTATAGAGGGAGCACGAGTGTATGTGGATGATGTGGTGGTGTGGGGATCCACACTGGAGCAGCACAATGAGAGGCTCATCAAGGTTCTGCAAAATGTCAAAAGGCATGGACTGAAGCTCAACAGAGCAAAATGCCAGTTTGGTGTGAGGGAAATCACCTTTCTGGGAGACAAGCTTTCGAGTGCAGGTGTCGAGCCTGACATCCGCAAGGTGAAAGCTATAGTGGAGATGCCAAGACCTGAGGATAAGCAAGGTGTGTTGAGAATGATGGGAATGATAAACTTCGTTGGAAAGTTCATACCAACTTTGTCAACCAAGACAGTGCACCTCAGACAGCTGTTACACCACAAGTGTGACTTCAAGTGGACTCGTCCAAAAGGATAAAGATTTCCACTGACTCATCCAAAAATGGGATTGGAGCGGTGCTGCTACAAGCGGATGGAGATGATTGGAGGCCAGTTGCCTATGCATCAAGAACGATGACAGTAACTGAATGTCGCTATGCACAAATTGAAAAGGAGTGTTTAGGACTAGTCTATAAGTCCTAAGAAGGAATCGACGAAGCTTGTTGAAAACACCAGAGACACTTGGAGAACGGTCAACAGCTGATGACGAAGTTTGCACCACAGCAGCACCACCGACAGCTGGGCTGACAAACTTGCCACCACCAGCTGACCAGACACCTTCAACTCCAGTACTGAGAAGATCTACACATCAGTCTAGACCACCTGACAGACTTCAGTATTTGTAAAGAACAGCACAGAGCTCTATCCTTTTGCATTAAAAAATATATATAAAAAAAAAATTGAAGGGGAAAAAGGAAGATAATTATAGAGCATGATATATATCTATATATGACGTTGATTTATGGTATGCAGATTAAAGTAAATAAAAATATTTGTATTTGGAAATAGCAACAGTAGAAAAAACTAAAAGATGACTGTGTTTTGAGTCAACAGAAATGTTTACATTTATTGTTGTATGCCGGTATAGCATTTAAAGAAAGGAGGATGTGGTGATTTATACTAACCACTAGATGGCCCCATCTACCAGGGTACCGCGACCCAGTCTCTATAAATGTCATAATGAGACACCTGTTGCATGTTGACATGTACGTTACCTACCTACCTGTTGTATGCTACCTAACTACTACCAGGACCTAAATAAATGATATTCAAAGAACCCCAGTTTCTTCATTGATGGACAGAAACATTACACCTATGTTCTGATCTATTCCGTTAACATCCCCCAGATATGAACGAGAATCCGTCGAGACCCAGTAACAGGCTCTCGGAAGAGGAAAAAATCCCCCATCCCAGTTGCCCTATAAAAACGCTGTTTTAATAACAAGCAACCAAGGCGTACTAGCCTCCTGCATGATTCTTAACAGAAACACCCCGAGCCAGCACTATGTATGGGTCGGGACCCAAACATATCAATGGACAGTCTAACCAGACCCCACATTGATCCTTCAAGGCGCCTGGGAGAACGACAAGAAGGTTGTTGTGCTTCATATTCTCCACTCTTTTTATTAAAAAAGAAAGAAACACCGACTGACATGAATCCCACGTGACGCAGCCGAGGGTATTTTTTTTTTTACATTTTTACATCCCGCCACCCTCACCATAGAGACTTCCAGAGAGACTTCCCACGTGAGAGACTTCCCACGTGAGCCATAGATTGAAAAGTCATGGTAACATTGAGTCATGTGGCCAACCGACTCAAGTTACACGTATATATCGAGCGTAGTAGAACAGTAAGTTCCTACGCTCTGCCCCGACAATTTGACAACAACAGATCCTACATACGGGTCTAAACTCACGGAAGCCGTCGTCCAATAGAAACGTGCCTAGTGACGTTTGCTATGACGGGGGGAAACCCAAGACTCAACCGCCCGTGATAGGTGCAGAGTCTGGGAAACCGGCCCCCCCCCCCCCTCCTTGCCAAGCCGCCTAACAGCTTGGCCCTGACCGAATGAAGATTCCAATACCCCCCTGACCAATCAGAAGAGGGAAGGAGGGGTTTATCCGGTACCCCCTCACAAGCCCAACCCTTGCATACGACAACAACAATAGCCATATGATACCTTCAGTAGCAATGCTAATGAATAGCACAAGCTAATTCAATGCACGCTAACCACAGACACATCTGTGAACAGGGTTTATAGCAAGACCAAGTTGTGTGTGTGTGAACCTGACACCTGTATCTATGTTGTACACAAAAAATCTGATAGAGAGAGAGAGCGGCTGAGCCGCGGTACGTTTTCATACGAGCATTACTGCAAACCAACACAATAGTGTTGCAGCTCAATATCACTGTTTAAGCAACAGAGCACACAACTAACCTCTACTTTTATGTGGAGATTCAGGTCGAGGCAGAAAAAACCCTTTTTCAACCGAGTGTAGGCTGCAGGCCTTGCTTAAGCTCTAACATGAAAATAACGTCTAGCCCTCCTATCAAACCCATACTAGCGAAAGATTCACACATTGCATCCCCATCATATGTTTGGTGAATAAACACACAGTTTGTTAACAAAAAATACAGTCCCCCTTTAGGAGGGACTCTTTATTTTCCAACAAAAATCATAGAGGGGCCGGGAAGGGAAACAGGGGGGGACCACAGAGGGAAAAAGTCAACTGAAGTCTTAGCGACGCCTGCCACGAGCCGCTCGGGGCTTCCCACCCCGTGGAGCCCCGGAGGGACGGTAAACGATCGGCGGCTGGTCTCGACGATCCCTACCGTCACCTCCGGGCGTAGATGGGCCGGCTGCAGTGGCGGAGGCGCCCTCTCTCCTCCTGGCCTTCTTCGCTGAAGGTCCAGCAGTGGCGGTGGTAGCAGCGGCGGCCACGGCGGAGGAACCTCGATGACGCGGCGGCCGTCTGACTCCACCGGCAACATCGGG
This sequence comes from Notolepis coatsorum, assembly GCF_963971535.1. Classification (NCBI taxonomy): domain Eukaryota; kingdom Metazoa; phylum Chordata; class Actinopteri; order Aulopiformes; family Paralepididae; genus Notolepis; species Notolepis coatsorum. Next base: position 95,458,326 of record NC_140173.1, on the reverse strand, counting down.
CGGGGGGAAATGAGGCTGGAGCACGGAGCGCTCCTCCTGCATCTCCCTGCAGGTTGAGGTCATCAGCTGCAGTGCCGACCCGAATAGTCCAGCCTCGGAGAGGGGTGCCGTCAGAAGGGGAGTCCTCTTCTTCTCCGGCACACGCGCCTGCTCCAGCCAAAGGTGGCGCTGGATCAGAGTGGCCAGGGCACGCACTTTCCCAGCGGCTGAATCAGATGCCGACTGCCGACTGGGCGAGCTGATCATGCTGTAAATCAGTCAGCTCCGTGCCGCCCGTCAATATCCCGGACATGAATCTCGCCAGCTGCGCGATGTTAGAAGTGGCAGCTAGAGATTGTGTTCCGGAGATAAATGACTGGTCGCTCCAAAATGCCAACCGCCTCGCCGATTTCCCTTGGGGAACCGGCTTCCGTAACGGCTCCCACACCACCTCAGGACAAAGGAGCGCCGCCATCGGCCTATCAAGCCGTGGCACGCCCTCCTTCATGCCGTCTACCAAACCCGCCACCCGCGTGACTTGCACGTAGGTGGGAGTAAGGCCCATGATGTGGGAGACCACCTGGCCCTGACGGACGTAGGCCGCCATTGAGGGGAAAAATGGGTAGACAACGTCCACCCCTCTCACCGGGCGACGTTGCCATAGATGACCTATGAGATCGTCAGGGACAGGAACAGGCAGTGGCTGCGGCAGCGGCACGCCGTTTGCGACTGCCGCCGTCGCCATGAGCTCGGGAAACAAAGCACGCAGTTCCCCCTGCATACTTTCCTCCTCCGAGCCGGCGTCCCTCACATACAGCAGACTACTGGTCAAGGAGCCACATTCTGATGTGGCTGATAGCAAGGCATCCCGCCGCCGAGTCGGAGGTTCTAACCCAACATCTGCGGACGAGGAACCCCAAGGAGACATCTCACCCCCCTCCAGTGTTACCTGGACAGGCAGGGGACATGTCTCCACCGGGCCTTCAAACAAGAACCCGTCCGCCTCTATCATGTAGTCCTCTGTCTCCATCGGGCATGTAGAGACCGACGCATCCTCATCTGGCTCCAGCAACTCACCAAAACCAGGCCGTTCGCGTCTGCAAGCCACCATCTTGCGACGGGAGCGAGCTGACGCAAAAAGTTTGCGTCTCAAATCCCCCGCAACCAAAGGAGCCGGCCGCCCAACAGCGGACGACTCCCCGGAAGCAGAGGAACCAGAGCCGGAACCAGGCCATCGCACAGGAGACGACACTGGTGCACCAGCTCCTTGGAGAGGCAAACTACCCCTTCGGACGCTTACCGGGTGTGGCTGCCGACCACGAGAGAGGCCTCAACCCCGCTCCAAGACGCACGACAGAGGCGGCGATGGAGAACCGCTGGTGAAGAGTAGCGTTGCGAGCGCGACCCTCCGAAGTAGACATTATGACTTAGCTTTTTTCTTTCTAAATATATGAGAGAAGAAAAAAGCAAGAAAAAATTTAAACACGTCTCAACTTTCTTCAGCTAACAACCTCGTCAAGTGTGGGATCTACCGAAGGCACTTCCTTGTGGTGAAAGTGAAGAAGGAGGCGAGTAAGTGACCACACACCTGCTTATGAAGGTAAGCGGATAGGGGTGTGGCCAGACGAATGTTGGGATGTAAATTTTTTATGCAGTGCTCGTGCACGAAGTGAAGTGCGTGCAGATGACGCTGAGCGGCAGCCAGTATGAAATAGAACCAGGAGAGAGTAACAACTTTAACCAGGAGAGCGTAACACCTTCAACCAGGAGAGAGTAACACCTTCAACCAGTAACACCTTTAACCAGGAGAGAGTAACACCTTTAACCAGGAGAGAGTAACACCTTTAACCAGGAGAGAGTAACACCTTTAACCAGGAGAGCGTAAAAACCTTCAACCAGGAGAGAGTAACACCTTCAACCAGGAGAGAGTAATACCTTTAACCAGGAGAGAGTAACACTTTCAACCAGGAGAGAGTAAGACCTTTAACCAGGAAAGAGTAAGACCTTTAACCAGGAGAGCGTAATGCACATGGAGGTTCAAACTATTTGCCCCAGAATCTCTCCCCTCTCCACGCTGAACAGGTGCCCCAACCAAGCAGTAGAAGTCGCTAATGCAATGACCGGGACCCTCAATGACCCTCACCGACTTCCCAAGCCGGAGGCACTGCTGCCAGGGACTGAACCCGGGTCTCTGTGGTGGTAGGCGAGTGCTTTTACAGACTCCCCGAAAACGTTTTTAACCTATAGGAAAGTAACCCCACCTCCACCAGTATGCAGGAGAGCTCAAGAGCAGTCCTGATCCGTTAGAGTGGGTGTGAATGTGCATGCAGCGTGGTACATTGTATTGTTTTACAAATAAAACTGTCTATCATTCTGCTCTCAGATGAATTACTGGTGATAGATCTGTATGTGCACTCACCACTGTATCCTGTATGATAAAGTGAGTTGGTCTTCTCTGGCAGTGAGGCAAAAGAAACATTGGTATTTGTTTATCTTTAAGGCCATTGCCAGGAAATTACCACCTTATATCACAATGTTGCTACAGTAGATTGGAATTATGGACTGACACATTCAGAGTCTCCAGAGTACAGACTGAACAAGTCAGCCTTTTGCTTTAATGCTGCAGCTTCATGGAATGATCTTCAACTCACAGTAAAAATCAATACTCCACTAACAAATGGACAATTTAAAAACATAATTGCACAAATCTGCCTGCTTCAGTTTGTAACTGTTTTTAATTTTGATCTTTCTTTCTTTCTTTTTTTCATCTGTGTTTTTGTCCTGTTTATTCAGTGTCTAATAATCTAACTCAGATTTTCTCTTCCTTTATCTTTATGTTGTGTTTTTACCTTGCCAAAATGTATTCCAGGGGTCCAAACAACGAGACGTAAGATGGTTTTGGACAGTGTCTGTTTTAAAACGCCACCACGGGAAGATAGTCTATTTGCCAACACAATGAACCCGGAAATTTTGGAACCACCAAACTTTTATGATAGATATGGATAGTATGGGTCACCAGCACTTAGAAACTGCCGGATGCTAAGTTGTACATGTTGGGCATAATTAACACATTTGCATAATCACTTAAATGGACAAATCTCGGAAACTACTTGATCAATTTCAACAATGTTGGAGTGGTTTTGGGGGTTATTCGGGATGCTGAATCCATTTATGATAAGAGTTTCGGAATTGCAATATTTACTGGAATTGACCAAATTTCAATTTCAAGAGAAATTCTGCTGAATAATATTATGGGGAAACATACTCCTTGCTTACAAGTCTTGGTTATCATAGACTCAGGTCTGTAAGCTTTAAAGGTGCTATGCATTATAAATGTCATTTTTCAGTCTCTAGCATTGTATTATAGTAATAGGAGTTCGTATCAATGTGTTTTTGGGCCTAAATACTATATTGGCGAATTCCTCAGCTACAGCCCATCCCCTCTTTGCCTCTAGTAAATCAGGTCATGTTGATTTGACGACCTGGTGCATGTCACAGGGCGCTGTTTATAGCGCACGGTGATGTGATTGGCTCTGTGGTTTTAGTAATGCCCGCCTCCATTCTTGCTACCTGCAGGGTGGAAGGCTTGTCCAGAAGATCACTAATCAGCTGAAGCCTGATGCGGTTCCCTCGGTCTTCGACAGACAGACCGGCGTTAGCTCTCGGGACTCGGGAGCGATCGCTAGCTACTTAGCACCAGCCGGGGCCGGCGTTAGCAACCGGGAGCGTCGTTGAGCATTCAGCCTGCTGGCTACCTAGATCCACTTCAACCAGCGTCGCGGAGCATTCAGCCTGCTGGCTACACAGCTTGTCGGTGTGCTAATAGCCTCTGCAAGCTAACGGTAGCTGGCTCCAGGCTATTAGCACATCGACAAGCTGCTGGAGCTCCCGACGCTCGGCTGGTTGAAGTGGATCTAGGTAGCCAGCAGGCTGAATGCTCCGCGACGCTCCCGGTTGCTATCATGTGCAGGTCCTCTTCTCAGACCTGTGTGGCAAAGCACTGCACACGCATCATGCAAGCTACACATCGCTGCATGTTGATCAATGGTGGCCCACTCGGTGCATCACAGTGGGCTACTATTGTGCTAACAACAACCGCGGTGTCCGGCTTGTCGGCCGGCATGAGTGCTCGATTTGGGGTGGTTCTCTCCTCCTTGTGTGCCCCCGTTCTCGCGGGTGTCCTGCCGGGGAGCTTGTGGACGCGACAACAGCGGCGGCCGTAGCGTTAGTTAGCTCATAGCTATTGTGTACCACTAGCGTTACGGCGGGCTCGAGCACCCTACGGCTGCCGCCGTTGTCGCGTCCATGGGCTCCCCGGCAGGGTACCCGTGGGGACGGGGGTGTACAGAGAGGAGAGAACCATTTTGTGTCGGGCGTGCATGCCGGCCAGCGAGCCGGACGTCGGGATATGTTGTTAGCACAATAGCTACCAAGCTAAGCTATGTTAGCTTCTAACGGTGTATACACTATATGTACAACGACACAATGATTTACATTATTACAAATATGGTAACGTGGTTGTGGCTTTTACAAATAGTGGTAACATATATATAGATAGACAGTACTGCTACATCTCTATATTTATGACATACCATATTTGTATGTAACCTGAAACCTAATCTCTGACGGGGAGATGGGCGGAGCTATTTGGTGGGTGGCTGTCACTCAAAGCATTCTGCTAGTATGGTTGGAGCCAAGCCAATAATAGCCTGCTTTCATGAGGCTGAAAAATGCTGGTTTTGAGTACAAGATTAGAAATATAAAACAATGATTATTTTTGGAATAAAAATTACAGATGTGTTACATAGACTCACAGGAAGTGTGTAAAGTTGCCCAAATAGTGCTAGGAATAGCAGTGCATAACCCCTTTAAGTCCCACATTAACAAGGTGACAAAAACAGAATTCTTCCACCTTAGAAACAAAGCTAAAGTACAACCATTTATAAATCAAAGGGATGCTGAAAAACGGATACATGCCTTTATTCCAAGCCGACTGAAGAAAATACTTCAGCTTATTCAACTCTCAGCTAGGCTATTACACTGGCTTCCGGTAACATTTAGAATTGATTTGAAGGTCCTCCTCCTTATGTACAAAGCCCTAAATGGAACCAGACCAAGCTATATTGGCAATTCTCTTGTCAACTACATGCCCGCAAGAACACTACGATCATCTACTTCTATCATATTGTATTTTTATTTTCTGCATTGCATTTATTCTGTCTATTTTATGCTCATTTGATGTATTCTAGTGTATTTTCTGCTGTGAAGCACTTTGGGCTGCAATTCTTGTATGGAATTTGTACAAATAACGTTTATTATTATTGCCATCCTTAGAGTTATTTGCTACCTCTATCTAGCAGGGCTAAACTTATTTGAAATGGTTTTGTTAACCCTCCTGTTATCCTCAAATTGACTTTACACTCTTTATCCTTGGGGACATTTTGATCAAAAGTGTTACCCAAATGTATGTTTCAGGTGCTTCATGTTACTTTGTTGATTACCTAAATAACCATTTAAATAAAACATTACTCCTACTCCCCCCCACCCACCCAATTATACATACATAATATATATTATGTTGTTCAAGTGGGGAGTGGGACCATGATAACTTTCTGTTTTTGGAAAGTAACGTGTCTGCTTGTGGTTGAGAGACAACAGGAGCATCTGCACTAAGGGTCTCATTCTCATCAGAGGAGGACGCCTCATAATCAGGGTCTCAGACACATTTCACCGTCAAATATCTGTGACAAAACTTCACTGGCAGAAAACTTTTTCTTCAAGGTAATTTTCAAATTAGAGTTTAGAAGGCTGCTATGCAAGCTATGTTTACTCCTCCCCTATGTTGCGTAAAGTTTAGGTAGTAAAAAATCACAAATAACAATAAAAATACAGTCCGGGATATACATTCTAAAATATATACATTCTAAAATATACAGCCAAAAATATACAGTAAAATTTACAGTAATAAATGTAGATTTTTCTTAATAAAATTTGTTAAGTGTATATGTAAAAATAAGAAGTAAAAAGTCCAGGAAGATTACCAGAGTTTGTACTGTCACTCTGTGGTGAGGCAGTGAGGCACAGTGATGCGTTGTATACTCTGATGGTTGTTGGAATTAAGGACTTCCTGTGCCGTTCAGTGTTGCATCTAGGGAGTCTTAGTCTAACACTGAACATGCTCCTTCTATCAGCCAAGTCTGTGTATAGCGTGTGGGAGGGGTTGTCCATGATGGCGTGGAGCTTAGCAAGGCTCTTCCTCTCTGACAGAGGAAGAGTCTAGCTCCACTCCCATGTTACTGGCCTTCCTGACCAGCTTATTTGTTACATATAAGGTACATGTACATTACAGTGAAATGCTTGGTTCTGTATGAGCCCCCTGAGATTGTGCTTCAGACAGTAAAAAAGTAAAAAAAATAAAGACTGTTACAAAGGGTCAGATTAAACCGAATATATATATTTATTACTTGAGATATATTGTATAATATTTGTATATCGTCTGATATCCCTTGTATATTCTTTGTATATATACACGGAATATCCCTTTACCTAGGTACAGGCCAGACCATAATATTCGTTCTCCTATTGGACAGCGACCCCTAGGCGCCAACGGCCATACCCCCAATGGCAAGTTCAAAGCTACCGCTAAGACATGTCTCAACATGTCCAGGTTTGCGCAGTAATATGAGACAGAACTGAGGTTGGCACTAGATTATTCACCTTACGTATAAATACGTCGCAGGTGGATACAGCAGCACTTAGTAACTTAGCCTAAAACCTGGTTGACCCAAAACGTTGAAGCCTTCACCACGATACAACGTGCCGTGAAGTGGGCCCCTTTTGCCCCTAAATAGAGCCTTGAGAACCGCGTGCGAATAGATAGCTAAAGTGTCAGAGTTTAACGCTGTATCGTCGAGTTCGACTTATTCTATTGTAAAGTAATAGTCTATTATTTATAGTGTATCGTGCGGCTACCGTTCTACAGTGACCAGCATTACCACCGGTTCGTCGTACCGAGCTAGTGCACTTATCCAGGCTGGGCGGCCTAAACTCGTGCCGCCATCCGCCAGTCCTAGACGAGAACCGTTGGATATGTACACCGGAGAACCTACACCGGCGAATGCAGAGCCTTTTCCGGCTGGATTATATTGCTTTGGTACTGTGGCTGCTGGAGCAGAGAACCGTCTACCCCACTGCTGTGTGGGATCTACCCTGTGAGGAGCACCATCGAGCCCGCCTCTAGGACCCACAGAGGCTGGCTAGCTTTCCTCCATGCTGTCTTGCATACCGGAGTATAGCTGTTGCTTTGTCTACGGACCAAAGGATTATTGCACTGTCTCCTGTATCTGGAGTCTCTTTATTCCTCGTTGATCCAGACTTTGCTCCCGACCATTCCTCTCCCCTGCTGGCTTACAACCGGAGGGAACCCCCTTAGTATCTCCAGCTGACTACGAGTGTGCCTTATGTAATTCTTATGCTACAGGTGGTGTCAGTTATACCCATCTTATGATGCTCATGGACTTACGCTCTTGACCTACTTAAGTGTTCTTCGCCATATAAGCGCAATTCATAATTCTCAATATTGTAACCTATTGTTGCTGCTCTAATAATAAATACTTCCAAATAGAACTTTCTTTGTTAAGCCGTATTCTTGTGTGGGTGTTCACCAGATATACCGTGTACTGTATGGCCAGTAATTAAAGTACATAACTAAGTAGTGGTTTAATGATACCATACTCTCAATACAGTCAGGGAATTGTACCCCTCAGTTACAATTGGTCCTTCGAGCCGGATAATATCAGTGTAATATCTAAATATAATATTGATATTAACCATGGCCAGCGGTGAACACTCCACAAACGGCTCTCCTAAGCTAGAACGCCCGCAGCGCAGACGTCAGCCACCTCCTTACCTAGAGGACTACGCTGCCAGTCTAATACCTAGCTTTATACAGACATTAAATGCGGGAAAAGCGGATAGTAAAAGCATGTCAAACCCTACCGACCAGGCGACCTTGCCAGTAGAGACCCTAGTGGGTTCTAACGTAACTGACCAAGCTCACGGGGGGGACCAGGAGGGACATGACATGACTATACCCCCCGACAACGGCAACGGGACGGTCCCCGGAGAGCTCCAGGATAAAGAAAGCGCTCCAGGGACGGAACCCGACCCACTACCAGAAGAGAAGCGCGCCCAGGAGATAGACCTCCTCGGAGCGCGCCAGGAGAACGGATCTCCAACGAGCACTGTCAGAAGCCGATCACCTCCATCAGTGTCTTCCCCCAGCGAGGCGGACAAGATGCTGGCGCAGGCATTCATCGCCACCCTGGCAGCCTCCACTGAACGCGATCGACTCCAAGCACAGACGCTTAGCGAGCGCGAACATTCTTCCATGGAACAAGAGCGCCTCCGGGCGCAACAGCTAAGTGAGCGCGAACACTCTACCATGGAAAGAGAACGCCTGCAGGCTCAACAACTGAGTGAGCGCGAACAATCTGCAGACCAACGAGAGCGCCTTCACGCGCAACTCCAAGCGCAAGCCCTTAGTGAACGCGAACACTCCGCGACCCAGCGAGAGCGCTTCCAGGCGCAGCAAAGGAGTGATGACGACCGCATACGCCTGGAGACCAGACGCCTCCAGACGGAAGAGAATATTGAAAGAGACCGCGCCGATGCCCAGCGCGCCGCCGCCGATGCACAGCGCGACGCCGCCAATGCACAGCGCGACGCAGCCCAAGCCCAGCGCGAAGCAGAGCGCGACCTCGCTCACATCAAGCACGAAGCAGAGCGCGACCGGCTACAAGCGCAGATAATGTTTCAAGTTTCAAGTTTCTTTAATAGTTGTCATACAGAAGTACAGAATACTTTCATACAAAATGCTTCTTACTGTTACGCTCCAGAGACTGTGCTAGACAAGATAGTATCAAATAACATAGTATAGCATGTAATTTTAGAAGAAGAAAATGAGGTCCAGTGTTCGGTATAGACATATGTACAATGTTCTGAGTTACCATATAATATACAATACTATGCAGTGTACTAATGTACAGTACTATATAGTGCAAAGCAGAAATGGGATGAGGTACAATTTAGGTACAATTTACAGTAAGGTGTACGAGTTGTAGTGCAATCCTTCATCAATAAATATAAAGTGTGGGGAGTGGGTGCTACAGTGTGTTTGTTTAAAGTGGGTGTGTGCTATAAAGTGTGTGGAGTGGGTGCTACAGTGTGTTTGTTTAAAGTGAGTGTGTGCGTGTGGATGTGTGTGCTATGTGCGTTTGGTGGTTGTTGTTGTGTAGTGTTCATTCATTGTTCGTTTAGCAGCCTGATGGCCTGGGGATAGAAGCTTCTTCTGAGTCTTTCTGTGCTCGCCTTGAGACTCCGGTATCGCTTGCCTGACCGCAGCAGTTCAAAGAGGCAGTTGTTCGGGTGACTGGAGTCTTTAATGATTCTCTTCGCCTTGCCCTTGCAACGCTTGTTGTAAATGTTCTGGAGGGTGGGGAGCCCCCCTCCAATTGTGCGTTCAGCTGAACGTGTCACTCTTTGTAGTCTGCTTCGGTCTTGTGCAGTGCTATTCCCAAACCAGGAGGTGATGTTGCCGGTCAAGATGCTCTCTATTGTACATGAGTAGAAGTTCTTAAGGATCTTCTGACTGACTTGGAACTTCCTTAGGCGCCTGAGGAAGTAGAGGCGTTGTCGTGCCTTCTTCACAACACTGTCAATGTGTGTGCTCCATAATGGAGCAATTGATTGCCAGGGCGACACCCCCTCTCTCCGCACGGAGCTCCAGGGCATCGTCACAACAAGGGTCTAGGGCGCCTTCCCCTACCCGACCAAGTGACCAGGAGCCCGGCCAACAGAAAGAGCCTATCCACGTCTCCGAACCCCCTCCCCGACCGGTCCATGCGAGACCCAGCAACCGGGAAGAACCGGCCTATGCCGCCGAGAGACTGAATAGACGACTCCAAGATATAGAAGACCTAGCAGAGGAAGAGGAAGAGGAGGAAGGTCAAGCCCACCAGCAGCATCGTACTCCACAGGACCAGGAGGTCCAGTACAGCCCAGACTTTACCCCCGAGGCCCTGCGTTACAGACCCCCGACTCAACTCAAGGGTGAGTTTGACGCACAGCCAGCCCCGAGGAACAGCACCTGGGTACCCGGGCTTTGGTACCCACCAAGTACCAGCCCACGACGACACGTACGGGGAGACTCGCCCAGGAGGCCTCTCCCCCAACGCTCACCGATGTGCCAGCCATCCATGGCATCGTACCTTGGCACACCGACGTTCCCGGATTTTACGCACGAGGACAGAGCACAGTACACGGAATTACGGATGTGCTTAGAGACTATGATGTCCGACGTCCCTGATGAGTCGTACAAATATGCTATGCTCCTCAAGCACCTGAAGGTGCCCAGAGCGCATAATATAGCGCTGGCATATTCCAACTCAAGTACCCCATACACCGCGGCTCTAGTAGCCCTCGACCAGCGTTATGGACGCATATGGGACTACGTGATACAAGAGATAAGGAATATTGACCGTCTCCCCCCAGCCACAGACAATCGCTCATTGGATGACCTCTCTATCAAGGTACAATCCCTGGTAGGGATGCTGGGGTCCCAAAAGGAAAAAGGTAGACACGAACTGTATGCTAACTCTAATGTAGAAAGGATATTAGAGAAGCTCCCTCCCGCCCGACAAGAGCGCTTCAGGCGGCAAAGAGACCACCGTGATCCCGACGGTCCCGAGCCATCCCTCCTAGACCTGGCCGACTTTCTCGCGAGAGAAGTCAGCAGCCTACGACTGGATACGTTCGTGCGGAGTGGACCAAGCCCCAGAGATGGACCTCGGAGATCCAACGATAACCGCAGGCTGGTGACCGTCATGCACCAAGCCGAATCAGTACCGCGGAACAAGAACCACAACACCCCCTCGACGAAAGAGAAGTGGAAGATTGTATGCCAGTACTGCGAGAAAGAACATTGGCTGTCACAATGTGACACTTTCAAGAAGATGACCGCCGACGAGGTGAGTCAATGGATAAAGTCCAACCGCCGCTGTTACCGCTGTGCGCGCAGCCATATGGCAGCCGAGTGCCGCTTGAAGAAGAGGTGCAGCCGGTGTGACGGCGCCCACTTGGACGTCTTGCATGACAGCAACAGGAAGAAACTCGCACCCCCAAGCAGCACCAGAGTAAGCGTCATGTATATTGACCCCGCCAGCAACGGGAGCTCCCGAGTGCTCTTGAAAGTGGTCCGAGTGACATTAAGCTACGAGGACAAGGTCATGGACACTTACGCAGTCCTTGACGACGGGTCAGAGAAGACTCTCCTCCTCGCATCCGCTGCAGCCCAGCTGGGTCTGCGGGGGAGCGAAGAAACGATGACAATTCGTACTATAAGAAGAGACCTGAAGACAATAAAGGGTGAGAACGTCTCCTTCACTATCGCAGCAAGCGGGCAGCCAGAGAGGCGGTATAGGATCACTAACGCTTTCACCAGCCAAGACATATGCCTGTCGCGGTACACCTACCCCATCTCCAAGCTGATGGAAAAATACGTGCACCTGCGTCAACTACCTATACCGCTCATCGACGGCGCCACCCCGACCCTGCTCATAGGATCCGACCACGCACACCTCATCGTCCCAACGGACAGGGTCCACATCGGGCCCAGAGGCTGTCCAGCAGCAGTCGAGACCCGCCTAGGATGGACACTACAAGGCCCCCTCTCCAGGTCTCCCAACCGACCAGCAGCCACTCGCTGCCTCCACTCCAGAGTGACAGAAGAAGACACCACCCTCTTACAGCACGTCGAGAGGCTATGGACACTAGAGACAATGCCCTTTAAGAACGAAAAGAAACACATTCGTTCCAAGGAAGACATTTATGCCATAGCCCTCCTCGAGCAGAGGACAAAGAGAGTCGAGGCCAATGGAGTGATGAGATACGCAACTCCACTCTTGAGGCGAGAGGGTATGCCCACCTTCCACGCCTCAAAAGAAGCGACGGAGCGATATCTACTGAACACCGAGCGGCGCCTAGCCAGAGACCCCGCTCAAGCCACTGTGTACCGCGCTGAGATTGACAAGCTAATCACAGCGGGACACATAAAGAAAATTGACATTCAAGAGGCCGATCAGACGACCGAATCATGGTACGTGCCCCACCACAAGGTCCACCACAACGGCAAGGATTGTATTGTGTTTAACTGCAGCTACCAGATCGGATTACAAAATCTGAATAAAGAACTCTTGCCCGGTCCAACACTCGGCCCCTCTCTACTAGGCGTGTTGCTACGTTTCCGCCAGAACAAGGTGGCCATCAGCGGCGACATCAAAGGGATGTTCCTGCAGGTGCGACTAGTGAAAGAGGACAAGCCCCTGCTGCGGTTCTTATGGAGAGAGAGGATCGGGGATGAGCAACCATCCATCTATCAATGGGAAGTCCTCCCTTTCGGAACCACATGCAGCCCATGCTGTGCTACGTTCGCACTGCAAAAACACGTCGCAGAGGACCCAACAGCCGACGAGGAGGTCCGACAAAGTGTAGAGAGGAGTTTCTACGTGGACAACTGTCTGCAAAGCGTCTCGACGCCAGAAGAGGCCGAGGCCCTCCTACTCAAGCTCCGCGCCTCCCTGATCAAAGGCGGCTTTGATCTCCGGCAGTGGGCCAGCAGCGACCCTCAAGTACTGCACAGCCTCTCCCCAGAGGACAAGGCAGCAAGCAGTGAGACCTGGATGGCGACCATCCCAGGTGAAGCCCAAGAAATGACATTAGGACTAGTCTGGCGCTTCAAAACAGACTCGCTCCATTATAGACACACACCCCTGACCAAGGAGCAGGGAAGGTCGATTTCACTACCGACCACCAGACGGAGTGTATACAGAACACTCGCCAGACAATATGACCCGTTGGGATGTATTCTACCTTACACCACCAGGGCAAAAATGATTGTGCGAGAGCTGTGGGACAAGGACCAGGGCTGGGACGACCCCATACCCGACCACCTTGCTTCCACATGGAGAGAGTGGGAAACAGAACTCAACTCGCTCCCAGGTGTCAACATACGCCGCAGCTACTTCCCACCCACAGTGCGGCTGGAGACGTGCCAGATGGACCTGCACGTCTTCAGCGACGCCTCCGAAGTAGCCTACGGTTCGGTGGCCTACTTGCGGGCCCGAGAGGAGGGAGGAGAAATACATACCGCCTTCATCCTGGCTCGTTCAAGGATAGCCCCCCGCAAGCAACAATCGATCCCGCGTCTAGAGCTCTGCGCAGCCCTAGTAGGAGCGCAACTCGCCACGTTAATCCAATGTGAACTCACCATCCCGGTGCAAAGAACAATCCTGTGGTCAGACTCCATGACCGTACTCACATGGATCCAGTCCGATTCGTGTAGATACAAGGTCTTCGTGGGAGTCAGAATCACAGAGATCCAAGAGTTAACAGAATCAGCATGCTGGAGGTACGTGGACACAAAACAGAACCCAGCAGACGTCATCACACGGGGAATGTCCCTGGATGACCTCACACCTCACAATATCTACAGTGACGGTCCCGAGTTCCTCAAGCTCCCGGAAGAAGAGTGGCCTAACCCCACCCCACGGGAGGTTAGTCAAGAGGAGGCAGAGATGAAGAAATCTATGTTCTGTGGGTTGACGCACACACCAGTCCCCACAGACCCCAACATAGACGACTGCCCCACCCTTGAGAGTGCGCAGTTAAAGACATTCCTGTGGCACCACCCTGAGGTCCCCTCCACTACTGACATTAATGCAGCTAATTACGAAGAAGCAGAACTCCTTCTGCTACAGCGAGCCCAAAGAGACTCGTTCCCCGACGAGCTAGACTGTCTGCAGGGATCAAAGCCAGTCCCGTCAGACAGCAGACTGCTCCACTTGGCCCCTGAGCGCGACGCCCATGATCTCATCAGAGTGGGTGGTCGTCTGAGAAGGGCCCCGGACTTAACGGATGACGTCAAGTTCCCTATAGTCCTCAACAGCCGACACAAGGTCACAGAGCTCATCATAAAGAAATACGACGAGGACGTGCACCACGCTGGGGCAGAGAGAGTCTTCGCTGAGATCAGACGTCGCTATTGGATACTGCAAGGAAGAGAAGCAGTACGACGCTTCCAGCGGACCTGTCTAGACTGTCGCAAGTGGCGAGCACAGCCCAGTATACCCAGGATGGCTGACCTACCCCCCTGTCGCCTCCGACTCGGCGACAAGCCCTTTCACTCCACCGGTATGGACTGCTTCGGCCCGCTGTATGTGAAGAAAGGAAGAGGGACGGAGAAGAGGTGGGGTATTGTATTCAAATGCATGACCACCCGAGCGATACACATAGAACTCCTTCCAACCATGAGTACGGACTCATTCCTTATGGCCTTCCGGAGATTCACAGCGTGGAAAGGAAAACCGTCTATATTACTGTCTGATCACGGGACAAACTTCAAAGGCGGAGAAAGAGAGCTGAGAGAGAGCTTCCAAGCTATGGGCCCAGAACTTAAGACCCACCTCGCTCCCTCTCAGATTGATTTCCAGTTTAACCCCCCGAACGCCCCTCACTTCGGGGGAACCTGGGAACGAGAAGTACGTTCAATAAAGACAGCCCTGTACGCCGTGCTTGGGGCCCAGACCGTGGCGGAAGAAGTCCTCACGACAGTCCTCACAGAGATCGAGGGAGTATTGAACTCAAAGCCCCTCGGTTACGTCTCAAGTGATGTAGCAGATGTCGACCCAGTCACCCCCAACACTCTCTTGATGGGGCGGCTGGACCCCGCGCTCCCACAGACAGTGTACAGACCTGAGGAAGCGAACGGCCGAAGAATGTGGAGGTACAGTCAAGTATTGGCTGACAAGTTTTGGAACAGTTTCCTCCTCCACTATCTACCGTCTCTACAGACCCGCCAGAAATGGGTAAAAGAAAGAGACAATTTGACGGAGGGCACAGTCGTCATGATCATAGACCAGTCACTACCCCGAGCTATGTGGCCGGCCGGCCGCGTAAGCAAAGTGATCACTGGTGCCGACGGAAAGGTCAGAGCGGCAGAAGTGCTCGTCCAGGGACGGACATACACCCGACCCGTGGCGAGGCTGATAGAGTTGCCAAGGCTACCTGACTCCCTTGCTGACGACCATGACCCACTGACTTTGTGAATTGCCCTACTCCTCACAATGGACATTGAGTAGTGGACAAGACGGTTAATCTGTCTCTGCTTATCTAATTAGGTGCGGACTAATTAGGAGGCGGCTGTTACAAAGGGTCAGATTAAACCGAATATATATATTTATTACTTGAGATATATTGTATAATATTTGTATATCGTCTGATATCCCTTGTATATTCTTTGTATATATACACGGAATATCCCTTTACCTAGGTACAGGCCAGACCATAATATTCGTTCTCCTATTGGACAGCGACCCCTAGGCGCCAACGGCCATACCCCCAATGGCAAGTTCAAAGCTACCGCTAAGACATGTCTCAACATGTCCAGGTTTGCGCAGTAATACGAGACAGAACTGAGGTTGGCACTAGATTATTCACCTTACGTATAAATACGTCGCAGGTGGATACAGCAGCACTTAGTAACTTAGCCTAAAACCTGGTTGACCCAAAACATTGAAGCCTTCACCACGATACAACGTGCCGTGAAGTGGGCCCCTTTTGCCCCTAAATAGAGCCTTGAGAACCGCGTGCGAATAGATAGCTAAAGTGTCAGAGTTTAACGCTGTATCGTCGAGTTCGACTTATTCTATTGTAAAGTAATAGTCTATTATTTATAGTGTATCGTGCGGCTACCGTTCTACAGTGACCAGCATTACCACCGGTTCGTCGTACCGAGCTAGTGCACTTATCCAGGCTGGGCGGCCTAAACTCGTGCCGCCATCCGAGGAGTCCTAGACGAGAACCGTTGGATATGTACACCGGAGAACCTACACCGGCGAATGCAGAGCCTTTTCCGGCTGGATTATATTGCTTTGGTACTGTGGCTGCTGGAGCAGAGAACCGTCTACCCCACTGCTGTGTGGGATCTACCCTGTGAGGAGCACCATCGAGCCCGCCTCTAGGACCCACAGAGGCTGGCTAGCTTTCCTCCATGCTGTCTTGCATACCGGAGTATAGCTGTTGCTTTGTCTACGGACCAAAGGATTATTGCACTGTCTCCTGTATCTGGAGTCTCTTTATTCCTCGTTGATCCAGACTTTGCTCCCGACCATTCCTCTCCCCTGCTGGCTTACAACCGGAGGGAACCCCCTTAGTATCTCCAGCTGACTACGAGTGTGCCTTATGTAATTCTTATGCTACAGGTGGTGTCAGTTATACCCATCTTATGATGCTCATGGACTTACGCTCTTGACCTACTTAAGTGTTCTTCGCCATATAAGCGCAATTCATAATTCTCAATATTGTAACCTATTGTTGCTGCTCTAATAATAAATACTTCCAAATAGAACTTTCTTTGTTAAGCCGTATTCTTGTGTGGGTGTTCACCAGATATACCGTGTACTGTATGGCCAGTAATTAAAGTACATAACTAAGTAGTGGTTTAATGATACCATACTCTCAATACAGTCAGGGAATTGTACCCCTCAGTTACAAAGACCAAACACTATACAAAATATACAAACTAGTACAAGTACACAATGCAAACAAATGCAAAGATGAGTTAGAGAGGTAGTGCAAATCTTGTACTAATAAATATATACAATATGGTGTAGTGTTAAAAAGTGTTTAAAGTTAATGTTAAAGGTGAGTGTTATTCCATACACATGGAATATGTATCTCGATACGATAGAGAGCACACATTGTGAAAACAAAGAACAATTTACCGCCTAATAGAGGCCTTGCACAGAGTGTTTAGAATGCCCATTTCTCCTTGTTAGGGACCAAGCAGTGAGACAATGAGGAAAGAGGAGTTGTAGATGAAAACTGAGTTTTTATTTACCCACAAGGTGCAAAACCATTGCAAACCAAGAATTTGATAACTAGGCCTATAGATGGGTTTCTCGTCCACGTCAGCAAGGAGGCCAAATGGAACGTAATAATCCTGGTCAGAACAATGGGGCAGACTGTATAGAGGCTACTTTGTAGGACATGACCTTGAGAACATTTGAAACTGTTTGGGGAGAGATTTCACACAGAACAACCAGGAATGAGGAAGATACCAGTTTACCATTGTATCTCTTTGTTCCTGGATTGTAGCCAGCTCTTCATAACAACTCATCAACAATAGTCTTCCGGGATTCTGAAATCGGGGAGGAGATAGCGGGGGGAGCAAATTAATGAATGTTGATGAGAGCCGTGATGTAAGTGATTGCAGCTACGGCTGTGGGGGTGCTGGAGACATGATCGAATAGACTTGTATGCGCCTGAATCTCCTGAACACGGCGCGACCCATTCCTAATCGATCAGAACTAAATCAGCCCAAGAAAAAGCCAATTTTTAAGCACCTATTCCCCATGCACATGCGCAGATTGCCCACGGATTGTGACTCCACGCACACCCGCCCTGGACTGTTCCATCAGAGGGGGGAGCTTCGGTGGTAGTGTGAGTGGCTACAGACCACTGCACTTAAATATAAACATTAGTCTACCTGGAGACTCAATGAGGTAATTGTAGATGACGCGTCTGGCCATTTAGTGGGATCATTGTTTCATTATCCTGTTCGGCTGAAAGGACACTGGCCACCGAAGCTCGCCCCTCTGATGGAACAGTCCAGGGCGGGTGTGCGTGGCGTCACAATCCGTGGGCAAGCTGCGCATGTGCATGGGGGATAGGTGCTTAAAACTGGGCTTTTTCTCTGCCAATTTAGTTATGATCGATTAGGAATGCAACCACTTACATCACGGCTCTCATCCACATTCATTAATTTGCTCCCCCCGCAATCTCCTCCCCGATTTCAATGTAACGCGGAAGTGTAGTGGTCTATTAGGCGCTCTACAAATTAAAGTTATTATTATTATCATTCTGTTTACAATTGAACATTCCATGAAAATTTTCTATAAATTCTGCATCTTCTGAAACATTTATAAACAGAAAATTCATACAAAATGGCAAAAAAAATGGTAAATTCCAGTAAATATTGCAATTTTGAAACTTTTTTCTTCTCTTAAGTATCATAACTGGATTCAGAATCCCGAATAACCCCCAAAACAACTCCAACATTGTTGAAATTGATCAAGTAGTTTCTGAGATTTGGCCATTTAGGCGATTATGCAAATGTGTGCTAATTATGCAAATAAATAAAATTGCCCAACATTTACAACTTAGCATCCGGCAGTTTCTGAGTGCTGGGGATCCGTACTATCCATATCCATCATAAAACGTTGGTGGTTCCGAAATTTCCGGGTTCACAATGGGGCTCTATGGGGTGGCAAATAGACTAAGAGCATTTGTTCGGCACAGAAAGACCAAAACTCTTTTTTAGCCGATTTCTACCTGCATTTGGCGGGTGCTGGTGGTAATGTGAAGTCCTGCAAGCTTGCAATATTATACTGTAGGTTCAGAGTCCAGATCTGGGTGTAATCTTCTAACAAATGAAAGGAATTTTTTTTAAATATATTTATAATAAAACACAAGATACTTGTGCCATAATGATACGGATAAACGCTCAATGAAGAAACCCAATCCCCTTGCCACACATCTATTCTACTCAATTTATTCTGAGGACTGAGAAGAGGGAAGAGAGGAGGGTGGTGACCCGATACCCAGGAAGTCCACCCTCCAGAGCCAGACCAGGCTTCACTCTGCCCAGAACCCAATACCTATGAGGACCACCCTCCAGAGCCAGACCAGGCTTCACTCCGCCCAGAACCCAATACCTAGGAGGACCACCCTCCAGAGCCAGACCAGGCTTCACTCCGCCCAGAACCCAATACCTATGAGGACCACCCTCCAGAGCCAGACCAGGCTTCACTCCGCCCAGAACCCAATACCTAGGAGGACCACCCTCCAGAGCCAGACCAGGCTTCACTCCGCCCAGAACCCAATACCTAGGAGGACTACCCTCCAGAGCCAGACCAGGCTTCACTCCGCCCAGAACCCAATACCTAGGAGGGCCACCCTCCAGAGCCAGACCAGGCTTCACTCCGCCCAGAACCCAATACCTAGGAGGACCACCCTCCAGAGCCAGACCAGGCTTCACTCCGCCCAGAACCCAATACCTAGGAGGACTACCCTCCAGAGCCAGACCAGGCTTCACTCCGCCCAGAACCCAATACCTAGGAAGACCACCCTCCAGAGCCAGACCAGGCTTCACTCCGCCCAGAACCCAATACAGCAATTAGGGGTTAAGTGTCTTGCTCAAGGACACTTCTACACATCATCATCAAACCTTTATTTGTATAGGCAGGTTAGTTAAGAAGTTCAAGTTCTTTAATAGTTGTCATACAGAAGTACAGAATACTTTCATACAAAATGCTTCTTACTGTTACGCTCCAGAGACTGTGCTAGACAAGATAGTATCAAATAACATAATAACATAATATAGCATGAATTTAGAAGAAGAAAATGAGGTCACAGTGTTCGGTATAGACATATGTACAATGTTCTGAGTTACCATATAATATACAATACACAATACTATGCAGTGTACTAATGTACAGTACTATCTAGTGCAAAGCAGAAATGGGATGAGGTACAATTTTAGGTACAATTTACAGTAAGGTGTACGAGTTGTAGTGCAATCCTTCATCCATAAATATAAAGTGTGGGGAGTGGGTGCTACAGTGTGTTTGTTTAAAGTGGGTGTGTGCTATAAGTGTGTGGAGTGGGTGCTACAGTGTGTTTGTTTAAAGTGAGTGTGTGCGTGTGGATGTGTGTGCTATGTGCGTTTGGTGGTTGTTGTTGTGTAGTGTTCATTCATTGTTCGTTTAGCAGCCTGATGGCCTGGGGATAGAAGCTTCTTCTGAGTCTTTCTGTGCTCGCCTTGAGACTCCTGTATCGCTTGCCTGACGGCAGCAGTTCAAAGAGGCAGTTGTTCGGGTGACTGGAGTCTTTAATGATTCTCTTAGCCTTGCCCTTGCAACGCTTGTAGTAAATGTTCTGGAGGGTGGGGAGCCCCCCTCCAATTGTGCGTTCGGCTGAACGTGTCACTCTTTGTAGTCTGCTTTGGTCTTGTGCAGTGCTATTCCCAAACCAGGAGGTGATGTTGCCGGTCAAGATGCTCTCTATTGTACATGAGTAGAAGTTCTTAAGGATCTTCTGGCTGACTTGGAACTTCCTTAGGCGCCTGAGGAAGTAGAGGCGTTGTCGTGCCTTCTTCACAACACTGTTAATGTGTGTGGTCCATGTCAAGTCCTCGGATATGTAGGCTCCGAGGTACTTAAAGCTGTTGACTCTCTCAACCGGTGCCCCGTCGATGCTGAGGGGGCTGTAGTCCTTGACCCCCGACCTCCTGAAGTCCACAATCATCTCCTTTGTTTTGCTGACGTTCAGGGAGAGGCTGTTTTCCTGGCACCATCCCGCCAGGACCTTGACCTCTTCCAGGTAGGCCCTCTCGTCGTTGGCAGAGATCAGGCCCACCACCACTGTGTCGTCAGCAAATTTGACGATTGTATTGCTACTCCGCTGAGCCACACAGTCGTGTGTGTACAGGGAGTAGAGGAGGGGACTCAGAACACAGCCCTGGGGGGCCCCTATGTTGAGGGTGATGGATGAGGAGGTGCAGTTGCCTGCTCTCACCACCTGGGGTCTGCCAGTCAGGAAGTCCAAGACCCACTGGCAGAGGTCATAGCCCAAGCCCAGGTCCCTGAGCTTGGCTATGAGTATGGAGGGGACTATGGTATTGAATGCCGAGCTGTAGTCGATGAATAGCATTCTCACATAGTTCCCCTGCCTCTTGTCCAGGTGTGATGCTGCTGTGTGCAGCACATGGGATATGGCGTCCTCCGTGGACCTGTTGGGGCGGTATGCAAATTGCAGGGGGTCCATGTTGATGGGGAGGGAGGAGCAGATGTAGCCCTTTACTAGCTTCTCGAAGCACTTCATGGCTATGGAGGTGAGAGCTACAGGGCGGTAGTCGTTGAGGCAAGCAGGCTTGGATTTTTTGGGTACAGGGATAATAGTGGACTTCTTCAGGCAGGTGGGGATGACAGCCTGTTCTAAGGACAGGTTAAATATGTCAGTGAATACTGGGGCCAGTTGGTCGGCACAGACTTTTAGGACGCGGCCGGGGATGCCGTCTGGACCTGCTGCCTTCCTGATATTCACTTTTTTAAAGGTCCGCCTCACCTCATGCTCTGTTACCCTGAACACTGCGCCTCCATCAGCAGCCGACCCCCCCCCCCCCCATTGCCGAGGCTTGTGAGCTGGTGTTGTTATTACCAGCATCAAACCTCGCATAGAAGGTATTGAGGTCATTTGCTAAGGAGATGTCACTGTTCAGTTTGAGGGAGGCGCCTTTGTAGTCTGTCATCGTTTTGAGCCCCTGCCACATAGCTCTAGAGTCAGCTTGTTCAAACTGGAGTTCAATTTTATCCCTGTAGCGTCGTTTGGCCTCTGACACAGTCCTCCTTACGTTGTATCGCGCCACCTTGTGGTCATTCATGTTGCCTGCCTCTAGGCCGTCGTTGTATGCTTTGGTGCGCTCTCTCAGAGCTTCACGGACGGATTTGTCTACCCAGGGTTTTTGATTTGGGTAAACTTTCATTTTGGTAGTGGGGATTGTTTCTTTCACCCTAGTACAAACATAGTCCAGCACTGTCTCTGTGTAGGCATTAATGTTATCTGTGTCGCGGAACACATTCCAGTCTGTGTTGTGAAACACTGACCGGATCGTATCCTCTGACGTCACATCCCATTTCTGCACCTCTCGCGAGACTACGGGAGTACTTTTAATTCTCTGTCTGTACTTCGGTGTAAGAAAAATTGATGCGTGATCTGACTTACCGAAGCCACTATCAGAATGAGCCTTGTAGCCACCTTTAAATTGCGTGTAACAGTGATCTAGGATGTTACCGCCTCTGGTGTTGCAAGTCACATGCTGATAGAAGTCGGGCAATACCTTTCTCAGATTGGCGCTATTGAAATCTCCCAGAACTAAAATGGCGGCGTTAACATTCGCCTCTTGGATTCTATTTACCTCGTCGTGTAGTCTGGAGAGCGCAACCTTGTTGCTGGCTTCAGCTTGCGGTGGAATATACACTCCGACCAGGACGATCGCCGTTAACTCCCTCGGGAGGAAGAAAGGACGACACTTGATGGTTATATATTCCAGTTCTGGGGAGCAGTGGTTGGATAATTCCTTCACGTTAGTTGGGTCACTCCAATTTTTGTTCAACATGAAGGCAATACCTCCTCCACGTTGTTTACCGGATTCTGCTGTTCTATCCTTGCGGTGAATGAAGAAATGATCGGCCGGTTGGATGGCGTGGTCTGGGACTTCTGGCGCCAGCCACGTCTCGATGAAGCAGAGAACGTTACAGTCCCTAACGTCTCTCTGGAATTGAATCCTTGCTCGGATGTCGTCTAGTTTATTGTCTATTGATTGTACATTGGCTAGCAATATACTGGGTAGTGGTGTCCTGTGCCGCCTGGTTCTCAGCCTGTTACGGACTCCAGCTCTCTTTCCTCGCCGTCTGGGTCCTTTGTCCCTGGGGGCGAGATCCGGTCCTGATGTCCTCAAGATCTCAACGGGCCATTGTTGCGGTTCAGAGAGCTGATCCAGAGAGTAATCCAGTCGGTAAGTTTCCCGTAATCCAATGTCTATAAGTGACTGACGGTCATACACATTAAATGCACCTACTGTTGGTACAGACAAAACTCTTAAAACTATAAATATTAACAAAAGTATGCACAGTCTCGACGGAGCGCACAGACAGGCAGCCGGACGTAGCGGCGCCATCTTTACACAATAAGAACAAGTTCTTATTTTCAATAACGGCCTATTTGGGGGTAAAAAGCCCCCTATGGGAAAGGGAATGGGGGATAAAATAAAATAAATAAAAAATAAAACACAAAGGAACTGAAGGAGAAGGGAGCTTCTTAAGGAAAGCAGACAAGGCTGGTCTTAATTATTATTGACAGTAGTTTATTCAACTTAAAGCATTGGTTTAAGACAGAACAGAATTGATACAGAACAGAATTGATACAGAACAGAATTGATACAGAACAGAATTGATACAGAACCGAATTGATACAGAACAGAATTGATACAGAACAGAATTGATACAGAACCGAATTGATACAGAACAGAATTGATACAGAACAGAATTGATACAGAACAGAATTGATACAGGAACCGAATTGATACAGAACAGAATTGATACAGAACAGAATTGATACAGAACCGGCGCCGGCAGAGAAGGAGGAAAAGAGAGCGTGGTCCCTCCCCTTGCATTGGTATTTATACATTCCAGAACAGCTGGTCACATGACAAAATGGTTTAAACAGGCGTATCCTCCCTTAAAACATACGATATGATCATGACCCGGCTTCAATGTTTCTGGTGTATGTCATCATGTCCTCCTTTGATTGTTTGGTGAGGATCAACACATCCCCACAGAGGTCTGTTAAAGTTAATATATTACAGAGTTCTGTGGGAGGCTGAGATCGATAGTAATGATGTAATTATGATCTCTTATGATATATACATTTTCTACTACAGAACATTATTAAAAAGGCAGGACATACATACAGAGCAACAACTGAACTGAACAACAACTGACAACAGAACAATAGTGGCAGCATGGTGTTATATATGACCGTAAGACACGTTGACAGAGACATCAGTAAGCTGGAGGGCCTCCCATCCCCCACCCTCCAGCTTACTGTCTACGCCTCTGTTTAACGTTCTGGGTTTCTGTCCTCTTCCAGGACGCGTCTATGCCAAATACAACGCAGTTCGGTTTCCGGGTTCCTCTGATTGGCCACTAAGCCCACGTGCACGCCCCCCTTATCGCCCGCTGCCGCGCTGTGAAGCGGAAGAGCCAGCGAGGCGACGCGAGGCGGTGGTTTCAGCAGCAGCGGCCGTCTTCTTCCGAGGCGGCTCGTTCTTATTAATCCCTAATGTCATGTATGTTGTGTATGTCATAAATGTCGATATGAATTGAAAATGGCGGTGGTTTCAGCAGCAGCGGCCGTCTTCTTCCGAGGCGGCTCGTTCTTATTAATCCCTAATGTCATGTATGTTGTGTATGTCATAAATGTCGATATGAATTGAAAATGGGGGACCCTGATGTAAACAAGACGAAAGTCTTTCTCTGGTCTGCATCCCCTTAACAATTGTGTGTATTGCGCCGTACTGTATTGTGCATTCTGCATTCTGTTAAATAAAGTTTTCATTCATTCATTCATTTCTCCCCCACTACTCCCAAAAGTAACACTAAAT
The DNA here is from genome assembly GCF_963971535.1 of Notolepis coatsorum. NCBI lineage: Eukaryota > Metazoa > Chordata > Actinopteri > Aulopiformes > Paralepididae > Notolepis > Notolepis coatsorum. The sequence continues at coordinate 95,434,010 of NC_140173.1, read as the reverse complement.
AGATAAAGTACAACAACGCCAGACTCAAGAAACTGTGTTCCCTTTGGCGCAATACACACAATTGTTAAGGGGATGCAGACCAGAGAAAGACGTTTGTCTTGTTTACATCAGGGTCCCCCATTTTCAATTCATATTGACATTTATGACATACACAACATACATGACAGCTTTGGCTGTTTGTACGATGAAACAAAGAACTTCTAAGATATACATTAACTTGGATTTCAGTGATATTCAGCGGTTATGTCAGTGTTCTTAAAAGCTTGTAGTTGTGCATGTCATAAAAAAAAAAACTCGCATCATTTGGGTATTTCTGAATGTTTTGGCATATGAGTCTATATAGGATGCATTTTTGTGTAATTGTTTGATCATAATACAGGACTAAGGAACATGGTATTTTTTTATTTCAAATTATATATATAGGACTATGTATAAAGAAACCATTTCTTCTTTCAGAAAGGCTGATATAAAGCTAATGTTTTGTGTAATTGTTATACTCATTGAGGACCATTACATTTGTAGTATTAATCGTAGAATCATATCATATCAGTACCTTCAATAAAGAGTAGATCTGACTACTTTACTGAATTAACAATTACTGTGAATATCTCCAAACCACGCTCACAAACATTGAGTAACAATACCTTGGATGATGTAACTGATATGGATATTAGTCGCGCTACTGGAGAAAAAGATGCTGGTACCCTTGACAGTTAAAAAAAATCACTTTATTCATTCCAGATGTAGCTTATTTTTCCAATCATATTGTACTGAACAAAGATTAGCAACACATTTTCTTGCGGTGAATTCCTGCCTGAACATTCAAGACATGCTGTATTGCGTGGGGCTTTTAGAGAGGAAGATCCGTAGGACATCACAACGTCGATTCCTGAACGCAACCTCTTTGATAGAGAGATTACACCCATGCAGCCTCGAGTGTCGTGTGCAGTGTAAACAAACATTGTTTATGAGAACACTATGGTATATTTGACTTGAACAGACTGTTAGATTAACCCTGAAACTGAAAATATCTGTTATAATAGTTAATTCAAAATAATGCTTTAATAGTGAAATGAAGCATGCATTACATGGACTCTCAGAGTACATTCCTGAGGAGTTGCCAGGCAAAACCTCTCTCATGATAAGGTTGTTTACACAGTTGTAGAGGCGCCATTTCAAACCCCCATGAACCAAACACCTTCTAGACATGTGACGGTTGAAGCACAGCACAAGAGGCTGAAAGCGGAGATGCCTCTGTGAGACAAGACCAATGTGGTTGAATCTATACAATAATAGATTACCATTTTAGGAATGCCAAAGCTGGTTAAATAATAAAGCATTTTCCTTTCATAGAGTAATACAAAGTGTCAGTTGGTAAATAGGGGTTGGTGCTGGCTCTTGTGGACTGAATGGTATTAACCTAAGAAGCAATGACTGTACTGGGTTAATGCTGGGTTAAGGCCATTGAATCATTACACAAGCCCTATTTAGGGAAGGTTAAAAGGTCTGAGTTAGCAGACCCCCCCTCTGTTCACTGAAGGAAGACACCGGCCAGGAGATCAAGGAGGGGGGGGGGGCAGCTAGCCACCAACGAGGAAGTCAGGGGGGGAGGCGGACCAGCCTCCCCCAAGAAGGTCATCTAAGGACCGCTTGTGTTTAGAAACTTGTGATTGGTTGAACTAGTTAAAAATAGGGAAAGTAATTTAACCTATAAGTATTGGAACAATAATGATGGTGGGTAGGCCAGCTCATGACCCGCCACGACCGTTCCCCAGGGGGTCTGAGTCTGCGCCTCCATCGCCCACCGACCATGGTTCTACTTTGCCGCTACGTAAGTAAACTGTATATGGAATAATCACTGTTTGTGATAACTTAGAGGAAGATGTCTATCTTAGACCAGGTTTACCATGTGGTGGCAACAAGTACTATTGGTCTATTTCATACATAACATGAATACTATTAATGTGCAAGACTGTCTTGATGTAGCCACCGTGTAAAGGGCTATTTGATTATTAACCTCATCAATCCTTTTGTACAAACATGTCTGTGATGAATAAATTCCTGTATGTAACTAATGCATTATCCACTCTTGGCCGCCGAGGCAAATAAATGAGTTTGGACCATAGTTCCTTTTGTCTGGCTATATACGTTTATTTCTCATCTGACTAAGTCAGTTTCTATCACTCTGTCCTTCTTCCCTCTATTTAGCAACCTGTATGCACTGCAAATGACCTTAGATATTCATTAAGAATATACGACAGAATGGTGCCGTTTTAAGACCCGTTCTGATTTGTTCACATAATGAGCAAGCAGTAAAACAAAAAGAGCCAGGGGTTGGGGATTTGCAGTGCAGAGTGGTGGCTGTCTGGATGGAGAAACGAGGGATGATTAGAAAACTGGTTGTGTAGCCACAGTAGGGCCCAGGGTGAATGTATTCTTTGCGTACAGGAATGGTGGAGTGATGTTAGATTTAGACTGTCGACCTGCTTGCTTGGGGTTTTTATTGCAGTAAATACGAGCAGCGTATTTGTGCCATGCCATTGTGAGCAGGAGGATGGAACTTTTAAATTTTTTGTTGATTATATAAAAGCGGCGGCCCGACGAGTAGTTATTAGTCATATTTTAGGGACAGGCTAGGGCTGATGGTTAGGGGCGCCTTTTGGAAAAGAGTGATGAGGAATCTCTAGTTAGGAGGCTGCGTTGGATTAAGCAGACCTGAGTGAGGGAAAATATACGAATTGTATGACTGTCTGGTGAAAGTAATAGCTTACGGTGATCCAAAGCACATAGGATAGTTTAGGTAAAATACTTGAGGGGACGCGGCGAGGAGCGGTAGAACGTGGATTATAGTTACAGAAATGCAGGAAGCGGGACTGTGAGGTGGCTGGACAGTGATGGACAATGCAGGGTAGTCAGACATCTTAAAGAGAAGATTGTAGTGTAGGGTTAGGGAGGAGGTAGGCACTCCGAACCTCTAGCCCTAAACAGGCGGCAGTGGGCTCGCAAGAGTCTGGGCGCACGTTAAACACATCATATAGTGCTGAGGAGTTACTGAAGGCCTCCGTGCGTAACAAGGTATGAATTAACATACCACTGTGGTACCGTCTAGTCGGCCCTGATGTCGCATGTAAGGAATGTTGGCACGGGGTGGTACGTGGATGACAGTCCACACCTAGCAGAGGGGGGATGTGCCAGAGGGGCAATCCACCTTTGTGAACAGGCTAGGCTGGCGAAAACGGTCAATATTTCCATGCCCAGAGCAAGCGGGATGGGGACAAGACCGTCGGTTTCTAAACTGAGTGGCTGATAGGTACTACGGACAGTCAGCCGCTTGGGGTCCTGACTTGATGACGGACTATGAGGTCGCTATCGACTGGGTCGCCAGCCGGTCAGGAGAGCGTTATGGCAGGGAGACCATAAATGCACCTGGCTCAATGTACAGTCAGGCCACAGTAACCTTACTAGCCGATACAGGGTTAGTAGGCGAGTTGTGCTTCTGTGATCAGTGTTTTTGAAAAGAAAATGCTGGGAAGCAGAGGGATGAGGGGTGTCAATTCAGAGGAATCTGGATTGTCTCTCCTAAGATTGGAAAGGGACCCAGCCTAAAACTGCACATGAAGGTGAAATAAGGGGACTTCTTCCGTTCATGAGAGGAGACCTTGCCACCGGAAGTAGAGACCTGCATCTCTGTTGGGGGAGCGGGGCCGGCATCGGGCAAGGCGGCCCTGAGAAGCCGGTTGTACCGATGTAGCGGACTACCTAAACCTTACGGGGAGAGGTGCATCTAAGTAGGGGAAGCAGTGCATCCGAACGGGAGGAGGGTACTCTTAACTGGAAGGAGGTTAAAAGGGTCAAAGCGTTAGACTTATGGACACTATAGGATGTTCGGTGACACATTTTTAGATGAAAAAGTCGGCTTACACAAGAATCTTGATGGTTATAAATGTTGCGCCAATGTAATCGAAGCCTCGTACGGGGAGTTGGTTTGTCTGTTTAATGTAATGTGTAAATGTATGTGGTCATAGCAAGCTTGACGAGGGTTGTTATGTTGTTAAACGTGGATCGGAATGATACGAGTCTGTGAATCATATTGGAAGTTGGGGCTAACTAGCTTAGCTCTGTGGAAGAGCCGCGGTAATCTAGGGACGTTAGGGCGGCGATGTGAGAGTTTTGACGAAACACTGTGGGAGCGATTATTGTCAAGAAGCGAGTCGAGTGGTACGTTGATGTGATTGTGGCCGTATTGATGGTTATATTTAATGCGGTAATAATTGTGTACGACGATGTTGTTATGGAGAAGCAGTCGCAGGTTGATGACGTCATAGTGTGGAGAGGAGTTTTGGAGAATTGGTTTAAGATTCGTGTTGATCTGTGTAACGGCGTTGGTATATGAGAATGTTTTAAATTCTTTTACAATAGTTTGTTCTTTTAAAATAGTTTGTTGTTTAAACACATGTAGGTTGTTTGGAGATATTATTAGTACCGAGCGGACTGAATGAAATGTGCGGATCCCGGAAGCGTGTGGGGACACCACATAACGCGCGGATCTTGGAGTGTTGAACCATCGCATCAGGCTGGCTAGGCTATTAGCTTGCATGCGGCTGTTTTGTGAGTTTGCGGGCGACATGTGTTATGATTAGAGTTTTGAAGGTGATGGTTAGGAAGTGTTAGAGAGCGCTGTGGAGGTTGTTGCATTATATTAGGACGAAACGGAGTGTTTTGTAGTGATAGTTGTACTTTGTCGCGATACATCGTTCTGTGTGCGCCGTTTGCGCTAGTGCGCATGCGCGGATCGCTGTTTTTCATTCATTCGCTCTAGGAAAAACGGGTGAGTTTATATTTAGCTTTGTGCTATATGTTTGTATATTGTACATTGGGTTTTGTGTAAACAGTAGAAGTGATGTAACATGTATGGTGGTTAGTTTAAAGCGATAGTCGATAAGGGTTTACTTAGACTGCAAACATTGCAGTGAGCCTATCAAGGAGAAATGAATTAATGGATGCATTGCCTAAAATAAGCTGGGATTCACAAAACCAGCTACTCTGGGTGATTGTACCAAGGGGGGTGATTTGGGAGTAGCCATAGGCTGAATTTGGTACAATGCTCTACACTAGAAATACATGTTGCTTGCAGTAGGATCAGTTTGTCATGTGTGTAGGTATAAGGAAGTATTTGGAACTGACCACTAATGATGTTTTTATGCTTATATTTGTGATATGCATGGATGGTATTGTATAAAGATGTGATATATATCTGTCTAGAGTACAATTATTTTGAGAGTCTGTTTATGCTTGTGTACTTTGTTAAAATCTTTAAATAACATTGTTGACTTAAATAGGATGATGTTTATGTTAATGGTTGCTGCAAGTCTTTAGGTCATGGGGATGATAATTTAATGATGGGGACTTGTTTATATGCTGTTTTGATGACTGTATGAGAGTTTTTGCAGTAATTGTAAATGATGTCTATATAGTCTGTACATTTTCTGTGTTTGGCTGTTAGGGTCAGGCGAGAATGTGTTGATTTGCCCCCAGGGTAGGATGTGTGTAATGATTAACCTTTTGTTGAATTTCAGGAGGGTCAAGGGGTGATAAAGTAATTCAGGCGAGGTCACGAGGCTCACAGGAGAGACCCCGGCTATCTTTACAGAAGCAATTTAGAGGAGGTTGCACAGGCCCAAGGGGGGTCAAGGAGGGGCAGCTGCTACAATGGCTGTTTTATGACAGGGTGACGGAGCAGGCCTGGTCAGATTAGATGCGCCAGGAGAGAGGTCACAGGTGGAGGATAGCAGGAAACAGTTGCAAAGTGAGATAGCGGGGGAGGTATTTTTACAGCAGGAGCGAGTAGCAGTGACAGGAAGATGAGACAGGCGGCTAATTCAGGACAGCTGAGGGAGGAGTAAGCAGAGTAAGTTGAATAGGAGCCAATTTAGATGCTGTTATTTACATTAAATATGGCTGACTATTTGATTGGAGGAATAGCCTGATGTTATCACGGTTCTAGTAGGCCGGGGTGACTTCAGGTTGAAAAAGGGGTACTACTAGACCCTTTGTAGGAGTGAGAGTAGCGGCGCAGAAGATGAGTGTAGACTGAATTAGGAGCAGGAAGGGAAACTAACCAGTGTCTGTCTGTAACGGGTTGTATGGGAGAGAGTTGAAAGTGTTTGTTTATGAGATGTGTGATGTATGTTGAAAGGGATGGTGGTTGAAATGATCAGAGTGACTGTGAATGATTGAGTGTGGTCTGTTTTTGGACTATGTTGTTTTCTTTTTTTTTCAGTGGATGAAAGGGTCTTAGAAGTTAACAGACACTGTTGTGTATGGAGGAGCGATTGAATTTAAGTTTTTAGATTTCTTTTCTATTTTAATCTGTAATTTTCTGGACTGAGATGAGTTTGAATGGAACGGTTGTGTGATGATGATGAGTGAAAAGGATGAGTGCATGTGGGTTTGGAGCTTGTTCTTTTTATTCCTTTAATATTTTCTTGGTATGCATGAAGCGTTCACAAGTGGTCTGCCACGTGTGTGATAGGAGGATGTGTTTGGTTTATTTTGGTTTTTCTTTCCTTTCTAAAAACCTTTAATTTTAATGTTTGGTGCTTGTTCTTTTTATTGCTTTCATGTTTTTGAGTATGAATGGTGATTTCACATGTGGAGAAGCAAAGCATGTGGTTGAAGTGTGTGTTTATTGAGGTATTTTGTTGGTTATTTGTCTTTTTCTTTTGTTCCCAAATGTTTTTTATGGTCTGGTGGGAGAGGACTGTTGAAGGCTGAGATGCATTGGGACAGGTGGTCGACGACAGCTAAGTAGTTCCACCACATTTGCATATGGAATTAATGGCTTCCCTTAAAAGTATGTTGACATATTGTGTGATATGATTTGCTTTGTGCTTTTGTTTCTTCAACAGATCAGTCGAGGGGGGATTGCAGATCAACTCGGGAGGACACATGAATACATTACATTAGCACGGTAACGTAGGATTTCATCTTCCCTGTTTCTCGGCAGTCCAGCGGTGATCAGTTACCAAATTGTGGTGGGAGAATTCTTGTATGCATTCGCCCCCGTCTCTACAGAACCCCATGCGGGTGGAGCCAGGTTGTAATAACTGAACAGATGGGGATTTGGGACAAATTTCCAGGCTAAAAAACTCATCTGACGACCAGGTTGTCATGGCAGGATGGATGACTGGACCTGGGGGCATGCCTGGCCTGGGGGGCGGAGCCGGCCTGAGGGCTGAGCTGGAACATGTGGGCAAGAGTCTCTGAGGAATTATGATGTATGGATTGGACTGTGGGGAACAGGGAGATGACTGATCGGATACTGATGGGCTTTGTTTTGTGCACATGTGATTTGGTAGGACGCACAAACAAAGGGCGGATAGATTATGACACAACGCAGGGATGAGTAGAAGCATACACATAGATAGGTTACGGTCAGAGTGAGGATAGGAAGTGAAAGAAATGTTTCGTTGAAAATCTGCTTTCCTCTGCCGGACTGGGCTGTGGAAACCAAGATGGTAAGGTTATGACCATTATATGTGTCATAAAGGGGGGAGGATAGATGAGAAGCGCTATTTTAAGAAAAAAATTGCAGAAAGAAGATATTATTTCAGAGAATGAATGTAAAGTGAAAATATTGTGATACTAATGTATGTTTTCTCTCCCAGATCATCTAAGAGTGTTGGAACATCTTTTCTATAGATTAAGAATACTGGTTTTAAATGTGTGTTTTTTAGATTAAATTTATTTTTAATTGTTTTTAGCATATTCAAAGTGTTTGTTGGAAGAAATAGGCCTCTGGCTGTGAGCCCAGAGGAACAAAGCCTGATGAAAGCAAGTGGTAAACACTGTTTCAAAGGCAGGATAAGTTAAGTGGGAGAGCTGATAAACGGGTTATTAGCACTCCCGGGAGGGGATCATAGTCAGGGGCAACTGTGGGGGAAAAAAGAAGAAGACAAGAAGATCAGAAGTGATGATATGTACAAAGAATAATGAGAAAAATTGAGAAAAAAATTAGAAAAATTGGAAAGAATTATGATTTTTGTTATTATGTTAAATTGTATGGTTAGTATGTATCTAAATCAAGTCAATATACTGGTTATGACAATGTGAATTGTCAGAGTGAGGAATTATGGTATATTTGACTTGAACAGACTGTTAGATTAACCCTGAAACTGAAAATATCTGTTATAATAGTTAATTCAAAATAATGCTTTAATAGTGAAATGAAGCATGCATTACATGGACTCTCAGAGTACATTCCTGAGGAGTTGCCAGGCAAAACCTCTCTCATGATAAGGTTGTTTACACAGTTGTAGAGGCGCCATTTCAAACCCCCATGAACCAAACACCTTCTAGACATGTGACGGTTGAAGCACAGCACAAGAGGCTGAAAGCGGAGATGCCTCTGTGAGACAAGACCAATGTGGTTGAATCTATACAATAATAGATTACCATTTTAGGAATGCCAAAGCTGGTTAAATAATAAAGCATTTTCCTTTCATAGAGTAATACAAAGTGTCAGTTGGTAAATAGGGGTTGGTGCTGGCTCTTGTGGACTGAATGGTATAAACCTAAGAAGCAATGACTGTACTGGGTTAATGCTAGAGAGGCCATTGAATCATTACACAAGCCCTATTTAGGGAAGGTTAAAAGGTCTGAGTTAGCAGACCCCCCCTCTGTTCACTGAAGGAAGACACCGGCCAGGAGATCAAAGAGGGGGGGGGGGCCAGCTAGCCACCAACGAGGAAGTCAGGGGGGGAGGCGGACCAGCCTCCCCCAAGAAGGTCATCTAAGGACCGCTTGTGTTTAGAAACTTGTGATTGGTTGAACTAGTTAAAAATAGGGAAAGTCATTTAACCTATAAGTATTGGAACAATAATGATGGTGGGTAGGCCAGCTCATGACCCACCATGACCGTTCCCGAGGGGGTCTGAGTCTGCGCCTCCATCGCCCACCGACCATGGTTCTACTTTGCCGCTACGTAAGTAAACTGTATATGGAATAATCACTGTTTGTGATAACTTAGAGGAAGATGTCTATCTTAGACCAGGTTTACCATGTGGTGGCAACGAGTACTATTGGTCTATTTCATACATAACATGAATACTATTAATGTGCAAGACTGTCTTGATGTAGCCACCGTGTAAAGGGCTATTTGATTATTAACCTCATCAATCCTTTTGTACAAACATGTCTGTGATGAATAAATTCCTGTATGTAACTAATGCATTATCCACTCTTGGCCGCCGAGGCAAATAAATGAGTTTGGACCATAGTTCCTTTTGTCTGGCTATATACGTTTATTTCTCATCTGACTAAGTCAGATGAGGACCATGTTTCTATCACTCTGTCCTTCTTCCCTCTATTTAGCAACCTGTATGCACTGCAAATTACCTTAGATATTCATTAAGAATATACGACAACACATCCAAAGGGAACACAGTTTCTTGAGTCTGGCGTTGTTGTACCTTATCTATTTAGTGTTACTTTTGGGAGTAGTGGGGGAGAAATTAATGAATGAATGAATGAAAACTTTATTTAAAAGATTGCAGAATGGGTACAATACAGTACGGCGCAATACACACAATTGTTAAGGGGTTGCAGACCAGAGAAAGACTTTCGTCTTGTTTACATCAGGGTCCCCCATTTTCAATTCATATCGACATTTATGACATACACAACATACATGACATTAGGGATTAATAAGAACGAGCCGCCTCGGAAGAAGACGGCCGCTGCTGCTGAAACCACCGCCATTTTCAATTCATATCGACATTTATGACATACACAACATACATGACATTAGGGATTAATAAGAACGAGCCGCCTCGGAAGAAGACGGCCGCTGCTGCTGAAACCACCGCCTTGCGTCGCCTCGCTGGCTCTTCCGCTTCACAGCGCGGCAGCGGGCGATAAGGGGGGCGTGCTAGCGCGCGGTCACGTGGGCTTAGTGGCCAATCAGAGGAACCCGGAAACCGAACTGCGTTGTATTTGGCATAGACGCTTTCCAGGACTGGAAGCTTATTGCTTATTAACAGCGGAGGAGTGCTGCCGAGTGCTTCCGCGTTTTCCCTGATTGGCTGCGACACGCCCCGCGGCAGGCGTGGCAGCCGCAGAGCGGAGCGGCAGAGCGGAACGCCGCGGAGCGGAGCGGCAGAGCTTGCGGCAGAGCTTGCGGCATTATGTAGCCGTAATCCGCGATGATTTTCATTCGAAGCTTAGCTCACCTGGCAGCGCTGCGGTCCGTTGGTGACAAGTTTGAATCCCATAATTTTTTATTTATTTTTTTTTAACGTGTATTCTTTCGCCGGTTAAGGTTAGGCATGGTTAAGGTTAAGGTTAAGGTTAGGCATTGTTTCGGAGTTGGTTAAGGTTAGAAGGGTTAAGTTTAGGCGCTGTTAAGGAGCTGGTTAAGGTTAGAGTTTGTCTTAGAGAATGGCAATATTCTTTCTATGGTTAAGGTTAAGGTTAGGCATGGTTAAGGTTAAGGTTAAGGTTAGGCATTGTTTCGGAGTTGGTTAAGGTTAGAAGGGTTAAGTTTAGGCGCTGTTAAGGAGCTGGTTAAGGTTAGCGTTTGTCTTAGAGAATGGCAATAGACAGCCTATTTCCGCACTGCCGCTCTCTCGCGCTGCCGCGGTCACATGGTCACACTTGTGTCTTGCACTCCTCCGCTGTTAATAAGCAACACGCGGACTGGAAACCCTACCGCCTTTCTGGAGTACTTCACCCTGTTCTATGTTATTGCACTGATTGACTGTCACCTCTGGTTTGCTGTCACTACACTGATTGACTGTCACCGCTGGTTTGCTGTCACTACACTGATTGACTGTCACCTCTGGTTTGCTGTCACTACACTGATTGACTGTCACCTCTTGTTTGCTGTCACTAATTGCTGCGTGTGGTATGTCAGGAATGTGGCTATATAGTAATCTCTGGTTCTCTGTCTCTTTGTCGGATCTTCAAACAGGACTTGCGTGTAGTCGGCCACAGGACAAGTGCTGGAACCTCTTGTCGCTGTTATTATGATTTAGTCAGTGGCGGCCGCCCATAGGGGGCGCTAGGGAGCCGCCCCCCCTGGTAAAGAGAGCAGGAGAAGAAGAAAATTTTTATTTTTATTTTTATTTTAGACCCCTAAAAATTTAATAAACATGTTTAAAATGAATAATATTTACTCATTTTAAGTATGTTTGTGTTTCAAGTTTCAAGTTTCAAGTTCAAGTTTCTTTAATAGTTGTCATACAGAAGTACAGAATACTTTTGTACAAAATGCTTCTTACTGTTGCGCTCCAGAGACTGTGCATGACAAGATAAGTATGAAATAAAAACATAGTAAAAATTAGAAGTAAAAAAAGAGGTCACAGTGTTCAGTTTAGACATATGTACAATGTTCGTAGACGTAGTTACCATACAATATACAATACTGTGCAGTGTACTAATATACAATACTATACTATATAGTGCAAGGCATAAGTGGACGAGGTGCAGTTTAGGTACAATTCACAGTAGGTGTACGAGTTGTAGTGCAAATCCTTTATCAATAAATATAAAGTGTAAGTGTGTTTGTGTGATCTAAAGTGTGGAGAGTGGGTGCTGCAGTGTGTTGTTTGTTTGAGTGAGTGTGTGCGTGTGGGTGTGTGTGCTGTGTGCATTTGATGGTTGTTGCATAGTGATTATTGTTCGTTTAGCGATTATTGTTCGTTTAGCAGCCTGATGGCCTGGGGATAGAAGCTCCTTCTGAGTCTTTCTGTGCTCGCCATAAGACTCCGGTATCGCTTGCCTGACGGCAGCAGTTCAAAGAGGCAGTTGTTCGGGTGGCTCGAGTCCTTAATAATTCTCTTAGCCTTCCCCTTGCACCGCTTGTTGTAAATGTTCTGGAGGGTGGGAAGCCCCCCTCTAATTGTGCGTTCGGCTGAACGTGTCACTCTTTGTAGTCTGCTACGGTCTTGTGCAGTGCTATTCCCAAACCAGGAGGTGATGTTGCCGGTCAGGATGCTCTCTATTGTACATGAGTAGAAGTTCCTAAGGATCTTCTGACTGACTTGGAACTTCCTTAGGCGCCTGAGGAAGTAGAGGCGTTGTCGTGCCTTCTTCACAACACTGTCAATGTGTGTGGTCCATGTCAAGTCCTCGGATATGTGGGCTCCGAGGTACTTGAAACTGTTCACTCTCTCAACTGGTGCCCCGTCGATGCTGAGGGGGCTGTAGTCCTTGACCCCCGACCTCCTGAAGTCCACAATCATCTCTTTTGTTTTGCTGACGTTCAGGGAGAGGCAGTTCAAATGCACAAATAATGCACAATAACGTTAATATATCAAATATAAATCATTGTTTTGTGATTCACATGACGTTACTGTCTGATATGAGAGTAGACTACCTCTGAAGTTGGGCGAGACGTATCGCGCACACAGTGGGCGTGCACTGGTATCATCGATGTATCATCGCAGCCAATTAAGGCGAGACACTACAGGTGAATAGGGTAAAAAATTTAACTAATAGATATCACAATGAAACTTCCCCAGTTGATTACTTATATTAAGACAAGACTTTTTTGTATTACAAGTTTTCTGAAATTGTATGTTTAAATATGCAAATGAGGCATGATCTACTTAAATATGCAATAATTTGCATATAATTCCAGGACAGAAATCTGAACATTGGATAAAGCCATTTTCAAAATTATAGTTTAATTTTGTTGACATATTAGAGCCAAAGGTTATTACAGAGGGGATTTTGGATATCTCTTTTTATCACTCCATAAATCAGAAAATACTCCATTCAGTCAATTTTTATGGTAAAATTCCATATTTCGCCATGTTTTTAGGAATAAAATGTGATATAAATCAGGGTATGAATGCGATATCAACAAACCCTTCTGTAAATACCTTCAGAACATAGATATGAATAGAACTGGAAGGTTTGGTGTATGTGAGTGTTACTGAAGTGGATATTTCTGGCTCAGAGTATGAGGAAAAACTCTTAAAACTCATTTTTGGGAAAACGCCTTCAAAGTTCTGTATTGTAAAATGCCATACTTTTTTTTTTGAAACAGATATTTACAAACACAATACCTAATCAAACCATTAGTAATAGACAACCTAAACACATGCCTGATAACTGAATAATAATAATAATGATGTTATTGAACTGAACAGAACTACACACAGGCTACAAACAGTGTAGTACAGTGTAGTACCCCCTAATAGGCAAAAAATATTTGAATAGATATCACTATGAAACTTTCCCAGTTTGTTATGTACATATAAACTAAGAAAAAATATATTGCAAGTTTTCAGAATTTTATGTTTATATATGCAAATGAGGCACTTCCCCATTAAATATGTGCACATTTATGGATGCAATAAGGCAAAATGAAGTAAAATAAACAACTAAATGTGTGTTATTGACGTTTTATTGTCACTAGTTTCATAGAAGACATGTTTAGGAAGCAAAATATAACAAAATCTCAAAATCAATAAAAAAAGTATATTTGCCTATTCACCTGCAGTGTCTCCCCTTAAATAGGTCTAGCAAAAACATTTCGCCTATCAGTGCGTTCAAATATGTGTTGTCACTCCCCCAGTCCAGAGAGTTTGCTTACTAGTAGCTACCATGGAGCTTGAAGGCAGGACATTACAACCTCGAATGCAGGTAAATCCCTCAAAACAATATCTTTTGAGAGATGAACACTGGAGTGAAAGAGTTTCTACCTCATCAGCCTGATATCTCCTCAGTTCAGAAACAATCAACAGACAGAAGAAGGATATACTCTGTCGTTTTCTAGCTGGTGGTATATTGTGGTGGCTAACAAGAAGCTATATGGCTAGCTGGATGCAGCTACCAGCTACCCCGGACTGTTTACTGGAGTTTCTTTTTGAGTGGATTAAAAAAAAAGTGGATTATGGCTTGTTGTGGACTGGACAGCTGACTATCTCGCCCCATTCAACTCTTGTGATGGTAAGTAAGTCTTGTAACGATAGCTGGGATTCCACGTCATGCTGTGTGTGTGAGAGAGAGTGAAAGAGAGAGATAGAGGGGGATACTAATAAATGTTGCCGCGGGGGGGGCATAATCACCCGGGACAATATAATGGTAACTTGTTTAAAATAACAAGATATACATCTGTGATTATTATTGGACGGATCTGAATACGAGAGAGAGAGAGAGAGAGAGAGAGAGAGAGAGAGAGAGAGAGAGAGAGAGACCTGTGCGTGTTTGTGTAGGCGCTGCATTGACTGTGATCATATATTGATTGATGGCAATGGTGATAGTTGTACTCTACCTACTTAAATATTCATACCTTGTGGTTTCGCCGAAGCTCTGACGTGCACAGTAGGCTACTCAGTGTGTGGTTTCGCCAATGCGTGCCTCTGTACATGTTTGCAAAATGTTTGGTATAGCGCCCCCCCTGGAGAAGAATTCACCAGCCGCCACTGGATTTAGTTCTCTTCCTTAAGTATTTCCTCAGTTGACGCCTGGCATCTGTTTGTTATCGTTACAGTATCCTTGCTCTGGTGATTCTTAATAAAAATAACACGCATTTCGAGAAGAGCAACCACATCTCCGTCTCCTTCTTCCTTCTACTATTGGAACTCAATTCCTACCTTGAACCGTAACACTCTGCTTTGTCTCCTAGTCTGGTTAGTCTTCTGAAGAACTCACAGCTTACCGTCTTCAAGTCTTGCGATGTCGAACTCTGTCTCTCTCTCTGATGACTGTTACTATAGCAATGGCGGTGGCACCTCTGACCCAAATCAAACGCTGCAAGTAACCTTGGTGCTGCCTGCTACTATCAGCCACTGCCTGCCCAGACCCTGCTATCGCGTGTCTGTCTCTTGGGTCTGTCTAACTCGAACACACACATATTTCTGTCAAGTTCAAACTAATATCTATCGGTTATTTACATTATATACACATATGAAAAACAAGTGCTATCTCTCACTATACAGAAAACTAAGCCTTGCTTTGACTTTGGCCTGCAGTTTAGTTAGGTGTTCAGACACACTGACCGGGAGGAGCGGGAATCAAACCGGGAACCTTCCGACTACCAGACAACTGTTCTACCTCCTGAGCCACTGTCACCCCCGGTTGAAAACTCATTCAAGTAAAAGTTGCGTCTTCTCACATTATATATTCTTTTAATTGTGTTGGGTGCGCACAGAGTTTAGTCAAGGCTGGAATGTATTGAAGTGTTTTAATAGTGGTATAATTTCACAAACAATGCAGAGTTAGTTTGGCGACTGGAAATTGGGCAAACACTATTGTTACCTTATACCTGGCTGTCATGTCACCAAAAGGCAGGGGGAGTGGATGCTGCTGCATGGCACTTGGTTTGCAGGGCACATTAAAAAACGAAAATATAAAATTAGAAAAATAAATTAATAAAACATGTCTTTCAAACAGGGCACTACCTGGGGTCTATCTGTGCACGTCAGTGAATGGAGACATGCCCGGGATTTTATAATGGGAACCCACAGTAAAGATGGCAGACTTCTCCAGGGTGGAAGTCTCAGACAGTTGTTGTTATACCTCACCTCGACGTTGGCTTGAGTTCCATCATCTAATTGAGAGATATTTCTTGGGTTTCTTGAAAGGCGAAATCCCAGCTACATGTATTATTATTTTTCATGAATGCACCACAATTAGTTGACATTCTGCCCTTTGTATTTTGTAGGACCAACGACACCATGTTGGTTGGGCTCAATACCTCAGGGCAACGACACTCAACCGTTTTGTTTGTTTATTATTCTTCCTTCCCCCAATCCTCAGGCGGTCTCCCAAAGTTCATCTCTGTCCGATTTTCGGGGCTTTTGAGGTGATGAAATCACTGTGCCCAGGCAGCAGTGGTTCAGCAAAAAAAATCTATATACTGTATATATTGTTCAGTATATGTCTGTTTAGAAAACAAAAATGTAAAATTATTTTCTTTTATTTCTCCATGTGGTAAATACACAGGTCACAACATGTTTACAGGAAAGTTTTGTAGTTGTATTTGGAGTGTATTTTGTGACTGTTGGGAACTAGGCTACACTGGCACACCTACTTCCAGTGAATGCCGCTAAGCTAGGCTAACGGTGCAGCTGTTCCCTAAGCCTAATGCATGCACAGAGAAGAAAAGGGTATGTATCTGCTTGTCTAACTCCAGGGTAGATGGCAAATAAGCTAATTTCCCAAAAAGTTGGCGTGTTCTTTTAATCTCTTTCTGCCATGGTTTCTATCTATTCTAGTTATATACTCAGCACGGTCCATCCTGTGTGTGTGTGTGTGTGTGCTGTGCTGGAATGTTTAGCACAATGAAGCTACACACACCCACACACTTCCTCCATGGTAATTCCAGAAGCCAGCTGTCTGAAGCTTATCGATGGACAATCAATACCTCTGATCGATTGACCTCATCTCCATGGCAACAGCAATTTAGCCCACTATCTCTGCCCATTTATTACTGCAGCTATTAAGGCCTGCAGCATGGTAGTGTGTGTGTGTGTGTGTGTGTGTGTGTGTGTGTGTGTGTGTGTGTGTGTGTGTGTGTGTGTGTGTGTGTGTGTGTGTGTGTGTGTGTGTGAGTGTGAGTGAGAGAGCGAGAGGGAGAGAGGGAGAGAGAGAGAGAGAGAGAGAGAGAGAGAGAGAGGGAGAGAGAGAGAGAGAGGGAGAGAGGGAGAGAGAGAGAGAGTTATGGTTGCCATTAAGAGAGAGTTGTTGTTGCCGTTTGTAAACTCCACTAACAGAATTAGAATAGTGATTCTCCAGAACCACCAGCCAGACGCCTCCTTCTTCCTTTACTGGTTCAACCTCAACTCCCCCCCCCCCCCCCCCCCCCAAACACCCACTGTCATATCAAACACACCCACCATCATATCAAACACACCCACCATCATTATGAAACACCACCACCATCATATCAAACACCACCACCATCATATCAAACACCACCATCATCATATCAAAAACCACCACCATCATATCAAACACCACCATCATCATATCAAACACACCCACCATCATATCAAACACCACCACCATCATATCAAACACCACCATCATCATATCAAACACACCCACCATCATATCAAACACCACCATCATCATATCAAAAACCACCACCATCATATCAAACACCACCACCATCATATCAAACACCACCATCATCATATCAAAAACCACCACCATCATATCAAACACCACCATCATCATATCAAAAACCACCACCATCATATCAAACACCACCACCATCATATCAAAAACCACCACCATCATAACAAAAACCACCACCATCATATCAAACACCACCATCATCATATCAAACACACCCACCATCATAATATATCAAACACCACCACAATCATATCAAACACCACCATCATCATATCAAACACACCCACCATCATATCAAACACCACCACCATCAAACACACCCACCATCATATCAAACACACCCACCATCATATCAAACACACCCAACATCATATCAAACACCACCACCATCATATCAAACACACCCACTGTAACTGAGGGGTACAATTCCCTGACTGTATTACTAGATATGATACTTACTACCACTACCTTTGTACTTAATATTCGGCCACCCAGTACACGGCATAAATATATTATCATAAACACTCTCACGTAGATGAAACGGATCCAACACAAATGTACGAAGTCGAAGTATGCGTTTATTACTACACAGCAATGGTGTGTAGAGCAAGCACTTAATCACTTAATTACATTTATGAATTGAAATAGTATGCACTTTTATGGCAAAGAGTATTCGTCGGTATATCAATAGAGAATGTCCAATCTCTGATGGCGCAGGTGGTAAATATACGACCTGGAATAGTTAAGGAATAACAGCAATGATACTTTAATGATTATAAGACTGGATACACTAAGGGGGGGTTAATCCGGTCGCTTGTAAGCCGACAGGAGTAGGAGGGGGGGGGGGGTAGAATCCGGCTGCCTTATCCGGCCAAGGGTATCCCAGGTGAACCCACTGTAGTGCCGTTCAATGCGCCGGCGATCCTTGGACCACAGATGAAAGCAGGTGGACTCTTTGTGGGCCGGCTCTCTCCGGTCCACGGGGGAGAGACGTGAAGCGACCTCGTCTTGCAGAGCGTCTCCTCACCTTGCGTCCTCTCCAGGGGGGGGGGTTCCAACACACGGCAGTGTCGGGGGTCTTTATCCATGGAATAATCAAAGTATACAAAGCATAATCCGTGCCTGGGAAGGCGGGCTGTCGTCGGTAGAATAATCCGGTATACAGGTCCACTCGCTCGTCGGCTCTGGGGCTCCTCGGGTGCAGCTTCACATGGGGTCAACCACCCTGGGTAAGCAGCCAGTTCTCTGCCCGAAACGATGGGGTACTGACTACGGTAGTATTCTCACCGCACGAAGCACTATATATTAACAGACTATTATTAGCTTAATAGACTACGTCCAACTCGACGATATAGTGCCAAATATGACTATTCAAATATTAATATACACGATGTCTCAATACCGATGGTAGGCGAACTTGGCCTTACTCCCACACGTGGCGTCGCGGGGAGGCTTTACGTCTGTGACTCTATTGGAGGGTAAGAAACTGGACTGAAAAGAAAGTCCTACTTTAGTAGCGCAGTATATATACGCACTATGAACAAATAGTCCCATTAGTGGTGCGGTAGCCAGATTCCTACGCGGAACTAGGACTTGTTCGTACATGTGGAGCGGTACGTTTGAACTGGGTCTGAGGGGTATGGCAGCCTGGCACCAAGGTCTCGACCATAGAATGGAGACTATTATGGGATGTTCAGTAGGCTAGAATGGATATTCAATGCATATTGTACAAGGAATATACAAGGGATATCAGGGAATATTAGAGAATATACAAATACAATTAAATATATATATATAAATAAATATATATATATATTCGGTTTAATCTGGCCCTTCACAACAGCCACCCCCTGATTGGTCCCAGACCTAATCAGTTAAACAGAGACAGATTAATCGCGTTGTCTATTTACACATAAGGGTTTGCTGTAGGGGTCAGTCAACTTCACAAAGTCATAGGGTTGTAGGGTCATGGTCATCATCGATTGTGTCTGGGAGTCGAGGCAGTTCTATGAGCCTCGCCACGGGACGGGTGTAAGTGCGACCCTGGACGAGCACTTCAGCTGCTCGGACCTTGCCGTCGGCACCGGTGATCACTTTGCTTACGCGGCCGGCCGGCCACATAGCTCTGGGCAGTGATTGATCAATAATCATGACAACTGTTCCTTCTGTCAAATTGTCTCTCTCCTTTACCCACTTCTGGCGGGTCTGTAGAGACGGTAGGTAGTGCAGTAGGAAACTGTTCCAAAACTTGTCGGCTAATACTTGGCTGTACCTCCACATCCGTCGGCCGTTCGCTTCTTCAGGCCGGTACATTGTCTGGGGTAATGCAGGATCTAGCCGCCCCATCAGGAGTGTGTTGGGGGTAACTGGGTCGATATCCGCCACATCACTGGAGACATATCCGAGGGGCTTCGAGTTAAGTACTCCCTCAATCTCCGTGAGGACTGTCATTAGGACTTCTTCCGCCACAGTCTGGGCCCCAAGTACTGCGTACAGGGCTGTCTTTATGGAGCGCACTTCTCGTTCCCAAGTGCCACCGAAGTGGGGTGCGTTTGGGGGGTTGAATTGGAAATCAACCTGTGCTGGAGCGAGGTGGGTCTTAAGTTCTGGGCCCATAGCTTGGAAGCTCTCTCTCAGCTCTCTTTCACCGCCTTTGAAGTTTGTCCCATGATCGGACAATAGGGTAGACGGTCTTCCTTTCCGTGATGTGAATCTTCGGAAGGCCATAAGGAATGAGTCTGTGCTCATGGTCGGGAGAAGCTCGATGTGTATCGCTCTGGTGGTCATGCATTTGAATACAATACCCCACCGCTTCTCGGTTCCTCTTCCTTTCTTTATGTGCAGCGGGCCAAAGCAGTCCATACCCGTTGAGTGGAATGGCTTGTCACCGATTCGGAGGCGACATGGAGGAAGGTCAGCCATCCTTGGTATGCTGGGCTGCGCGCGCCACTTGCGGCAGTCTAGACATGTTCGCTGGAAGCGTCGTACCGCCTCTCTTCCTTGTAGGATCCAGTAACGACGTCTGATTTCCGCGAAGACTCTTTCTGCTCCTGCGTGATGTACATCCTCATCGTATTTCTTTATAATCAGCTCTGTGACCTTGTGTCGGCTGTTCAATACGATCGGGTATTTAATGTCATCCGGTAGATTGGGGGCTTTGCGTAGGCGACCACCCACTCTGATGAGGGTATGAGCGTCGCTCTCGGGGGCCAGGTGAATTAATCTGCTGTCGGATGGGACGGGCTTTCCTCCCTGTAGACAGGCCAATTCATCGGGGAACGAGTCTCTCTGGGCTCGCTGCAGTAGAAGCAATTCTGCTTCCTCGTAGTTAGCTGCTGACATATCAGCGGGGGACTTGCACTCCGGGTGGTACCGCAGGAATGTTCTTTGTTGTGCACTCTCTATGGACGTGCAATCGTCTATGTTAGGGTCGGTGGAGGCTACGGTGCTCAATCCACAGAACACAGACTTCTTATTTTCCACCTCCTCTGGACTTGCTTCCCTCGGGATAGGCATGGGCCACTGTCCTTCCGGGAGTCTTAGGAATGCGGGGCCGTCACTGTAGACATTGCGACGGGTGAGGTCATCCAGGGGCATCCCCCGGGTGATGACGTCAGCTGGGTTCTGTTTTGTATCAACGTAGCGCCACTCTGTTTCTCCGGTTAACTCTTCGGTTAAGTCTTGAATCTCGGTGACTCTGACTCCCACAAAGACTTTGTACTTGCATGAGTCCGATTTGATCCAGGCGAGTACCGTCGTGGAATCTGACCACAGGATTGTTCTAGACACCGGTATGGTGAGCTCACGTTGGATGAGCGTGGCTAGGTGTGCTCCGGCTAGGGCTGCGCAGAGCTCTAGACGTGGGATAGATTGTTGCTTGCGTGGGGCTATTCTCGAGCGGGCGAGGACAAATGCTGTGTAGATCTCTCCCCCCTGGTCTTGGGCCCGCAAGTAGGCTACTGATCCGTATGCGACCTCTGAGGCGTCACTGAAGACGTGTAAGTCCATTTTACATGTCTCTGGCCTCACCGTGGGTGGGAAGTAGCTTCGGCGCATATTAACGCCTGGGAGTGAGTGGAGCTCCATCTCCCACTCTCTCCAGGTGGATGCAAGGTGTGCGGGAATGGGGTCGTCCCAGCCCTGGTCCTTGTCCCACAATGCTCGTACAATCATTTTTGCCCTGGTGGTGTACGGTAGAATACATCCTAGCGGGTCATATTGTCGGGCGAGTGTTGTGTACACACTCCGTCTGGTGGTCGGCGCCGCCGCCGGCCTTCCCTGCTCCGTAGTCAGGGGCTTGTGTCTGTAGTGAAGCGAATCTGTTTTGAATCGCCACACCAATCCCAGGGTCATCTCCTGGGCTTCTCCCGGGATTGTAGCCATCCAGGTCTCGCTGCTGGCTGCCTTGTCCTCGGAGGAGAGGCTGCGCAGTACTTGCGGATCGCTGCTGGCCCACTGCCTGAGATCAAAGCCGCCTTTGATCAATGAGGCGCGGAGTTTAATCAGGAGAGCCTCGGCTTCTTCCTGGGTTGAAAGGCTTTGTAGACAGTTGTCTACGTAGAAGCTGTTCTTTACGCTGTGTCGGACCTCTTCGTCCGCTGCTGGGTCCTCTGCTACATGTTTCTGTAGTGCAAATGTAGCACAGCAGGGGCTGCACGTCGTTCCGAAGGGGAGGACTTCCCATTGGTAGATGGCTGGGTGCTCATCTCCTGGCTTCTCTCTCCATAGGAACCGTAACAGGGGCTTGTCCGCCTCTACTAATCTCACCTGCAGGAACATTCCTTTAATGTCCCCGCTGATGGCCACCTTTTCCTGGCGGAAGCGGAGTAGAACGCCGAGTAGGGAGGGGCCGAGTGTGGGACCGGGCAGTAACTCTTTATTTAGATTTTGGGATCCGATCTGGTAGCTGCAGTTAAATACTATGCGGTCTTTACCGTTGTGATGGACCTTGTGGTGGGGCACGTACCACGATTCAGTGGTCTGGTCAGCCTCTTTAATGTCCATCTTTGTGACGTGTCCCGCTGTGATGAGCTTCTCAATCTCAGCGCGGTATACACTCTCTTGGGCGGGGTTCTTGGCTAAGCGCCGCTCCGTGTTCAGCAGGTACCGTTCTGTGGCGTCTGTCTTGGCGTGGAAAGTAGGCATTCCTTCTCGCCGCAGGAGTGGCGTGGCGTATCTCAACACGCCGTTGACCGGGACTCTCTTGGTCCCTGTCTCGAGGAGGTGAATGGCGTAAATGTCATCTTTAGAGCGAATGTCTTTCTTTCCGTTCTTAAAGGGCATTTGTTCCAAGGTCCATAGCCGCTCTACGTGTTGCAGGAGTGCGGTTTCTCCCTCTGTGACTCGGGAGTGGAGACATCTAGTGGCTGTACTTCGGTTGAGAGATTTGGCGAGCGGGCCTTGGAGAGTCCATCCCAAACGGGTCTCGACTGCTGCAGGACAGCCTCGGGGTCCGGTATGAACCCGGTCTATCGGGACAATGAGGTCTGCATGGTCGGAGCCTATCAACAGGGTCGGCATAGCATTGTCTATGAGCGGGATCGGTAACTTGCGCAGATGTGCATATTTCTCCATCAGCTTGGCGACGGGGTATGTGTACCGCAACAGTCCTATTTCTTGGCTGGTGAAAGCGTCTGTAATCTGGTACCGTCGCTCAGGCTGGCCGCTTGCTGCGATAGAGAATGAGACATTCTCGCCCTTTATCGTCTTCAAATCTCGTCTTATTGTCCGAATTGTCATTTGGGTTTCGCTTCCCCGCAGCCCTAGCTGGGCCGCAGCGGAGGCGAGCAGCAGGGTCTTCTCTGACCCGTCATCGAGGACGGCGTAAGTGTCCAGGACTTTATTCTGGTAGCTTAGTGTCACACGCACTACTTTTAGGAGTACTCGGGCTCCACTGCTGCTGGCGGGATCGATGTACATGACGCTCGCTTTGCGGCTGGATGGTGCAGGTGAAGGGCGCCGTCTGTTACTGTCGTGAAGTATGTCCAGATGGGCTCCATCGCACTTGGTGCACCTTTTCTTTAAGCGGCATTCGGCTGCCATGTGTGAGCGCGCACAGCGAAAACAGCGCTTGTTGGACTTTATCCATTGACCTGCTTCCTCCGCGTTCAGCTTGGGGAAGGAGTCACATTGCGCTAGCCAGTGTTCTTTCTCACAGTAGGGGCACACTATCTTCCACTTCTCCGTTCTGGAGGGGGTACTGTGGCTCCTGCTGCTCGGTACTGACTCCGATTGGTGCATCACAGTCACCGATCTTCTTCCATCATTTAGTCGTCTGGTTCCTTCTCTGGAGCCAGGGGTGCTCCGTCCGAATGTATCTAGCCGTAGGCTGCTGACTTCTCTCGCCAGGAAGTCTGCTAGATCGAGGAGGTTCGGTTCGGGGCCATTCGGGTCTCTGTGGTCCCTCTGCCGCCTAAAGCGCTCCTGACGAGCGGGCGGCAGCTTCTCCAGAATCCTTTCCACATTTGAGTTGGCGTAAAGTTCATGCCTCCCCTTCTCTCTTTGCGCTCCCAACATCCCTACCAGGGACTGCACTCTGATGGACAGGTCGTCCAGTGCTCGATTGTCTATTGCTGGGGGTAAGCGGTCGATGTGTCGGATCTCCTGGATCACGTAATCCCATATGCGCCCATACCTCTGGTCCAATGCTACCAGCGCTGCTGTGTATGGGGTGGTGGAAGTCGCGTAGGCGAGCGCTATATTATGTGCGCGGGGTACCTTTAAGTGCTTCAGTAGGATGGCGTATTTGTGGCGTTCATCCAATACATCCACCAACATGGTCTCCAGACACATGCGGAGTTCTGTATACTGGGCCCGGTTCTCTTGGGTGAAGTCGGGTACCATAGGCGTGCCAATGTATGACGCTGACTGTGGATACATCGGCGAGCGTTGGGGGAGAGGCCTCCTAGGCGAGTCTCCTCCCGCTCCTTGGTATGGGCTGGTACCGGCAGTGTACCATGGCCCGCTTGTCCAGGTGCTGTTCCTCGGTGCGGGTCGTGCGTCGTGCTCACCCGTGTATAGAGTCGGGGGTCTGTAGCGCAGCTCCGCGGGAGTATAGCCTGGGCTGTACCGGACCTCCTGGTCCGGTAGAGTACTGTGCTGTCTTCGGGCGTGGTTCTCCTCCTCTTCCTCTTCGTCTTCAGTTAGGTCATCCAGTGCTTGTAGTCTCTGGTTTAGCCTCTCCACAGGATATGCTGCTCCTTCCCGGTTGCTAGGTCTCGCTTGGACCGGTGGGGGGAGGTGGTCTGTGGGGGGTATAGACCTCGTCTGTTGGTCAAGTTCAGGGTTGTTTACTCGGCTAGGGGATGCCGCCCTGGAGGTGTGTCTAGACGAGTTCCTGGAGTCTCTGGCGGAGGGAGAGGGTGTTGTCCGTCTGATCAGCTGTTCTATTAGTTGCGACTGCTGTCTGTCGCGCGCTGCGTCCCGTTGAGCACCGGCTCGTTCTCGGGCCACATTCTCTTCCATCTGAATGCGTCTTATTTCTAGACGTATCTGCTCGTGTTCGCTTCGCTGCTGGATCTGCAGTCGGTCGCGTTCAGCAGCGGCGTTCAGGCTGATGAGGAAGGCCTGCTGTAGGGTCCTCTCTGCCTCGCTGGGAGAAGGCGGTTGTATAGGGGAGCCTTCCCTCGGGGTACTCCTTGCGGAGCCTTGGAGCTCTATCTCCACGGTGCTCTCCCCGTCTTCTTCCGTGCCGAGTTCTCTCTCGGTAGCGTTGTATTCCTCCCGGGACTCATCTGGGACTACTTCTTCAGTACTGGCGGGGTGTGAAGTCATGTCTGGTTCCCACTGGTCCCCACCGTGAACTTGGTCAGTTACATTAGAGCCCGTAGGGGCCTCTATGGTCGGGGTAGTCTGGGCGTTGGGGTTAGACATACTTTTACTTTCTAGTTTTACCGCGTTTACTGTTAGTAGAAGACTAGGTTGTTGACTGACAGCGTAAGCCTCTAAGTACTGAGGGAGCCGTCGTTCGCGCTGCGGGCGTTGGTTAGGAGGATCGTTTCGTGGAGTGTTCATCATAGGCCATTTCAATATTAATAACACTATATTAATATTACACTAATTACCCTCCGGCTCGAAGGACCAATTGTAACTGAGGGGTACAATTCCCTGACTGTATTACTAGATATGATACTTACTACCACTACCTTTGTACTTAATATTCGGCCACCCAGTACACGGCATAAATATATTATCATAAACACTCTCACGTAGATGAAACGGATCCAACACAAATGTACGAAGTCGAAGTATGCGTTTATTACTACACAGCAATGGTGTGTAGAGCAAGCACTTAATCACTTAATTACATTTATGAATTGAAATAGTATGCACTTTTATGGCAAAGAGTATTCGTCGGTATATCAATAGAGAATGTCCAATCTCTGATGGCGCAGGTGGTAAATATACGACCTGGAATAGTTAAGGAATAACAGCAATGATACTTTAATGATTATAAGACTGGATACACTAAGGGGGGGTTAATCCGGTCGCTTGTAAGCCGACAGGAGTAGGAGGGGGGGGGGGTAGAATCCGGCTGCCTCATCCGGCCAAGGGTATCCCAGGTGAACCCACTGTAGTGCCGTTCAATGCGCCGGCGATTCTTGGACCACAGATGAAAGCAGGTGGACTCTTTGTGGGCCGGCTCTCTCCGGTCCACGGGGGAGAGACGTGAAGCGACCTCGTCTTGCAGAGCGTCTCCTCACCTTGCGTCCTCTCCAGGGGGGGGGGTTCCAACACACGGCAGTGTCGGGGGTCTTTATCCATGGAATAATCAAAGTATACAAAGCATAATCCGTGCCTGGGAAGGCGGGCTGTCGTCGGTAGAATAATCCGGTATACAGGTCCACTCGCTCGTCGGCTCTGGGGCTCCTCGGGTGCAGCTTCACATGGGGTCAACCACCCTGGGTAAGCAGCCAGTTCTCTGCCCGAAACGATGGGGTACTGACTACGGTAGTATTCTCACCGCACGAAGCACTATATATTAACAGACTATTATTAGCTTAATAGACTACGTCCAACTCGACGATATAGTGCCAAATATGACTATTCAAATATTAATATACACGATGTCTCAATACCGATGGTAGGCGAACTTGGCCTTACTCCCACACGTGGCGTCGCGGGGAGGCTTTACGTCTGTGACTCTATTGGAGGGTAAGAAACTGGACTGAAAAGAAAGTCCTACTTTAGTAGCGCAGTATATATACGCACTATGAACAAATAGTCTCATTAGTGGTGCGGTAGCCAGA
The DNA here is from genome assembly GCF_963971535.1 of Notolepis coatsorum. Taxonomy (NCBI): domain Eukaryota; kingdom Metazoa; phylum Chordata; class Actinopteri; order Aulopiformes; family Paralepididae; genus Notolepis; species Notolepis coatsorum. The sequence goes on along the minus strand of NC_140173.1, from coordinate 95,407,671 downwards.
TTCCTACGCGGAACTAGGACTTGTTCGTACATGTGGAGCGGTACGTTTGAACTGGGTCTGAGGGGTATGGCAGCCTGGCACCAAGGTCTCGACCAATAGTAGAATGGAGACTATTATGGGATGTTCAGTAGGCTAGAATGGATATTCAATGCATATTGTACAAGGAATATACAAGGGATATCAGGGAATATTAGAGAATATACAAATACAATTAAATATATATATATAAATAAATATATATATTCGGTTTAATCTGGCCCTTCACAACACCCACCATCATATCAAACACCACCACCATCATATCAAACACCACCATCATCATATCAAACACACCCACCATCATATCAAACACACCCACCATCATATCAAACACACCCACCATCATATCAAACACCACCACCATCATAACAAAAACCACCACCATCATATCAAACACCACCATCATCATATCAAACACACCCACCATCATAATATATCAAACACCACCACAATCATATCAAACACCACCATCATCATATCAAACACACCCACCATCATATCAAACACCACCACCATCAAACACACCCACCATCATATCAAACACACCCACCATCATATCAAACACACCCAACATCATATCAAACACCACCACCATCATATCAAACACACCCACCATCATATCAAACACCACCACCATCATATCAAACACCACCATCATCATATCAAACACACCCACCATCATATCAAACACACCCACCATCATATCAAACACACCCACCATCATATCAAACACCACCACCATCATAACAAAAACCACCACCATCATATCAAACACCACCATCATCATATCAAACACACCCACCATCATAATATATCAAACACCACCACAATCATATCAAACACCACCATCATCATATCAAACACACCCACCATCATATCAAACACCACCACCATCAAACACACCCACCATCATATCAAACACACCCACCATCATATCAAACACACCCAACATCATATCAAACACCACCACCATCATATCAAACACACCCACCATCATATCAAACACCACCACCATCATATCAAACACCACCATCATCATATCAAACACACCCACCATCATATCAAACACACCCACCATCATATCAAACACACCCACCATCATATCAAACACCACCACCATCATATCAAACACCACCACCATCATATCAAACACCACCACCATCATGTCCGGCAGTGTGGATACATGGGTAGAGCTCATGACTCATGATCACCGGTTCAAGCCCCGGTCAGGGCCGTTGTCGTCCAGCAGGGAGCACTCTGTCCTCTGGACCTGGCAATACCTCTGTTACGGTGACAGAGACATTGTACAGTTGCGAGTGCCGTCCTTCGGATGAGACATTACTGTAAACCGAGGTTTACCGACTGAATTCGGTCATTAAAGAACCAAGGGCACCTAGCGCAAAGAGTAGGGGGTTCCCTGATTCTAATTAGAAAATCAATATAATAACAAGTATTTCTTTGGCTTGTAATCATAGAAGTATTTGGTGGTATAGGTACACAGAGTACATAACCTCTATTAGAAGGTGTTATATAGAACATGGTATTATATAGTGATGATAGAGGTATTCCTCTATTAGAAAGTGATACTGTTTTCATAAACATTCCATTTTGGCCCCAGTGTATTTCCTGGTGCGGTGTTTGCTAATGTAGTAGCTGACAGGAAATACTCAGGGGCCCAAGCTGTTTCCCTAGCAACGGAATGGTTTTATTTAGGGATGTCCGATATTATCGGCCTACCGATATTTAACCTTTATTTACCCAGGCAAGCAAGTAAGAACACATTCTGATATTTTTTATTGTCAAAAGTATGCATAATGTTGTGTTAATTCCACGACAAGAGATATGTAATGTTAATTATCTGAAATTATTTCGTTTTGAGACCCTGCATATATCGGTATCGGTTGATATCGGTATCGGAAATGAAGAGTTGGACAATATCGGTATATCAGTATCGGTAAAAAAGCCATTATCGAGCATCCCTAGTTTTATTTAGTAAAACCGTATGGTAATGTGTCTGCAAGGAGCGTGTGGTTCCTACATTCTAATGACGTTCATGTTCTAGGTTTCCCAGTTAAACGTGTGACTGCAGTGTTTGTTATGAGATGAGTGAGAGATTCAGGGTTTTTCATATGTGTATATAAGGTGAATAACCTATATAGATATTAGTTTTAAGAGGACAGTATCAGTTGTGTGTGTTAGCAGCAGACTAATAGTAGCGAGAGAGGATTTGGGCTGTGCCCCAAGGTCGGCAAGCAACAGCTGATAGCCACAGTGTTTTGTTTTGGGTAAGCGATGCCGGTAATATCAACATCACCGTTGCTATAGGGATTTGGGTCAAAAGTTAGGAGCTGTGAGTTCTTCAGAAGACAAATTAGAATAGGACACAAGGCTGATGCGAGCAGACGTGGACAGAGAGACAGAGCACTAACTAGAGGGTGGTGGGAGGGTAACAGGGAAGGGTTTTGGCTAACGACGAGGCCTCAACCACCATTGGACTAAAAGCAGAAGAGACAGTAGAATAATAAATTTAGTTTGTCTTCAACGACTGTTCAAGGACATTTCAGAATTGTTTCCATCTTGTACGGGGCTATGTTTATGAAAATAAACATCACGATCTGAGGAAGTAGATCACGTTGCCAGTGTCGAATTCTTTATGAGAAGGATTGCATGGACGGGGGTGATACAGTGTGTGACAGCCAATGTGAGATAACCGAGTATTGAAAACAAACACAACGCAGAGGGGAAAGTCACGGAGGAGCAGGTGACGAGATGAGATTGGCTGATTACCGAAATATCCTACATGAAGCTCTGCTCATGTTTCACATGAAGCCATGAAAGAATGGAACATATAAAGAATATAATATAAAATCACAAACTATCATGGTTTTTCTTGGTCAAAAACGGTATTCTAAGCAATGGAGTAAAACTTGAACAAGTGACGGAGTACATGTACCTTGGAAGCTGGATCAGTGAAGGTGGTAGAGCTAACATGGATATTAACTGGTTCTGCGCCAAAAACGAGTATACTCGTTATTGCCGTCCAACCGTGGAGCGCCAACCACGAGTATACTCGTTATTGGATCAGTTTTTTTTTTTTTTTTTTATCCACTTTTTCTCCCATTTTCTATATTTTTCTCTCATCCCAATTTCGTATCATCCAATTCAACCCTCCCCTGTCACGAACGCTGTTTCTTGCCTCCCACAAGCCGGCTGCAATGTGGACTAAGTCATACATAGCACAAGTCCCCTCCGGTACTTGAGGTAACAGCAGTCGCATCTTTTCACCTGCGCAGCTTGATCTCTCAGTGGCGAGGAGTAACGCGTGGGAGGCTCACGCTGCCCCCGACACTTCCTGATTCTACTGCGCAGGCGCACCAACCGACCTGTAGGAGTCGCTGTCCACAACGCCCGATCCCCACCCATCAGTTTCCCACCCCGTAATATGGCCAATGTGTATTAGTATGAACGACCAGCTAAACTGAAAGCAATGTGGAGCGCTGGGCTCGAACAGGCGAGCCCAGCATCTCCGCATTCGTGGCGAGCGCCTTGCCCACTACGCCACGTAGCCGCCCTTGGATCCGTTTTTCTTTTATTCGCTATTGCCATTCATAATTCATCGGGGCAGCCTGTGCATGCTGTTCTGAATGTGTCTGAGCTGGCAGACGGTCAATACCGCCCTCTAACGCCTTCGGCCGCTATTGCACTCCATTTGATGTAGTTCGTTTTCTGGGCCAAGATGAGCCGTGTGGGTGGGGTTTAAATACTCCGGCGAGGCAAGCGCTTACAACGATGCATCAACTACTGTAGGCTGCCCCCTGCCTCCTTCATATGCAATGCCAGATAACGTGGGACGGAGTACCGTTCCAGTACTTGGAATGGCGATCAGATAATTGGATTCTTTTTTTTGCATTACATCAGAGACAAGGTAAGGACGCTATATATCCAATCTTGCGTTGATCTGATATTTTTTCTCCCGCGATCGAAGCTGTCTGTGTGGAATGTGTGTGTGCTGTTTACCGTTGGTCATATCACAGCACGCAGGGGCGCCCCTCTACAAGCCCCCTTTCATGCGTGGATGAGAAGACATAATAACGATAATCTAGCGTTGATTTCAGGAAGATTCGATAATCAGGCGAAAAATGACAACGTGATAACTGGATTTCACCAAAGGGCTATTTTCACATATTTTCCTGTGATTACTCAGAATCACCCAAACTATACTCATATTCACCACGGTATAAAACGGAAATGTACGAATGAAAAAACAATCTGTTTTTTGCATGTTGACCAGAAGAAACTCACTGACAATCGACAACGTTATTAGATCCATAGCTATAATATTTCATATAGTTTAAGCACTCGCAAACACAGCATTCTTTGAACAAAGCGATGGCAGACAACGGCCCAATGACCGTAGCGCCCTCTGGCATCCAATGTGTTAAGAGAAGAACCGGAGGGGTGCTCCAGTAGCACACCATGTACCGCGACGCGAAAGCATCGGGGAATACCGTGCTGCGTCACGGATCTGGTTGACTCCGAGTTCGATTCCCGGACCCGCCGTCATTTACCGAATGTCTTCCCCTGTTCTCCCTCCTGTTTCACCCTGCATCTGTCGGTCATGCTTGACCAGAAAAGCGATAAACGCTAAAAAATGAAGTTTTAAAAAAAAGAGAAGAACCGGAATTGCAAAGAGCGCGTTCTGGAACCATGAAGAATTATGGAGACGAAACATAAGTTGGAAAGAGAAGATCTTGGAAGAAGATCTTGGAGAAGATTTTGGAAACTTATGTTATGTCAGTCTTTTCATACGGAGCAGAGGCATGGACGCTGAATGAAGAGGCAAAGAGGATGATAGACTCTTTTGAAATGTGGACGCTGAGGAAGAGGAGGTTGAAAAAGAGAAAGATGGAGTTGTGCGGGCACGTGCTGAGAGGATCCAGCAGGGAGATGTTCAAGAAGGTGGTGATGGGGAATGTGGATGGAAAGAGAGGAAGTGGAAGACCAAGAAGAGGCTGGGTAGATGACGTCTGTGATTGGAGCGGAGTGAGAGGCGGAGTCACGGAGTTGGAGAGAAGAATTTTTATGTAAGGAGTTCTTTAATTGTAGGGTGTTTTCCATAATGTACTGGATGATTTATTGTGTTTTGCATTTTCTTTACGACTATATTCTTGTATGTTGTATTCTTTGTACTTTTACTGTATATGACTGTATGACTATATTGTACCTATTGTAAGATTATCGGGTCCTCAGCCAGTAATCACCTCGTCACCTGTGGTTCCATGAAGTTTCTGCGTTGTGTTTATCTCTTACTCATCGTACTGACTGATACCCTCTCTCTCCCCGGTGATGCATTCGACTGCATTCGAAGAATTAACGACACACTGGAAACAGGATACCTTTCCTGGATGTTGATGTTTATTCTCATAAACATAGCTTCTGTACCAGATGGAAAACAGTTCTGAAATGTCCTTGAAAAGTATATTGAATTCCTTAATTCTACATAGCTTCTGTTATCAATCCGATGGTGGTTGAGGCCTAGTGGTTAGCCAAAAAGCCTTCCCTGTTAGCCAAAGCTCGCTACCTCGAGGCTAAGGAGGGGGGGGGAGGCCCCTCCCACCACCCTCCAGCTATTGCTCTGTCTTTCTGTCAACGTCTATACGTGTCAGCTTCGTTTCCTAGTCTGAGTCAAACCGGAAGAGCTGCCAGCTATGAAGTGTATTTCCCTAGCAACGGCTGTGAGCCATAGCAATGGCTCTACGTCTCCTGTCACCTCTGACCCACTCTATCGTCCTTTCTCTATCGCTCTGTCCCCGTCTAACGTGGAAACACACACTGGCTTTTAAGATCTACAGATATTTACATTATGTACACATTGAAAAACAAGTGCTATTCTTTCACTATGCATTATTATTATTATCATTATAATTGTTATTATTATTATCATTATAATTGTTATTGTTATTGTTATGTTGTTGTTATTATAATTATTGTTATTATTGTTATTATTATGACTATTTATATTATTATCTTTATTGCCTGTCTCCCCCTCCCCCATGCTGCTACTGTATGACTCCTGCATTTCCCCAAGGGGATCAATAAAGGATCACTTCACTTGATATGTATGGTGGTTTTTTGGAGAGTCAAGCACTTGCCCCATTGGGTTGTGTTGGGAGTGTGGTGAGAGGATGTAGCACAATGCTAAACTGTACTAGTCAACATTACTTTTGATCTGGAAGTAACTTTCATGTGTGTCTCTATCTCTATCTCTTTCTCTCTCTCCTGACCAGCTTGCCATTATTACACACCCACACTCATGCACATGCACGTGGACACACACACACACACACAAACACACACACACACACACACACACAGTATAGTGTGTGTCCGAGAGGGAGCCTGTCATGCCCAGTTGTCCGGCTGATCTGTACTCCCTGCGGAATACACACACACACACACACACACACACACACACACACACACACATACATACACACACGCCCTTGGTGCTGACAGTGTTTTTCATTTTTCACGTCATGCAGGGCTTGCCATATGCTCCCCTGTCACACTGCCACACACACAGAAAGTGTGCTTAAATTTGTCCCACTGAGGACCAATCCTGTCTCTCACTACTGCCAGGAATACATATTGAGAGAGAGAGAGAGAGAGAGAGAGAGAGAGAGAGAGAGAGAGAGAGAGAGAGAGAGAGAGAGAGAGAGAGAGAGAGAGAGGGACATAGAGAGATAAGGGGGATGGGGGAAGAGAGAGAGACAGAGATACGGGGAGAGAGATATAGATGAGGATGAACAGACTAATTTAAACAAGATAGGAGATATGAGGTAGAATATGGAGATAGGAGGTAGAAGGTAGTAGGTAGAAGGTGGAGATAGGAGGTAGAAGATGAAGATAGGAGGTAGAAGATGGAGATAGGAGGTAGAAGATGGAGATAGGAGGTAGGAGGTAGAAGATGGAGATAGGAGGTAGAAGATGGAGATAGGAGGTAGAAGATAGGAGGTAGAAGATGGAGATAGGAGGTAGAAGATGAAGATATGAGATGGGAGGTAGAAGATGTAGATAGGAGGTAGACTATGGAGATAGGATGTAGAAGATAGGAGGTAGAAGATGGAGATAGGAGGTAGAAGATAGGAGGTAGAAGATGAAGATATGAGATAGAAGGTAGAAGATGGAGATATGAGATAGGAGGTAGAAGATGTAGATGGCAGGTAGAAGATGAAGATATGAGATGGGAGGTAGAAGATGGAGATAAGAGGTAGAAGATCAAATCATAAATCAAATCAAATTTATTTGTAAGGCCCGACAACACACGTTAATGTCCCCATGGGCCGGACACATCTTCTTTAAACAGGTCAAGAAGAAACATCACAATAAGTCAAGAAACAAAACAAGAACACCATAAGGTCCAACAAATTTAAAATAAATGCAAAATAAATGAATGCAATGCGAACACTCCCAGACATACCCCACGCGAAGGTAAGGAAAAACTCACTAAAACCTAGCAATAGGAAAAAATGCACCACAGGCAATGTGGAGGAGAGAAACCTTAAAAGTGCCAATTCAAGGGGGGATCTCCCTTCTTAGATGTCGGTGATAGTAGTGTTGCAGACGGACAGTTGGTAAGCATGCACTCATGTGTGTAGTGAAACACAGATGAGTGCATGCAATAGCAACTGAACATTTAGAAAAATTTAAGATAGAGCTGATAGCGATAGCAACTGAACATTTTGAAAGTTTAAAGATAGAGCTGATAGCGGATCTATTTGAGGCACAGGGGCGGCGCAAAGAGGGTCGCGTCCGCCCCGTCTTAATCACGGGACTTTCAACACTCCAGTCATAACTCCGAGACAGCCGGAGACAGGGGGACAGGGGGCGGCGCAGAGAGGGTCGCAACCTCCCCGTCATCATCACGGGACGTCCGACACTCCGGTCATTACTCCGGGACAGCAACTCACAGGGAGACAGGGAGACAGGGAGACGGGGCAGGCGTTAGACAGCTCGCGTGATTGTAGTGGGCGGACATAGCAATAGATACAAGTGGTAAGCATATATGTGAATAGAATAGATATATGAAGTAAGCATATTAAGTGAATAGAATAGAAGTACTTAACCCAGCAATGAAACCACATTGACAGACCACAAACCACTTTGACAGACCACGGACAGAAGACGGTAAGAAGCTGATCCAAGGCCTCGTGGTGCACGTAGAACAGTCACTGCAATCTTGGCCAAGACCCCGAGACATCCACCACCTTGGTCAGCACTACGAGACAAGGACTCAGAGAGATGGGGGGGGGGGGGGTTGGGACAGGGGTTAGAGAGTTCCCATGTTTGTAGTGGGCGGAGATGGAGCAATAAATACATGTAGTGAGCATATGCATACATGGTGACAGTAGAATCATAGTATATAAGAAAATTGTGAAATAGAGTAATAGATATAACTACTGCAAGCATATGGATACAGGGTGAGATACAAGACAATAGCTCAGGGCCATATGCCCCGAGGGGGCAGGAGGAGTTACTCAGAAGGTTCAGCACTGCAGGCCAGACAGAAGGCGGTATGAAGCTGTTCCATGGGACCGGTTGAGACAGAGACAGAGGTTAAAAGGTTCTCCCATGTCTGCAGAAAAGCAGACATGGGAGAAAATAGACATCCTAACTAAACTAGACAGATTAATCTAAAGGTCAGTCCCCGACCAGGTGAGATCAGGGTAGGTTGAAGGAGAGAGAGAAAAGATGGGTCTTATCATCTAGGTCGTCCTCGGACGGGCCCTCCATCGGTGCTTCCAGTCATCCCGATCCTCCATGCATCTGGCTAGCTCGCCGGTGCTTTCTGTTCCCACATCTCTCCTGAGTACGTCCACGTAGGTTAACGTGGGACGTCCTCGTGATCGATGCCCGTGTGTTGGTCTTAAGCAGGGATTTAAAAGCTTCGACAGAGCACGCGCCCCTGACGACGGCAGGTAATTTGTTCCACAGGTAGGGAGCGCGGTAGACAAAGGCTCTGTGGCCGGCGGATTGCTTGTGGCCCTAGGAATCGATAGAAGCCCCGCATTTTGTGAGCGCAGAGCACGAGCGGGCGAGTATCGGGAGATGAGATCGGATAGATAGCGGTGCAAGCCCATTTAAAATTTTGTAGGTGAGGAGTAGCACTTAAAAGTCAGATCGGGCTTGAATAGGAAGCCAGTGTAGGGCGGACAAAACTGATGTGATGTGATCAAATTTTCTAGTTCTAGTTAGTATCCGTGCAGCCACATTTTGCACGAGTTGAAGATTTTTTATGCTTGAATTAGGTAGGCCTGAAAAAAGTGCATTACAGTAGTCCAGACGTGATGAGACAAAAGCATGAATCAGGGTTTCAGCATCAGCCAGAGTTAAAATGGGGCGAATTTTTTCAATATTACGAAGATGGAAGAAGGCAATTTTGGTGACATTTTTTATATGTGCATTAAATGAGAGGGAGGAATAAGAAATTACTCCGAGGTCATTTTAGGAGGTAGAAGATGGAGATAGGAGGTAGAAGATGAAGATATGAGATGGGAGGTAGAATATACAGTAGTTCAAGTTTCAAGTTCAAGTTTATTTATTAGTATGGCGGCTGGGTGGCGCAGTGGACATTGCGCTCGTCACCAATGCAAGAGACACCGGGTTTGACTCCGGCTGTCGGCGTTGCCTCCGGCTTGGGCCAGTCTTCATACTAACTCAATTGGCAGAGTTAGCGGGTGGAAGTCGATGGGTGGTAATCTGGACGTTGTGGACAGCGACTCCTACAGGTCGGTTGGGGACGCCTGCACAGCAGAGACAGGAAATGGCGGGGGTAGAGTGAGCCTCCCACACGTTACACCTCGCCAATGAGAGTCCGCGCTGGCAGGTGAAAAGATGTGACAGGCTGCCTCCTCGTGTATCGGAGGGGACACGTGATGCAGGCTTCTATCCTCCCTACAACCGGCCAGTGGGGGGCATATGCGAGCAACGTTCAAGACAGGGGAGGGGAGAATTGGCACAACGGAATTGGGATGGGAGAAAAAATAGAAAAAGAGGAGAAAAGGTGGATCAAAAAAAAAGTTTCTTTATTAGTTGTCATACAGAATACTTTTATATAAAATGCTTCTTTCTGTTTTGCTCCAGAGATTGTGCTAGATAAAAATAGATAAGTATAAAATAAGTATAGTAAGTATAAAATAGAAGTCAAGTACGTAGAGTATACAAAAGTGTTCAATATATACAATATATACACATGTACAATGCAGAGTAGAAAAGAGTTAAGGGCGGTCAGGTGGTGTAGCGGAGATTGCGCTCGTCACCAATGCAAGAGGCTGCAGTCTCGACTCCCGGAGTCAGCATTGCCTTGGCTTGGGCTGATCGCTATACTAACTTGTTTGGCTGGGTTAGGGGGAGGGAAGCCGTGGGTGGGAAACTGACGTTGTGGACAGCGATGCCTACAGGTCAGGTCTGGGCAGTTGCTCAGCGGAGGCAGGACTTGAGGAAGTCAGCGTGACCTCCCACGCGTTACACTTCACCAATGAGAGCCCTCGCTGCCAGGTGAGAAGAGAGCCACTGGCTGTCGCCGCACGTGTCGGAGGAAGCGTGCTGATACTTCAGGGTTCCCTTGTACCGACCAGTAGGAGAACATGCGCACAACAACCAGGTAGGGGAGGGGGGGAAATTGGCACGACTGAATTGGGACGGGGAGAAAACAGAGAAAAATCGGAGAAAGAGAGTTACTGAGTTACAATACAATATACTATATACTATACAGTACAATGCAGAAATGGGATGAGGTACAATGTAGGTACAATTTACAGTAAGGTGTAATGAGGTATGGGTTGTAGTGCAAATTCTTTACCAATAAATATAAAGTGTGTTTAGGTGTCTAAAGTGGGTAAAGTGGGTGCTGCAGTGAGTTGTTTGTTTAAAGTGAGTGTGTGCATGTGGATGTGTGTGCTGTGAGTGCATTTGATGGTTGTTACATAGTGTTATTGTCATTTAGCATTCTGATGGCCTGAGGATAGAAGCTTCTTCTGAGTCTCTCTGTGCTTGCCATGAGACTCCGGTATCGCTTGCCTGACCGCAGCAGTTCAAAGAGGCAGTTGTTTGGGTGGCTAGAGTCTTTGATTATTCTCTTAGCCTTACCCATGCACCGCTTGTTGTAAATGTCTTGGAGAGTGGGAAGCCCACCTCCAATTGTGCGTTCGGCTGAACGGGCCACTCTTGTGCGGTGCTATTCCCAAACCAGGAGGTGATATTGCCAGTCAGGATACTCTCTATTGTGCATGAGTAGAAGTTCTTAAGGATCTTCTGACTGACTTGGAACTTCCTTAGGCGCCTAAGGAAGTAGAGTCGTTGCCGTGCCTTCTTCACGACACTGTCAATGTGTGTGGTCCATGTCAAGTCCTCGGATATGTGGACTCCGAGGTACTTAAAACTGTTCACTCTCTCAACCTGTGCCCCGTCGATGCTGAGGGGGCTGTAGTCCCTGACCCCCGACCTTCTAAAGTCCACAATCATCTCTTTTGTTTTGCTGACGTTCAGGGAGAGGCAGTTCTCCTGACACCACTGCAACAGATTCTTTACCTCTTCCAGGTAGGCCCTCTCATCGTTGGCAGAGATCAGGCCCACCACTACTGTGTCATCAGCAAATTTGATGATTGTGTTGTTGTTCCACTGTGCCACACAGTCGTGTGTCAAGTCAAGTCAAGAGTTTTATTTGTCACGGCATACAAGTATACAATGAAATGCGGGTGGTCTTGCCCGCAACGATGTGCAATACAGTAGTACAACATATAATAAGATCCAATAAAACAACATTGTGCAATAAACAGGTAACATAGTAGGGCATATCGGTATTTGTACATAAGTTATTTACAGAGCATGGAGGACATGCTAGGTCCTTTGGTAGTGCAATACACTGTTACTGTTACTATACTATTTTTAAAGTGACCTTTCCTTTGTGGCCATAAGTGTGGGCGTGTACAGCATGAGTGTGTGCTTGCTCATGTTAAAGTGGCTGCTAGTGTGCGAGCGTGTACAGCGTGCGTGTCGTGTGTGTGCTCATGTGTGCTTGTGTGTGGAGAGTTCAGTGTTCTGTGGCACTCAGTGTTCAGTGTTCAAGGCTCTGATGGCCTGGGGGAAGAAGCTGAGCCGAAGCCTCTCTGTCCTAGTAGCTGGTGTTCGCAGGCGTCTGCCTGACCTCAGCAGCTGGAACAGGCTGTTGTTGGGGTGGTGAGGGTCTTTCATTATTCTGCAGGCTCTGGATTTGCACCTCTTGTTGTATAGAACCTGCAGGGGAGGTAGTGCAATACCCGTGGTGCACCACTCTCTGTAGGGCCTACTTGTCCTGTGCCGTGCTGTTTCCATACTAGGCAGTGATGTTTCCAGTCAAGATGCTCTCTACAGCTCCGGAGTAGAAGGACTGGAGTATCTTCCCAGATACTCTGAACTTCCTTAACTGTCTCAGGTGGTAGAGGCGCTGCTTCGCCTTTTTTACGACTGAGTCTATGTGTGTTGACCATGTCAGATCCTCTGAGATGTGGACCCCCAGGTACTTAAAGCTGCTCACCCTGTCCACGGTAGCCCCGTTTATCCTCAGTGGTGTGTGTGTCTCCTGCTGTCCTCTCCTATAATCCACGATCAGCTCCTTGGTTTTACCAATGTTCAGGAGCAGGCTGTTGTCCTGGCACCAGCGTTCCAGTACCTCAACCTCCTCCCGGTAGGCCTTCTCGTCGTTGTCCGAGATCAACCCCACCACCACCGTGTCGTCTGCAAACTTCACTATGGAGTTGGAGCTGAACTTGGCCACACAATCGTGTGTGTAGAGTGAGTACAGCAGGGGGCTCAGAACACAGCCCTGGGGGGACCCGATGCTCAGGGTGATGGTGTTGGAGGTCTGACCCCCCACCCTGACCGCCTGGGGTCTTTCACTCAGAAAGTCCAGTACCCAGGCGCTCAGAGCGGAGCTCAGACCCAGCTCGATCAGCTTGTCCACCAGTCTGGTGGGGACTATGGTGTTGAACGCTGAGCTGTAGTCAATGAACAACAGTCTCACATAGCCCCCCTTCTGGCGGTCAAGGTGAGAGAGGGTGCTGTGCAGTACTTGGGAGACCGCGTCGTCAGTGGACCTGTTTGTCCTGTATGCAAATTGCATAGGGTCCATATCACTGAGGAGGGAGGCACAAATGTGATCCTTGACCAGCCTCTCGAAACATTTCATGGCCACAGAGGTGAGTGCCACCGGTCTGTAGTCATTGAGACATGTTGGGGAGGGTTTCTTCGGTACAGGGATGATGGTAGACATCTTGAAGCAGGCAGAGACCACTGACTCCGCCAGGGATTGATTAAATATGGCGTGTACAGCGAGTAGAGGAGGGGACTCAGAACTCAGAACACAGCCCTGGGGGGCCCCTATGTTGAGCGTGATGGATGAGGAGGTGCAGTTGCCTGCTCTCACCACCTGGGGTCTACCCGTCAGGAAGTTCAAGACCCACTGGCAGAGGTCATAGTTCAAGCCCAGGTCCCTGAGCTTGGTTATGAGTTTGGAGGGGACAATGGTATTGAATGCTGAGCTGTAGTCGATGAACAGCATTCTCACATAGTCACATAGGAGGTAGAAGATGGAGAGAGGAGGTAGAAGATGAAGATATGAGATAGAAGGTAGAAGATGTAGATATGAGATAGGAGGTAGAAGATGTAGATGGCAGGTAGAAGATGAAGATATGAGATGGGAGGTAGAATATGGAGATAGGAGGTAGAAGATATGAGGTAGAAGATGGAGATATGAGATGGGAGGTAGAAGATAGGAGGTAGAAGATGGAGATTGGAGGTAGGAGATGGAGATAGGAGATAGCATATAGGAGGTAGTAGGTTGAATATGGAGATGGAGATAGGGGTAGGAAGTAGGAGATCTAGATAGGAGTTAGAAGGTAGGAGATGGAGATAGGAGGTACAGTGGGACATATGAGATGGGGATAGGAGGTAGAAGGTGGAAATATGAGGTGACATAGGGGGTAGAAGGTAGAAGATGGAGATAGGAGGTAGGAAATGGAGATAAGAGGTAGGAGATGGAGATAGGAGGTAGGAAGTAGGAAGTGGAGATAGGAAGTAGGAGATGGGGATAGGAGGTAGAAGGTAAGAGATGGAGATAGGAGGTAAGAGAAGAGATAGGGGGTATGAGGCAGTAGATGGAGATAGGAGATAGGAGGTAGAAGGTGGAGATAGGAGGTAGAAGATGAAGATATGAGATGGGAGGTAGAAGATGGAGATAGGAGGTAGAAGATGAAGATATGAGATGGGAGGTAGAATATAGGAGGTAGAAGATGGAGATAGGAGGTAGAAGAGGAATATATGAGATAAAACGTAGAAGATGGAGATATGAGATAGGATGTAGAAGATGGAGATATGAGGTAGAAGATATGAGGTAAAAGATGGAGATAGGAGGTAGAAGATGAAGATATGAGATGGGAGGTAGAAGATAGGAGGTAGAAGATGAAGATATGAGATAGAAGGTAGAAGATGGAGATATGGGATAGGAGGTAGGAGGTAGAAGATGGAGATTGGAGGTAGGAGATGGAGATAGGAGATATAATATAGGAGGTAGTAGGTCAAATATGGAGATAGGAGATAGGTGGTAGGAAGTAGGAGGTAGGAGGTAGGAGATGGAGATAGGGGTAGGAAGTGTGAGATCTAGATAGGAGTTAGGAGATAGGAGGTACGGTAGGACATAGGAGATGGAGATAGGAGGTAGGAGGTAGGAGGTGGAAATATGAGGTGACATAGGGGGTAGGAGGTAGGATATGGAGGTAGAAAATAAGAGATGGAGATAGGAGGTAAGAGATGAGATAGGGGGTATGAGGTAGGAGATGGAGATAGGAGGTAGGAGATGGAGACAGGAAGTAAGAGATGAGATGTAGGAGGTAGGAGGTAAGAGATGGAGATAGGAGGTAAGAGATGAAATAGGGGGTATGAGGTAGGAGATGGAGATAGGAGGTAAGAGATGAGATAGGAGGTATGAGGTAGGAGATGGAGATGGGAGGTAGGAGGTAGGAGATGGAGACAGGAAGTAAGAGATGAGATATAGGAGGTAGGAGGTAAGAGATGGAGATAGGAGATAGGAGATGGAGATAGGAGGTAGGAGGGATTTAAATCCCAACTAGGGGTGAAGTTATTTAGCTCACTGAATTAATTTCCTCATATTAACTTTAACTTTAACATATTAACTTTAACAATACGACTAACCTCTGATGACTTTGATAACTCCACAAGCCACTTCTGAGTGTGTGTGTGTGACGTGTGTGTGTGTGAGAGAGAGAGAGAGAGAGAGAGAGAGAGAGAGAGAGAGAGAGAGAGAGAGAGAGAGAGAGAGAGAGAGAGAGAGAGAAAGACAGATTTTAACTTTCAGAGCATCTGTTGGGTAGGGGGTCACAGGTGGTGTAACTGTTCATAACACACACATACACAAACACATGCACGCACGCACGCACACACACACACACACACACACACACACACACACACATGCACCCATGCCCACGCACGTGCACACACTCCCTTTCTGATGAAGCTGGCAAATACTGACCTTGAACAAGGCCAAGCTCCTGGACTGTCAGCACAACACACACACTGTCAGCACAACCCACACACACACACACACACACACACACACACACACACACACACACACACACACACACACACACACACACACACATAGCCAGGCACCAGGGTGCTCAGGGCTTGTCAGAGGCTGCCATGCTACACAGTGGTGTGTAGGGGATCCAGGGGACTTAAACATAATCTTACATGTAATGAGTCTGATACTAGGAGAGAGGAGGGGAGGAGGAGAGGAGGGAGGAGGAGAGGAGGGAGGAGGAGGAGAGGAGGATGAGGGGAGGATGAGGGGAGGGGGAGAAGAGGAGGAGAGGAGGGGGAGGAGAGGAGAGGAGGGAAGATGGTGGGAGGGGAGGAGGGGAGGGGAGGGGAGGGGAGGAGAGGAGATGAGGAGGAGAGGAGGAGAGGAGGGGAGGAGAGGAGGAGCAGAGGAGGAGAGGAGGAGGAGAGGAGGAGAGGAAGAGGGGAAGGGGGAGGAAGGAAGATGTTGGGAGATGAGGAGTAGAGGAGGGGAGGAGGGGAAGGAGATGAGAAGAGAGGAGAGGAGAAGAGAGGAGGGGAGAGGAGAGAGAGGAGAAGAGAGGAATTGGGAG
This sequence comes from Notolepis coatsorum, assembly GCF_963971535.1. NCBI lineage: Eukaryota > Metazoa > Chordata > Actinopteri > Aulopiformes > Paralepididae > Notolepis > Notolepis coatsorum. The sequence goes on along the minus strand of NC_140173.1, from coordinate 95,391,421 downwards.
AAGGAGGGGAGGATAGGAAAAGGGAGTATAAGAGAGGAGTGCATGCTCCCACATCTATGTTTGTGCTTGTGTGGTCATCGCTGGACATGTAGCTATATTTGTATATAAACACGTGTGTGTGTGTGTGTGTGTGTGTGTGTGTGTGTGTGTGTGTGTGTGTGTGTGTGTGTGTGTGTGTGTGTGTGTGTGTGTGTGTGTGTGTGTGTGTGTGTGTGTGTGTGTGTGTGTGTGTGTAGATATCTTACTGTTTAAAGGTGGGTTTTCTTAAGGGCTAAACGAGGTTGTTCTCAACCTAGAACCTTTTTCTACTATATCTATATGGCATCATATATTGATTACAACCAGAATCTCATCAATTCAACCTTCAACATTAAAATATTTAGTTTTGCTTTTCTGGGTGCTCGTATTTGCTGCCGTGCAACCATAAAACATGCCAGATATATGTACAGTGATACCGGTAAAAATACACTATGGCAGCCAGTAAGCCATACTGGCCAGCAGTATAATTAAGTGATGATGGTAACATTCTAATGACTGAAAGGAACGTATTAAGTGATGATGGTAACATTCTAATGACTGAAAGGAACGTATTAAGTGATGGGGGCGGGTCTTTATGGGCTGTCACTATGTGTGGGCGGGTCTCTATGGGCTGTCACTATGTGTGGGCGGGTCTCTATGGGCTGTCACTGTGTGTGGGCGGGACTCTATTGGCTGTCACTATGTGTGGGCGGGTCTCTATGGGCTGTTGCTATGTGTGGGCGGGTCTCTATGGGCTGTCACTATGTGTGGGCGGGTCTCTATTGGCTGTCACTATGTGTGGGCGGGTCTCTATGGGCTGTCACTATGTGTGGGCGGGTCTCTATGGGCTGTCACTGTGTGTGGGCGGGTCTCTATGGGCTGTCACTATGTGTGGGCGGGTCTCTATGGGCTGTCACTATGTGTGGGCGGGTCTCTATGGCAGGGGCGTTTTTAGGGTTAGAAAACATTGGGGGCTTCAGCCCTTTTTTTTCTTTTTTTTTACACAGAAATACGCAATTTTAGAGTAATTAGAGATGAATACTGAAGAACTAGAATCATTAGAGGTTCTCAAAGTGAGGTCCATGTCCATGAGAGGGATCTGGGCAGTCCCCATAGAAAATTCAAAGTTAACAGAACCAAATCATCAGTTTCTTATTTATTTATTTAACCTTTATTTAGCCAGATAAAACATTGATCTGGTCCAAGAGGCCCCAACAGGAGTACAAATATACATATATACACATATATATACATATATATATAATATATATACATATACTGTACATACATACACACATACACCAATAACAAAATAAAAACACAGTTAAGAATCATACACATAAGCAAATAAACAAACAAACAAACATATGTACATAAGAAATAAACAGTTCATCTCTAGTCTTTACAGTTTTCTTCAATTGCATAAACACTCAAAACAAAAGTATTACACAATTATCAAAACCTTACACTCAAGGAGCAAAACATAGGCCCAGATTTGCACCCCTATAAGCACAATGTCAGCCTCACACTTTTTGCAAAACAATACACACAGTGATTTGCAAAACACTAAACACACTTGCATTACATTAGACACAGAATGTCAAATTACCACACATATGAGCCAATTGGTTAAACACAGCCATCAGATGCACAAACACACCATTGCTTAATTGTAGATACACCAATCAGGTTTAAGCACTATACAAATGCAGCAGGTGAGTTCACCTGTCTTCAACCAAAATGGAAGGAGAGTGAAGTACTGTACACACAGAGAACGTGAAAATATACAATACATTCACCAAACACTACACAAGACAACCAATGATGCAGACTGATGAAAATATACATTTTCCCAAATCAGTCAACATGTCAACATGGAGAATCACAACAAAAAATTATCTTGCCAGATCCAGCTAGGCAAAGAGATAATGTCTAGTATTTTCTGTACTCTATTTAAATATTTTCAAAATAGTTTTTGTTTTACTGTAATTTTAACCTCTACTGGATACAGTATTTTATGTTTGTCTGATATTTGCTGAGCTTACAGTGTTATGCACATAGTAGCATGAAAACTGGGACATGTTTTGTTGTGATTCTCCATGTTGAAATGTTGACTGATTTGGTTATATGGAGAGAACATTTATATTTTCATCAGTCTGCATCATTGATTTGGGTATATGGAGAGAATATTTTTTTTTTCATCAGTCTGCATCATTGATTTGGGTATATGTAGATAAATAAATTATATTTTCATCAGTCTACAGCATTGGTCTTGTGTAGTGTTTGGTGAATTTATTGTATATGTGCACATTCTCTGCGTACTTCACTTACAGTACTCTAATCACTGAGAAGTAGAATTGCTAAATGTGTTTTAGGTTAAGCACAGCAGTGTGTGTAACTGGTTCAAACTGAATTAAGTCATATGAAACGTGTGTTTCATATGGTAACAAAATGTAGTTTTTATAAATTAGTGTATGGTTTTGACAAGTGTTTAATTTAGCAAAGGATCTGAGGTGTTCTGATAATTGTGTGTGTGGTTGTGCTAATTGTGTATTTTGAAACAGCGGGCCCCGTTTTCAAAATCATGCTTAACACTTTGATTGCCTAAGGCTAAATTCATGATATACCATAGGTTGCCAGCTCTATTTGTCTATGGATAAGTTCCCCTTCTTTGCAGGGCTATAACTTTTTAAATTCTATTGCTAAATTGCCATTATTAGGGCCCATTCAATGTCCTATATGTATTGTTCAGGGTGTATGAACGTTAAACTTTTTCATTCACATTTTCATACTAAAATATGATCTAAAGTATAAGTATGTTTTCATCTTTCTGCAGCTTTCTCCAGAACGTGATTTATAGCCCCAAATGCATTATATTGATGATCAAATACAGTTTGATAGCAATCGGCGCGATATAAAAAAATCCAACTGGACGGACTTCTGGAAGTTACTACACGTTATCTGTTGTTGACCGGATGGGCGGGGGATCGTTTATAATTCCGTGGGCAGCGTTATACCATTCATCTAATGTGGGTCAAATGTTCATCATAGCAGTTAGTATCGTACACATTGAAAAATAACGCTGAATCTTACCGTATCTTCCTCGCGCCGTTGGGCGATGAGCGTGGAACAGACATTTTCCTATTATGGGATATAGAAATATCCGGTCCATTTCCAGGTTGTATAATAATATATACGTCCAAATCATGTTGTTTTTTCGAGTTATTTGCAGCGATCGATGTTCACTGTGTGAAGACTGAGTCTCTCTAACACTAGCGAGTGCCCGGACCACATATGGAGTGAGTCCTGCCGGGTTAAAGGTAACATCCGTTTTTTCGATCTGCCGATCGGCCACCAGATGGCGGTCTTGAACCGCTAGAGGATTGAGAGGAGATCACACTTGTGTCTCAGGGCCCCGGAAAGGAAATATGATTCCGATCACAGATTTTTGAAATATTGATATCAAAGCCGAGTTACGGCGTCTTCGGCAACTTCAGCATGGCGGGGAAGGACGCCTAAAAGCGTCTTCCGGCAGTTAAAGTGTTAAGCAATCGAGAAATAAAACTGTATTGTGTGTGTTTTTTTTGTATCCACTTTTTCTCCCATTTTCTATATTTTCTCCCATCCCAATTTCGTATCATCCAATTCAACCCTCCCCTGTCACGAACGCTGTTTATTGCCTCCCACAAGCCGGCTGCAATGTGGACTAAGTCATACATAGCACAAGTCCCCTCCGGTACTTGAGGTAACAGCAGTCGCATCTTTTCACCTGCGCAGCTCGATCTCTCAGTGGCGAGGAGTAACGCGTGGGAGGCTCACGCTGCCCCCGACACTTCCTGATTCTACTGCGCAGGCGCACCAACCGACCTGTAGGAGTCGCTGTCCACAACGCCCGATCCCCACCCATCAGTTTCCCACCCCCTAATACGGCCAATGTGTATTAGTACGGACGACCAGCTAAACTGAAAGCAAATGTGGAGCGCTGGGCTCGAACAGGCAAGCCCAGCGTCTCCAGATTTCGTGGCGAGCGCCTTGCCCACTACGCCACGTAGCCGCCTGTATTGTGTGTTTCATTATATACATATTTTTCAGTCTTCTCATAAAAATAACTATTAGATTTTTGGGTCTTTTCCTGCCTTTGGTCCGCTTTGCATTCACATCTCAAATGAACCGCAGCAGGGTTCACTTGCAAGAGTGAATGAGCTTTCACACCACCCGAAACCAACCAGACTATCCGAGGAAATGAACCAGGGTTCGATTAAAGCTTATTATAGTTTATCACAGTATCATGAGCATGTCTTTGTCAGTGGACACTGGACATGGGTATGGATGGCTCCAGGTGCTTCTGCGTTAAAGTGCACATCTAAAAGCACAGTGCAGGACACACTCAAAGGTTATCGCACCTCAGAGATGGCAGTGGACATGTATGACAGGACAAAGGCCATATGTAATGGCCTTTGGATTGAGGAACATACTACCAGCCAAAGGAGGAAGCAGAAAAGGATGGACGAGTATGTAGTTGAGTCATCTTGTGGCACAAGCTCAGACCTCAGCTCAGGAGATCAGCTGAGACAGAGACTGTTCTATCCAGTCATCGACAGAATGCTGCAAGAGCTTGAGAGCAGGTTCTCATGAGTTGGATAACAACTTATGAGAGGCATACAGGCATGTTATCCAGCCTCAGACCAGTTTCTCTCAGTGGAATTGCTGCAACCCCTCGCCACACATTACAATATCCAACTATTGCCAGAGGAGATCACAGTTGCAAAGTGTTTCCTGGTCAGGACAGGCAGATATGCAGTCCCTACTATCCAAAGTGTCTTTTCCCTCCTGGATGATGATGATGATAATAATAATAATAATAATAATAATAATAATAATAATAATAATAATAATAATAATAATAATAATAATAATAATAATAATAATAATAATAATAATAATAATAATAATAATAATAATAATAATAATAATAATAATAATAATAATAATAATAATAATAATAATAAAATAATAATAATAATAATAATAATAATAATAATAATAATAATAATAATAATAATAATAATAATAATAATAATAATAATAATAATAATAATAATAATAATAATAATAATAATAATAATGCATTTGATTTATAAGGTGCCTTTCAGGACACTAAAAAAAGTCCACAAATCGGTGAATGAAAGAATTATAGGATCAAATTAAAACTACTTACTAAAAATGGATGTTTAAAAGTACTAAAAACCAACAATAAATACCAAACACTAACAAACATTCAGCACAGACAATGGGGATGCTGACATCAACAACAAAAGAAAAAGTAAAAAAAAGAAAAAGAAAAATGTAAACAATTTTTTATTTTTTTTTGTCCAGGGCTAGGAGAAAAACATCCGGGGCTGGAGCCCCGGAAGCCCAGGACTAACGACGCCACTGCTCTATGGGCTGTCACTATGTGTGGGCGCCGGGCGGGTCTCTATGGGCTGTCACTTTGTGTGGGCGGGTCTCTATGGGCTGTCACTATGTGTGGGCGGGTCTCTATGGGCTGTCACTATGTGTGGGCGGGTCTCTATGGGCTGTCACTGTGTGTGGGTGGGTCTCTATGGGCTGTCACTATGTGTGGGCGGGTCTCTATGGGCTGTCACTATGTGTGGGCGGGTCTCTATGGGCTGTCACTATGTGTGGGCGGGTCTCTATTGGCTGTCACTATGTGTGGGCGGGTCTCTATGGGCTGTCACTATGTGTGGGCGGGTCTCTATGGGCTGTCACTATGTGTGGGCGGGTCTCTATGGGCTGTCACTATGTGTGGGCGGGTCTCTATGGGCTGTCACTATGTGTGGGCGGGTCTCTATGGGCTGTCACTTTGTGTGGGCCGGTCTCTATGGGCTGTCACTATGTGTGGGCGGGTCTCTATGGGCTGTCACTAAGTGTGGGCGGGTCTCTATGGGCTGTCACTATGTGTGGGCCGGTCTATATGGGCTGTCAATGTGTGTGGGCGGGTCTCTATGGGCTGTCACTATGTGTGGGCGGGTCTCTATGGGCTGTCTCTATGGGCTGTCACTATGTGTGGGCGGGTCTATATGGGCTGTCAATGTGTGTGGCCGGGTCTCTATGGGCTGTCACTATGTGTGGGCGGGTCTCTATGGGCTGTCACTGTGTGTGGGCGGGTCTCTATGGGCTGTCACTATGTGTGGGCGGGTCTCTATGGGCTGTCACTATGTGTGGGCGGGTCTCTATGGGCTGTCACTATGTGTGGGCGGGTCTCTATTGGCTGTCACTATGTGTGGGCCAGTCTCTATGGGCTGTCACTATGTGTGGGCGGGTCTCTATGGGCTGTCACTATGTGTGGGCGGGTCTCTATGGGCTGTCACTATGTGTGGGCGGGTCTCTATGGGCTGTCACTATGTGTGGGCGGGTCTCTATGGGCTGTCACTATGTGTGGGCGGGTCTCTATGGGCTGTCACTATGTGTGGGGGGTCTCTATGGGCTATCACTATGTGTGGGCGGGTCTCTATGGGCTGTCACTATGTGTGGGCGGGTCTCTATGGGCTGTCACTATGTGTGGGCGGGTCTCTATGGGCTGTCACTATGTGTGGGCGGGTCTCTATGGGCTGTCACTATGTGTGGGCGGGTCTGTGTGATCTATGAGGGCTTCTATATTAAAGTTGAACTTCCATGTGTCACCAACACTTTGATGATCATTGTTACTCAGCTGAATGCAGGACTTGTCGTACAGAGCTTTGGATGACTAAATGTTCAATGTAAATGTAATGTGTGAGGTTTGTTTACACTAGGGATAGCTGTTTTATACCAGAGTGGCCTGAGCAGCCTCAGATATAGATGACAGATGGAACAATGGGGGCTGCGTGTCAAATGGCATCAAATTAAATTAATTAAATGAAATGTGATGAAATCAAGTAGAATGAGGAAGTGAAGCAGTTAAACGCCTTCTGTCTAGCCCTGCAGCACAAACAGAGCACTGAGGATCCATACAAACACCACAACTTAGACAGAGTAGTACTGATGATTAGGGGTGTAAAGGTACACGTATCCGTACCGAACCGAACAGTTTCAGTGTGTACCGTACCGTACCGAACGGCTGTGTAGTGTACCGAACGAATACAGCGGTATGTTAAAGGATAACTCCACTTTTTTTTTAAATTAGCTTATTTAACATCTTCCCTGGAGTTAGACAAGAAGATGCATACCTTTTTTGTCTCTGTGCGTGCATTTTAGCTTTGGGAATAGACGCTCCGTTAGCATAGCTTAGCTTCATCACTGGAAGTGGGGGAGGACAGTAGCCTTACAGTGCCTTACAGTGTATTGCAAGGTCTGACATTGACCAAACTTGATATGCATGACCTTGGTGGGCTCTAGGTCAACTTCTGAAAAGGGGGTCAATGTCAGACTTTGCAATCAAAAGTTAGGGGGCTAATAACCCTTGCCATAATTTCAGTGCGCCCCTAACTTTTGATTGCAAGGTCTGACATTGACCCCCTTTTCAGGAGTTGACCTAGAGCCCACCAAGGTCATGCATATCAAGTTTGGTCAATGTCAGACCTTGCAATACACTGTAAGGCACTGTAAGGCTACTGTCCTCCCCCACTTCCAGTGATGAAGCTAAGCTATGCTAACGGAGCGTCTATTCCCAAAGCTAAAATGCACGCACAGAGACAAAAAAGGTATGCATCTTCTTGTCTAACTCCAGGGAAGATGTTAAATAAGCTAATTTAAAAAAAAAGTGGAGTTATCCTTTAACCACTAACGACCGCCCACCGGGGGCTGTTTTTTTCACAATCTAATATACTTTCTTCTTTTTTTTTTTTTTTTTTTACAAGTCGATTATTAATTTCAATATAGAATATTCGTTGACAGCCCTACAAGTACAATTAGTTACTGCACACTACTCACCCCTGAGTGGAACCACCGAAAACCCGTAACGAACCGTGACTTCAAAACCGAGGTACGTACCGAACCGTGGTTTTTGTGTACCGTTACACCCCTACTGATGATCCATAGAAACACAGCAACTGATACAAGAGTAGCACTGAGGATCCATAGTGTAGTATCTTAATAGAAGAGACCGTGGTAGTGCTCAGTGGTGCTTTATTCACAGTTGGTATTCATACAGGTAAACAGTGAACCCGCAGCCAGTCCCTCTGGCTGCTACCTTATTCTGACACAGAGCGCTCCGAGGCGCCTCTGGTTCACGTAACAGTAACCAATGATAAGCAAGACACGTGACACCTTAACATCAGGGGAGGTGTAGTCCTACACTACACTACACTACACTCCTCCCCTACCCTGATTCCTGAGATTACAGATCTAATCTGTCTGGGGGTTTTGCATTTCGTTTTGGTCTACTACTTCCCCTGACCTGAGGACCATCAGGCCCTAGTATTACTCGCTCTTCCGTTTCAGGCTGTGGTAACTTAGTTGACACCATTTGATTCACATGTCTTTTACATACTTTGTTCTGAACCTCAACCATGTATGTAACTGGGCCTAATGGCCTCACAATCCTCCCATGAACCCACTTTTCTCCTTCCCCTCCCCCATAGTTTTTCACCAACACCCGCTGGTGAGGTTGAAACGATCGGACCCTCCTCTGCGGTCCCTCCGGGCTCCGCTGTGTGCTCTGTTGTCCCGTCTCTGCACCGCTAGGCTGTATCAGCGACAGTCTCGTTCTCAGTTTCCGTCCCAAGAACAGTTCTGCCGGTGTTTTACCCGTCACACAATGGGGGGTGCTACTGTAACAAAACAAAAAGTCTTGAATAGAGTGCTGCGTTGTGATACTCTGACTCTTTGCTTTTTCCAGCGCCTTTTTCAGATTCTGCACCAGGCGCTCTGCAGCCCCATTAGAGGCAGGGTGGTACGGCGGCGACCGTGTGTGTTTCACCCCATTGTTCCTGAGAAAGTCCTGAAATGTCCGTGACTGAAATGGGGGGCCATTGTCTGACACCAGTTCCTCTGGCAGTCCATAGTTTGCGAAGAACCCCCTCAGAACCTCCACTGTTTTCTCCGCTGTCGTTGTCATCATCAATGACACTTCCGGCCACTTAGAGAAACTGTCTGTTAACACCATGAACTTATGTTTGCCTTTGTCTGCAAAATCCACGTGGACCCTCTGCCACGGTCTCACTGCACCAGTCCATGCATGCACCGGAGCCGTCGGTGGTGTGTTTCTAGTCAGTTGACAAGGGTTACATGTGGCCACCAGGTTTTCAATGTCTCTGTCCAGGTTTGGCCACCAAAAATGGCTACGTGCTCTGGTCTTCATTCTCACTATACCCAGGTGATCGTCATGTAACTCTTTTAACATTTGTGACCTCAGTACGGGAGGAATGACCACTCTAAAACAGCACATCACACAATCACTCCCTACAGACAGTTCTGTACGTCTCACCCAGTATGGTTTTAGTTCCTCCTCTGTGACATGCTTAGGCCACCCTTTCTGTGTGAAATCTTTCACTGTTCTCATTACTGCATCACTCTTGGTGTGCTCTGCGATCTCTCTAGCAGAGATAGGGATCTCATCTAAGAACGAGACTCTAAAGTCCGGGCTACACTCTTGTGCCTCCGCCTGCATCGGTAACCTAGATAATGCATCCGCATTCCCATGTGTCAGGACGGCCTTATACTGAATATCGTACTGGTAGGCCGCTAGAATTAGGGCCCATCTCTGCAGTCTTGCTGCTGCTAATGTGGGAACACCTGTCTTAGGTCCTAAGATCTGGCTTCTGGTAGCTTGTGTGATATCACCGCCCCTATCCCGTATGGGGAAGCGTCACAGGCCATTATCACTGGTAACTGGGGGTCAAAATGCGCTAGCACTGGTGCTGCTGTCAGCATCTTCTTGGTTCTCTCAAAAGCCTCTTGACGCTGCTTTGACCAGACCCATTCCTGTCCTTTCTGTAGTAATTCTGTCATAGGTTTTATCTGAGTAGATAAAGAAGGCATGAATTTCCCATAGTAGGTTAACAAAGACAGAAACGCCCTCAACTCTGTGGTGTTTTTGGGCACAGGGGCCTTTTCGATGGCCTCCGTTTTCTCCTGAAGGGGGTGTAACCCCTGTGCATCTATGCAATGGCCCAAATAGCACACACTGTCCTGAAAGAAAGCACACTTTCCCTTGTTTACTCTCAGCCCATATTGATCCAACCTCTGCAGTACCCTTTCTAGGTTTTTCATATGACTGTCTGTGTCGTTGCCTGTCACCAATATGTCGTCTAGAAAACAGACTACCCCATCTAACCCTTGCAGCACTTGATCCATTGTTCGTTGAAATATGGCTGGAGCGCTGGCTACCCCATAAGGCAAGCGATTGTATCTGTACAACCCTTTTGGTGTGTTGATTGTTAAGTATTTCTTGCTCTCCTCTTCTAATTCCATCTGCTGATATGCCTGTGTCAAATCTAGCTTTGTAAAATGTTTCCCTCCTGCTAACTTGGCAAATAAGTCTTGTGTTCTGGGAAGAGGATACTGATCTACATCCAGAAATGGATTTACTGTTTCTTTGTAGTCCCCACATATGCGAACTGTGTTGTCTCTCTTTGGAATATTCACTATGGGCGCTGCCCACTCACTGTGTGGCACTGGAGAAATAACCCCTTGCTTCTCCAAGTCATCTAGCTGTTTGTTTACAGCTTCCCTCAAAGCATAAGGAACAGACCTGGCTTTGCAAAACCTAGGTTTTGCATGTGGGGACACATACATTTTAGCCTTAACCCCTGTCACTTTACCCAAACCATTGCCAAATACCTGCGTATATGTCTGACACAGGGACTCCACCGGATCCCCTATCCTGTTGACCTTAGACCAGTCTAGGTTTAATGGCCTTATCCAATTACGACCCATGAGTGCCGGACCCCGCCCCCTGGCTACCACTAAGGGTAACTGCAACTTCTGTGACCATTATCTTCCCCATTAGCTCCAATGGCTCATCTGTGTACGTTTTCAACTCAGTCATACATGGAAGTAATGTTACATTTTTGAACTTGGCATGGTACATACTCTCTGATATGACTGACAACGCGGCACCTGTATCCACCTCCATACATATTTTCTGATCATTACATTTCACAAACACATTGTATGGTTTCTCATACTCACAATCCATATTAGGTCGGACTGTATACAGTCCCATGTGAGTCTGTTCCTCTGAACCGGACCCGTACTCTGCCTGTTCATATTCAGTCTCTGAGATCATGTTGACTCCTCCTCCTCGCCCGCCTCTGTGCTGGGCCGCGCGCGTTGCTCTCCCTCGCTGATCTTGTCCGTTGAATTGGCCCCTCTTCCTGCAAGCCCTCTCCAGATGCCCCGTCGTCTTGCAAAACCGACACTGGAAATCCTTGTAGCGACAATCTCCCGCCGAATGCCCTCTCCCGTTGCAGCGGTTACATTCCGACGCATTGCCGCTCCTCTGCTCCGTTCCTGCTCTCGGCGGTCGCCGTCCTCCCGTAGCGTCTTCCCGTTGTCTTCCCGTCATCTCCACTCTGTCGGTTCTGAACTGCGGCTCTGGCACAAACCTTTTCATGCTGACCACGGTGCATTCATAGTTGTTGGTGATCTCCAGCGTCTTGGTCCACGCTAAAACCCCGTTACAAGCTGCATTCAGCAGCTTACTGCGCAGATCGTTACTTGTGATACCGCAGATAAACTGGTCACGAAGCTGCTCTTCCATTGATGTTCCAAACGCACACCAACAAGCCAATCCTTTCAATGCCGCCACATATTCCGTGAGCGATTCACCAGAGAGCTGTTTGCGATTTCTGAACGTATACCTCTCTGCTAGCACATTCTTCTTCGGTGAAAAATAGGCTCTCACTTCCGTTAACAAGTCTTTCAAGTCCACGTTGCCTGGCTTGTCTGGCGCCACCAAATCCTTGAGCAATGTAAACGTTTTAGCTCCTACCACGGAGAGAAACACAGCCCTTTGCCGGCCTGCCGCGATGTTGTTTGCGATGAAAAACTGCTGAAGTCTCTCTTCATAGGCTTCAAATGTCTCTATCGTCTCATCAAACACCAGTCCCGTTTCTAGACTGTACAGCGCCATTCCTTTTTGCACTTCCCCGCCACGAGTTCCAAGAGAAAAAAAAACGTGGAAGCTAGCTTGACTATTATTCTTTCTTCGGCTACAAGCCTACAACCTCTATTTCCGAGGTGGACACAAACGTGTGTTTTCCTTTATCCTCGTCGCCACTGTAGTATCTTAATAGAAGAGACCGTGGTAGTGCTCAGTGGTGCTTTATTCACAGTTGGTATTCATACAGGTAAACAGTGAACCCGCAGCCAGTCCCTCTGGCTGCTACCTTATTCTGACACAGAGCGCTCCGAGGCGCCTCTGGTTCACGTAACAGTAACCAATGATAAGCAAGACACGTGACACCTTAACATCAGGGGAGGTGTAGTCCTACACTACACTACACATAGAAACAACACAACTTAATCAGAGTAGCACTGATGATCCATAGAAACAACACAACTTAATCAGAGTAGCACTGATTATCCATAGAAACAACACAACTTAGAAGCAGTAGCACTGAGGATCCATAGAAACAACACAACATAGACAGAGTAGCAGCAACAGTTTGGGGGAACCTTGAAACGTCAACCCGAAAGTCCAACTAAAGATTTAGCTATACTATTCTTCTGTACAACATTATACATGCACATGTAAAACCTGGAGCTGTTACATTATAGACCTGTCAGGTCTTTAAAACCTGGAGCTGTTACACTATGTATGTACTGTATTTTCTATTTGTAAAGATCCAGTACTAATTGTGTGAAATTTTTTCTTTTGTTGTTCTACTACTACTGTTGTACGAAATGTTCTGTATGTAAATTATTATTAAACCACAGTATAATAAAAACAAACCTTTGTTCTCATTTATTTTCTGTCTATATGATTGTTTATACCTTTCTGTTATTTGTTAAAGTAATAATCTTGAAATTGTTCATATAAATAAATAAACTCTTTATTACCAACACAACACAACAGCCATGCGAATAGATCACGAATTGTAGCGGCACCTGCCTGTGTCCGCTTCCTGGTAGACGGGGAGTGATTCCATACGCGCTCCATCCAAATGATAGTCTCCACACATTGAGTTCCGTTATCAGATACCGACGTGGTGATCCGATTTATTTAGAAAATGTAGGTTACATGGGAGAGGTGATCAAAGCGATCCTAAAGCGTCCTATAACCGTGGTTCTAATTGATCAAAGTGTTTCCTAAGATAAAACTATTCTAAAGCGTTCCCGAAGTGGTCAGAAAATTATATGCTTTCCCCGTCGGCTACCAACCCACAGCTGATCCCTATCACCCATTTTAATGATCTCCGCCGCGCCGTGGGCCGACCTGGCTGACAGGTGCAGGTGATCCGCCCACAGTACAACAGAGTCCACCCAACGGGTGACACAGATAAACATAACATTCCCATAAATCATATCCTTCGATTGTAAATAATAATAACAATAATGATAATAATAATACTAATAATAATAATAATAATCTATAACAAAAACACTCATTCGGCCTTTACACCGGCCCCTAATTGTGCCTACACAATTACAAAATATGGTCCGGCGAGTGTTCATTACAGCTGGCAATCCTCCTTTGACTCCAGTAGTAGGCAAAGCTTCGTGATTGGCCTCTGTAGCACATTGGTCTTGGTCTTCACCCTGACACTTCGTACCAGGCCCTTGTTATCCGGAAAGGTTTCCAGGATCCGTCCAAGCGGCCTGGAATTCCTGGGCTCTGTGTCGTCCACTATGACCACCAAGTCACCAGGGGCGAAGTTCTCTTTGGCTATTCATGTTATCAGCTGTGCCGTGGCAGATTCACCTGTCACGTGAATCACCACAATACAACTGAGAACATTCCACGTCACAAAATAAAAAATCTTCAAGTTGATCCACAATCCACTTCACTCAAGAGTTTGCCATGGTGGTGCCTTGGAATGACGATGTGAATCAAACACCACTCATGTTCTTTCCACTTTCTTTCTTTCTTTTGTGATACACCCTGTGATGGGGTATGTACCAGACACAGCCATCTTTCCTTGGTTCTTGAAGAGGTACCTTCTCTGTGGTCTTAGATATTCCATCCTCTTTCCTCTTCGATCTTACAGTCTTCTCTCTGCTCTTAGATCTTCCTGTTTTCTTTTGCAGGCTCATGGATCGTTGTGTTGCCACCTGTCTGTACTCTGCATGGTACCCTTCATCCTTCCTCTTCTCTTGCAGGTGCATGGCTCGTGTCGCCACCTGTCTGTTGTTGGGGGTCATCACATCTCCTTTTCGAAAGGAGAGTGGCAAGTTGATACTGACCATCTTTTAAGTTTATCGAACTGTTGGTGATGGCTTTGGGTCTTCTTGTCACATCCACCGCGTTGACGTTCAGTGGACCATAGACCGCCCATCCCAAGAGTGACCTTACAGCATATGGTCCGTCATCCTGGCTGTTCACTATCTGCCGAGGCTCCATGGCTCTCGGAGTATTGACTCCAATCAGAAGCTCCACATCTGAGTCAATGTAAGTGATGTGAACATCCTTCAGGTAGGGCCATTTTTTCAGTTCCTCTTGAGTAAGGATGTTTTCTTTTGACACTGGGATTGCTGGTTGAGTGTATAGCGTAGGCAGTGCAATAAATGTGTCATCATTGATGTTGCCTACCTCCAGGCCTGAGATCTCATATGCTGGGACATGTTTCTCTTGTGCCATTGTCTTAAGGAGAATTGATGTTTTCCGGCCCTTAGCGTTCAGCTTCCTCATGAGGCTCTCTGTGCAAAAGGATGCCGAGCTGCCATGGTCCAAGAAGGCATATGTCGTTAAATACCCACTTCCGTCAGCCTGTTTCACCTTCACTGGCACGATGGGTAAAGCACAGTCCTTACCGGCCCCATTATCTTCACCAAGCCTCACCAGAGCACTACCCACAGTCTTCTTGGTCAGGGGTGGTGTCCTCTCCTGTTGAGGTGATTTCCATTCCATTGACCCGACTGTTCCTTTTTGCTCGTCCGGTCCTTCTTGGTCGTTTGTTTCTATATGTAGCAGAGTCAGGTGTTATTTCTGGCAATGCTGACACCTCATCCGCTGGCTACAGTGCCTACTGAGATGTCCCTTGGTGAGACAACCAAAACAAAGTCCTTTCATCTTTAAGAACTCTATTTTGTTCAGATGTTTCTGAGCTCTTATCCTCCTGCAGGCTTCAAGTGAGTGATCGCCTGCACAGTACAAGCAAGGAGTTCTAAAAGCCACAGAGCCATCTGCCTTGGATCCTACATTACTGACGGTTGATGGTATGTTTGCGACTGGTGTCACTGTCGTGACGAAGCTGCTTCTCTCTTTAACCGGTGCAGCCGCTGTTCCTGCTCTTGTTTGCCATACAGAGGCTGCAGTCTTGAGGTACCTTGGGGCAGCTCCGTCAGGACTGTAATCCTGAATATTGCCCCACAATGGGTCGGAGGCGATTTTGGCTTGTTTCTCCAGATAAGCCACAAGATCCTTGAATTTGGCTCTTTGCCCAGTGCGCTCCTGGATGTCGTAGGCCGTTGACCCCCACCTTTCTCTGATCCTAAAGGGTATCTTGGATAAGATCAGTCGTAGGTTCGATGGATTGTCCAGCTCATCCATATAGTGAAGCTCCTGCATTGCATTACTGCATCCTCTCAGGTAGAGGGCGTAGGCGCGCAAAGCTTGACTATCCTCCGGTTTGATGCTGGACCAGTCCAAGGCCTTCTTTATATAAGCATTTGTTATTCTTATTTCATCACCGAAATTCTCTTTAAGTAGTCTTTTGGTTTCCGCATATCCATCCTGTGGATGCATGTGTAGGCAGCTCCTCACAAGATCTTTAGGTTGCCCTGTGGTGTATTGTTCCAAAAAGTAGAGTCTATCTTGCTCGCTGGTGGTTCTATTTTCTATGCCGTACTCGAAGGCTCGCATGAATGACCTAAAGTTCATAGGATCTCCGTCAAACATAGGAATCTCCCTGGTTGGGAGTAGCGCCAGATTCTGCTGTGTGACAAGTATATCTGTAATGTCATTCTGTCTTGCCATGACATTTAATAGAACCTGGTCTGTTTGGGTTTGACCCTGTTGTCCTGCTGTAGCTCCAGATGGTTGTAGCTGAAGCTGCACAGGTGGCTGATGCTGATATGGTGCATGTGGTTGTTGCCAAGGTTGTGGCTGAGGTAGCACATGGTGGTGGTCGATACTGTACAGGTGGTAGTGGCTGTATATATGGCTGTTTGGGTCTCACTGCTTGTGGAGGCCTCTGTTGTTGTTGTTGTTGTTGTTGTTGTTGTTGTTGTTGTTGTTGTTGTTGTTGTTGTTGTTGTTGCTGCTGAGGCTGCCGCTGTGGTTGTTGTTGTTGCTGTTGTGGTTGCTGTTGTTGCTGCTGCTGTTGTTGTTGTTGCTGTTGTTGTTGCCGTTGTTGTTGTTGTTGTTGTTGTTGTTGCTGTTGTGGTTGCTGTTGTTGCTGCTGCTGTTGCTGCTGTTGTTGTTTTTGTTGTTGTTGTTGTTGCTGTTGTTGCTGTTGTTGTTGTTGCTGTTGTTGTTGTTGTTGCTGTTGTTGTTGTTGTTGTTGCTGCTGTGGTTGTTGTTGTTGCTGTTGTTGCTGCCGTGGTTGTTGTTGTGGTGTGTGCGCCCATGCATACTGGTCCAAGAGCTGTCTTTGCACAGGGGTTTTTGGAACAGCATTTATGGATGCATATTCTACCGGTGATTGCAATATCGGTAGTCCTTCTGAGGTGTCTAGAGCATGTGCTTGGTCAACATAATCATTCATACCATCCCTAGGTTGCATCTTGTACACATATCCGTCCTCTTGAGAGGATGGCTGGTTAATTTGAGATGGATACCTCATGGTTCTGGATGAGTTGGTTTGTGATGATGTCTCATAATCATCCAGTATCTTGAGTTTGGCCGTTGATACAGCCATGTCTGTGTCAAAGTCAATTTTATCCTTCTCAGCCTTTAATTTAGCCCTGGCTTTAGCCTCCTGCAGACTTAATTCAGCTTGTACTTCAGCTTCCTTTAGGCTAGCTTTAGCCTCCTGCAGACTTAATTCAGCTTTGGCTTTAGCCTTTTTTAGATTTAATTCAGCCTCTAATTCAGCTTCCTTTAGGCTCATGGCTTGTCTGGCTGAAAGTGCAGCGGCTTTTGCCTGAATGGTGGCCCTCTCGTTTTCAGCCCTTCGACGGGCGGCAGATAACCTGGATGATTGGCTTCCACCTGATGATTTTGATGATTTGGATGATTTTGATGGGGCCCTGGAAATGCTATCCTCTGGGCCTATTGTAGCCTGAAGGTCCCTTTCCAGCTTATCTTGAGTCTCTACTGGAGACTCTTGGATCACAGACTCAGTTGGACTTTGGGCTGGAGTTTGCCTTTCCTTATTCCCTTCCATCAACCATTTTTCCATATCGTTAACCCATGTATTAAATTCATCTATTCTTGGTTTATACCGTTGTGTTTCATCATCATCGTCATCCTGTAAATACAGCTGTACAGACTCATTTGCGATCTTAAAAGCACTGAGTGTCTTATTGAACAATGCCATGTCCGTTCTTACCCCTTGTTCATCCTTTGATATCATCATCGCACTAATCTCATTTTTCTTGCGGGTGCATGCTGCAAGCCTGGCTTTACGTGATGCCATTAATTGTTTCAGCTCAATTTCCGCGCCCGTCAAATCCATGTTATCCGTTTCAATATCTGACATCTTGTTTATATTTATCCACCAACTCTTAAGACAGCTTTATAATTATTTTATATTCCACAGCGCCGTGTGCGCGCGCCACGTACGTAGTAGTCTCTATTTCATTCATAAATTCTACTTACGCACGTTCCATTTGCTGTCCTCGGGAGGGAGGGTCCTCCACTCGCTGTGATTGGCGTTGATCAATCCTTCCTGCTGATCACAGCGATGTCCTCGGGCTGTGATCATTCACTGTGTGTGGCTGTGGTTGATCGATTCCTTCCTGCTGATCACAGCGATCTCCAAACACAACCAGTCTGCTGGCTCCTCTCTCAACAATGCTGGATCCTTGTCAGTCCTCTTGCGAGTCCTCTTCGTCAGTTGTCACTTATTGACGCGCGCCTCTGCCTTGGGTCGCTATCAATAATCTGCGCGAGTCCTCTTTCACTTTATTGAAGCTCGCCTGGCTTCAATAAAAGCAATTTTCTGACTGAATGTAGCGGCACCTGCCTGTGTCCGCTTCCTGGTAGACGGGGAGTGATTCCATACGCGCTCCATCCAAATGATAGTCTCCACACATTGAGTTCCGTTATCAGATACCGACGTGGTGATCCGATTTATTTAGAAAATGTAGGTTACATGGGAGAGGTGATCAAAGCGATCCTAAAGCGTCCTATAACCGTGGTTCTAATTGATCAAAGTGTTTCCTAAGATAAAACTATTCTAAAGCGTTCCCGAAGCGGTCAGAAAATTATATGCTTTCCCCATCGGCTACCAACCCACAGCTGATCCCTATCACCCATTTTAATGATCTCCGCCGCGCCGTGGGCCGACCTGGCTGACAGGTGCAGGTGATCCGCCCACAGTACAACAGAGTCCACCCAACGGGTGACACAGATAAACATAACATTCCCATAAATCATATCCTTCGATTGGAAATAATAATAACAATGATAATAATAATACTAATAATAATAATAATAATCTATAACAAAAACACTCATTCGGCCTTTACACGAATAGAAGCAAAAAACGAACTACTTTACCACTTTAACTAGAACTGAACACTCTTAAATATAAATATATTAAACATCGTTTGCTGCAGAGTCTGTGATTAATATAATAATTATTACATCATTTCCACAATATCTGATGAGACTCAGAGAAATTATATGAACATGTATTATAGATCACTGACCACATCCTCAGTCTGTCTGTCTGTCTCTCTATCCCTTTCTGTCCTCTCTCTCTCTCTCTCTCTCTCTCTCTCTCTCTCTCTCTCTCTCTCTCTCTCTCTCTCTCTCTCTCTCTCTCTCTCTCTCTCTCTCTCTCTCTCTCTCTCTCTCTGTACAACTGTACAAGCAAAACTGTACATTGGAATATTGACAAGACCATACTTGGTAATTCACTGTACATTGGAGGGGGTTGTGTTAGGACATTTACATGGGCCAGTTTCGAATTGCAGTCCCCCGTGGCCGTAGGTGTTTTTTGAGTGTTTTTGAAAGTGGGTAGTGATTCACATTCCTTTACAGCTTTGGGTAGGGCGTTCCACATTGATGTGGCATAATTGCGAAACGTGTTTAGTCCCTTGTTTGAGCCGAATCTGGGTTTAACTCTCTCTCTCTCTCTCTCTCTCTCTCTCTCTCTCTCTCTCTCTCTCTCTCTCTCTCTCTCTCTCTCTCTCTCTCTCTCTCTCTCTCTCTCTCTCTCTCTCTCTCTCTCTCTCCAGATATAACACTACTGACAGCTGGTGGCCACAAAGAGGAAATGCAGTTTGGTAGGTGAAGCTATAGATATCTATGGGTGAAGCCTACCAAGAGTTTACTTGCACGCAGGACGCTTGAAGCCTTTTTACAACACTTCTTATGTAACAACAGTAACAGCTGTTCGCCACGGGCACAGTTCTAGGTTCGAATGAGGAGAGGAGTAATATGCACAATTAAAAGAATAGTGGACCAGAGACAGAATTATAATAATGACCGGTTTATTTGCGTTAGCTAGACATATAGACATATAGTACAAAGTAGTAGTTGTTTGAAGTATCCCTTTTTGGTTCTTTCAGTAACCTCCCCTCTAAGGAGGGTTAGTTCGATATCAAGTCCTAGATTGATTGGCTCAACACATTAGGTTTGGTTCAGACGTCTCTGAGGTTATCTCTAGCTAAAAGCTAGGTTCAAGGTTGGATATTGGATGTATCCTTTTATCGTCAGTAAACTCTATATATCAGTTTATCATTTCAATAGGTAAATGTTTAAACATATTAATTTAAACCTTTAAATGTGCAGGGAACGCAAATACCTTATTAGGTGAAATGCTCCTTTAAACTCTTCCTTTGAAGGTGTAACACAACAAAAGTACCAAATGGAATATTCTAGGTTATGGGAATGCAAATACCTTATTAGGTGAAATTACCCTTTAAACCTTCTTTCTTTACAGTGATTCAACTATAATCAATGTCATCAATGGGATTCAAGTATCTTATTGGGTACATTGACCCTTTAACTCATCCTCTTTACAAGAGAACATCAGTAGTTCAGGTATCTTACTGGGCGTATTTACCCTTTAAGTCTCCCTTCTTATAGGAGAATATCAATGGTTCAAGTATCTTATCAGTGGTTCAAGTATCTTATCAGTGCATGGTTCAAGTATCTTACTGGGTGTAATTACCCTTTAAGTCTCCCTTTTTATAGGAGAAATATCAGTACCCATATATCAAATTAAATCAAATCAAATACAAAATACAATATCAAAATAACAAAAGGTGAACGGGGTCGAAGCCCTTGGAATGTCCTTGTATTCTCGTTCAATCAGTTTGTGTATCAGAAAAGGATATAGGTCAGTTCAATCCGTGGAAGTTCTTATGATTCAAGTTCCATCAGTTCAATCCTGCCGGACTGTTGAGGTAACAGGAGTTGAGCAACAGGGGTATTCGAATCAGGCTGGCATTAGCCTTGAGCTATATCAGAGGTTCAGTGGGTTGGCTCGCCATCTTGTATCGGTCCGGCACACCACCTCGTCCCGCGTGGGCACACGTGGTGATGGGTGGTCTGGAACTGCTCCCAGGGTGGAACGGGGTGCTGGGGAAACCTAAAAACCTGGCCTGCTTGCAAGCAGGCATTCAGAAAATAAAAGCTATTTACCATCTTTTATCGCTTCATCATCCTTTCATTGCTTTCAGAATGAATAATCAATCAGGCTACTTTTAGCTATGCTAAGCTAAAGTAGGCTATCTTATCACAGCACGTGGGAATGTCCATCTGTCCCATGCTAAGTTAGGCTAAAGTGCGCTAGCATATGGGACATTCCTCACGTTCCATATTAAACTCTCAAAACAGTCAAAATGTATAATAGACCATGTTCTTATCGTACGGCATATCAATACAATTATATGTACTTCTGAAATGGTTCCTTCCTAGTTTTCATTTAAGAATGAGCTACGTTATTTAGCTTGTAGCATTATTAGCTTGTAGCATGGAGCTAACCATTTTGCGTATTCGACAATGAACAGCACAATGTTGATGAAACTCACCAAAACTGCAGGTTACTTTAACTGCAACGCTTCTTCGGTTTTGCAACTGGGGGAATCTTTTATAACTGTTTGATAACTGTTTTTATCATGCTATTTCATCTCGGCAGCAGCAACGTTCAGCTGCGTCATCTCCGTGGATGCTGTGTGTCTCATCTGCGCGTAGTGAAGATTCACCTGCTGTAAAGCAAGGCGTGGCTGTCATGATATATATCTCGCGTCATGAAGTAAATTAAAGGGCAGTGCTGTAATTCAAAGGACTTGGTACCCAATAATATTAACTACTTATGTTCTTTCATAATAGCAATAACTATTTATGTTCTTATTCAATGGCATTAACGTTAGGTTATGACTATAACCAAGTTCTGTTAGTTAGGGCGATGCTTGGCTTCGCCTTCTGCACTATCTCGCGTACGTGCACGCGTACTGAATAAACCACAAATGTACCTCTAATACCAGTATTAGTCTGACCACACCCCTCATCAGCTTACCTTCATAAGCAGGTGTGTGGTCACCTGCTCTCCTCCTTCCCAAGCTTTCACCACAAGGTGAGGTCAAGGGCTGCAGCGGCCGTCCGAAGCCAAGCATCGCCCTAACTAACAGAACTTGGTTATAGTCATAACCTAACGTTCTGTATCGTTAGGGCTCAGCTTGGCTTCGCCTTCTGCACAAGGGAGGCCAAGCGGAGCCACTTGGCTGACAAATACACCCCGCTGACAGCCCCCCAAAACCATCAGAACAGGGAGGGCCGAGCCCCCCCGACCCCCCCTAATGGAGGGTATCCCCCCTATTAGAGGCTTCACGGGAAGGCGACGGACCCGACCGTGCGAAGAGCTCTCAAGCAACTTAACGCACAGGGTGAGCAGACCGTGGCTTGACCCACGACTACACACACGCACAACCCGCATGCCACCCGGGAACGAACGGAGGAACAACCTCGTTACTGCCCCCAGAATCACGGGGTCAAGGGCAAACCCAACCCCGTGGCAAGGCCGTAGCAGCGGAGCACGAAGGAAGACCCAGACCCACCAAAAGGACTGGACTCCCTGGAATGGGGGCCCGGAGAAGTCCATGATGCCAGCATCAAGACCCCACCAGGTGGGCACGTAGTGCCCCGCCCCCCACATCGCCAGCGTATTCGGACAAAGGCCCCTCAGTTACTGCACCTGGTATTCCCAGGCGGAACCAACCAGGCCAGTAAGCCGAGCGGGCCCCGTCCCCCCAATAGTACACCGCCTGGCACACTGACCCTGCAGAATAGGCAGTCAGCATGGCCGTAAGCACACAAAAAAGGTTAACCAACGGAAGCAGGCAGCGCACCGGGGAAAAACCAGGCAACAGGCTGTTAACCCTAGCCTGGAGACTGCGGACGAGACAGGCGCCAGAGGGGACAGCTGAACACAGCCGCCCCGGCGGAAGGAGCGTAAGCTGGCGGTGTTGCATGACCAAGCCTCCATTTAACAACCCCCACCCAGAGGGGTCGAGGCAGAGAAGGCTGACACGATTGGCAGACGTCATGAACGTGCAGGGGCACCCTCAACCGGTGAACCCGGGAGTTGACACTGCTCCAACACACCAGGGAATCAACCACCTCGGTGTTACCCAATGCGGTGGTTGTTCCTATAACCCCTCAAGAAAAAACTCCAAAACACACCTGCGGGTATACACCGGCTATACCGCAGTACAAGTGTTTCAGTTTCCAAAAAGGGTTAACCCAGGCCTACGGGTCGCAAACATCACTTCGGACCGGGCCTGGCGGTACGGGAAGCACAGGGTCACCAGAGGAGGTCAAAAAACCACCCCCACAGGCCCCTCTTCGCCATGCGTGAGAGAGGAGCGAAAAACAATGGAGAACCAGCCCCTAAGCACACCGTACCTGGTATTCCCCGGCGGTCTCCCAACCAAGTACTAACCAGGACCAACCTGTGTAGCGGCCGAGATCCGACGAGATCGAGCGCGTACAGAATGGCATGGCTGTAAGCCATGACGACAGTGCTGAGTAAAAACATACCCAACCAGGGTCTCCATAGCGCTTAACCCTGTGACACCCAGACCGACCTGGCATTTTTCCCCCTGAAAAAAGCCCAAGTCCCTCAGGGTACCAGAACAGCAGATCTGCATCCCCGGCGGACAACGGGTTCAACTGATCTGGACCAGCGTGACCAGAACCAGTCCCGTGCCCTAACCACGCCGACATGCCCCAGGAAAAGGGCAGATATGCGTGTTGATCTTAACATGAAAAGAAGGCGCCACCCAGACGTCGGGACGAACCGCGCCTGGTGGCCCACCCCAAGGGCGTGAGACCCCACTACATATGTTCAGATCCATCCCGTCATCATCCCCCAGACATGAACGAGGATCCGTCGACAACCCACCCAGGTCATGGGATGTGGTCGCCGGAAGAGGAAAAACCCCCATCTCAGTTGCTTTATAAAAACGCTGTTTCAACCACAAGCAACTAAGGCGTGCCAGTCAATCGCCTGTTTACAGCGAGCTAGCACTATACGTGCGTCGGGACACACCCCCATCAATGAACAGGCTATTTAGACCTGCCATTGAATCCCCAAGGCGCCCAGGGGAACGACAAGAGGGGTGTGACACTCCCTAACTCCAACACTTCTGGAATAGAAAGAAGGAAGCATCAACAGTATGTATCCCAGTCTACACAGCCGGGGTAAAAAATGTACACATTTTTACATCCCACCACCCTCCCATAGGAAAGAGACGGGGATCCCCAGAGAGACTTCCCACGCGAGCTGTACAGATTGAAAAGAATATATTGCACCTTGAGCCATGTAAAAAACTGGTTTTAGGGCCTCCGGGGAAGAGGCACCGAACCCATACACACTCAATAAACGAATTGAATCGAATATACATACAATAGAAAAGGACCCTTCTAGAGGGTCCACTCACTTTGACAATCTGAGGAGGAAGGCTCTGTACTCTGATGGAGGCTTCCTCACATGGATCACATGGAAGAAGGAGTCCGAACTCACAGAAGGCCTGAGTAGGCGCTTGGTGAGGAGGAGCCCTGACCACCCCCCCTGAAAACAGATCCATCACATGGACCTGAACAGCACACGGAAGTCCTACCAACAGAGACGCGCACGGTGACGTACTCTATGGCGGGGGAATTCCTGCGGTGCACACGCCCAATATACCAGGCCGTGGGACCAGGAACTCCCTCCCCCCCCCCCCCCCCCCCCCCCGTAACGTGCCGAACCGCCACGTGACGGGAACCTTGAAGGACAGGGGGTGTACCCCTGACCGACAGAACAATGGGGAGAGGAAAGGTTACCAGTTCACCCCTTTACGACCCCACACCCATGATACGACGTAACGACAAAAAGAGAATATGACACAGTCATAGTCAGCTCTATGAAGCGTTTCACAGCTCCACACAGCGCACGAGCTAACCTGCTATCTGATTTTTACTAAGGAAAAACACAGAATAGAGAGGGCTCTAAGAACCCCGGTCCAACATACACATGTGCTTCTGTGGCCAGTACAACCCAGTTGTAGGTCACATGACACACACAACCCATCATCATCACAATGAGAGAATACATCATTCTTGATTAGTATCGACCACAGGCCTTGCTAAGCACACGACAGCAACCAAACCAATTTCCCTTTAGGAAATAAGTTTCTCCAGCAGATTTAGCACAACCTCAGCAATCAAGCTGAGAGTTACATCGTATCCCTACCACACAAAAGACACAATTAATGCACAACATGTCTGATAGGAGGTGATAAAGTCCCCAGGGAACCGGGGGGGGAAAAACACAATCCTCCTATTTCACCCTCAATACGGCCAGTTAAAACAGGAAAACCTGTTAATGTGTGAACTCACTGTCCATTGTCATTACAGTCTGAGAAAGAACATTCTTTTACTCACTCGTCACCAAGCATAGCTTCATAGGTTAGTTGCCTTAGTAGTGAGTACACGGTACACATAAACACCATGATGTTTCTCACACAACAACCAGATCAATACATCACGACCTGCACGGAGAAGCTACTGCCAGTGACAAAAACAGCTCACACACAACCCGCAACGTATCTCAAATGCATTGCAACAACACACGTTTTGGGAAAAAAAACACCGTCATTCACAATACATTTAGCAAGGTAAAACCAGAAGACGTGTTATGAGGGTCTGGCCAACCCCGTACCTGCCCGGAACGCAGATCAGCGAAGTGCAGTCACAAGCGTCCCGTGTTGTTCGATCCGGGCAGCGTCGCCGCTCCACCAGTCGCTACAGTCCTCTTTGTTGACGCAATCCCCGTCTAGGCTCGGGCAGGGTTGACGAACATCCCCTGTCAAGGATGACGTCGTGGTCAAAAGTGTAAAACATGTTAAAAATCAAAGCACGTTCAACAGAATAGCATCAAGCTAACGGCTGCTCCAGCCGTTCGGGTGCTATCGCTTCCGCTCGCGAGACGCCGATCTACGACGCACGCGATCAGGAGCGAGCTCCCGGCGGCGCGCGAGAAGCCAAGCCACCCCGCGCCAGGCCACCGACCGGCTAACCGTAAGCTATGAACATGTAAACAATGACATAACACTCACCCAGACAGGCCGCCGTTCTGAACCCTCCTCACTTTTTAAGAGAAAAGGAAAAACAAGACGTCAACACCGCTTCACAACGGTGATAATAACACGTCCGGCGGAATCAGCACAGTACCAACTGGCCTGTATAGCTGACTTTGAACATGAATCTGCCGCTATCGCACATTACATGCACATATCCCCTCGTGAAGGAATACTCTCATTTGGATATGAAAGATGGGGTCTTAACACGGTGACAGAGAGAATCCACTCGTCCAGAACACACAGGGATCACCAGTGTCAATGGTCGCGGCCCACTAGTTAAAACTATAATGGTCGCCAGACCAAGGCCTTCTGTCGCCTAGACGGCTAAACAAAGGACCCTAGCCTGGGGCCGGTTTCCATAAACTTCGTCTAGTAGCCCCCATAGCACTAACAGACAAGTGGAGCCCGCCAGCAAACACTACTCACCCAACCTGGAACGCACCGCTCCTCACAACAGCGGCATGTCCGACAGTTCAGCTGTGGCTTGACAGGTTTCACCCCAACAAACACAGCAAGGAACTGCAGTTGAGAAGCATGCAGCGGCGTGCTCCCAATACGAAAACCGGTGGAGGGTTTGTAGAATGATCATCATCTTCTAGACACTCCAGTACGAAGACAATATCGCCGTATTTTCTCGAAAATAGTGAGAGAGAAAATAAAGATATGATGTCAACGTATCCTTGTTTCCCAAGCTGTTCCTAATCCAATTTCTTCCATCATGGTGTCAAGTGTGGGGATCTACCGAGGCACCTCTTCCTTGTGGTGAAAGCGAGAAGGAGGAGAGCAGGTGACCACACACCTGCTTATGAAGGTAAGCTGATGAGGGGTGTGGTCAGACTAATACTGGTATTAGAGGTACATTTGTGGTTTATTCAGTACGCGTGCACGTACGCGAGATAGTGCAGAAGGCGAAGCCAAGCTGAGCCCTAACGATACAGAACTATTTATGTTCCCATGACTAAATAGTTATGAATCTGAAACCTGGGTTACAAACGCATCGGCGTTTCCGGGTTCCCGTTTTGCGCTCTGATTGGCCAGGTCATGTGACATGAGCGCCAATCGTGGGACGGCAAGTTTCTACACTGGTTAAGCTTAGGCACTCTTCGAAGTTGGTTAAGGTTAGAGTTTGTCTTAGAGCGTGACGGCAAGTTCTTTCGCCGGTTAAGCTTAGGCACTAATTTCGAAGTTGGTTAAGGTTAGAGTTTGTCTTAGAGCATGGCGATAGAACGCCAGGTAGTTTGCAGGCTGTTCGACACGGAAATGGGCAAACACGCTATTGGGCGCACATGTCACATGACCTGGCCAATCAGAGCGCCGGAAACGCGGATGCGTTGTAAAAAGGCTACACGCCCCCACACTGTAAACCCGAATAAGTTTCCAGAACTTAAAAAAATTTACGTAATCCCATGCCTCAAATTTTTTAAGTTGATCAACTCAAATGTTTTCAGTTGGCTAAGACTTACAATTCTCAGTTAAGGCAACTCAAATATGGTCTGTTACTGTGACTTAAGGTTCTCAGTTAAGTCAAATCAAATATGGTCAGTTACTCTGACTTACAGTTCTCAAGTGGAGTCAACTCAAATATGTTCAGTTACTGTGACTTACAGTTCTCAGTTAAGGCAGTTCAAATATGTTCAGTTACTGTGACTTAAGGTTCTCAAGTGGAGGCAACTCAAATATGTTCAGTTACTGTGACTTACAGTTCTCAGCTAAGGCAATTCAAATATGTTCAGTTACTGTGACTTAAGGTTCACTAGTGGAGTCACCTCAAATATGTTCAGTTACTGTGACTTACAGTTCTCAGTTAAGGCAATTCAAATATGTTCAGTTACTGTGACTTAAGGTTCTCAAGTGGTGTCAACTCAAATATGTTCAGTTACTGTGACTTACAGTTCTCAGTTAAGGCAGTTCAAATATGTTCAGTTACTGTGACTTAAGGTTCTCTAGTGGAGGCAACTCAAATATATTCAGTTACTGTGACTTACAGTTCTCAGTTAAGGCAGTTCAAATATGTTCAGTTACTGTGACTTAAGGTTCTCTAGTGGAGTCACCTCAAATATGTTCAGTTACTGTGACTTAAGGTTCTCAAGTGGAGGCAACTCAAATATGTTCAGTTACTGTGACTTAAGGTTCTCAAGTGGTGTCAACTCAAATATGTTCAGTTACTGTGACTTACAGTTCTCAGTTAAGGCAGTTCAAATATGTTCAGTTACTGTGACTTAAGGTTCTCAAGTGGAGGCAACTCAAATATGTTCAGTTACTGTGACTTAAGGTTCAACCTTAAATCCATGTGATTAAGTTAACAGAAAAATAACTACACAAGCACATTATATCAACTTCAAACAACTCTTTTATTTTTTTCTATTCAAAGAGTATACATATATAATCTGTATGTTAGCAATGTACAATAACACTGTAAACACCGTATACACTGTTTTTGGACTATATTACACGTATGTTAACAATACCGACCAGGTATTAGTGCCTCGCAAAGTGCAGATATGAAGTTTTCCCCTTTTTTTGTATGCATTTAGGAGGTTTTGTTCTTCATCGAAACTATTTATCTTACAAAAACATTGTGTTACAACTTCAAACTCTTTATATTTATTTCTATTCAAAGAGTATACATCTATTTATCTTACAAAAACATTGTGTTGCCCTCTCCAACATTATGGCAATGTTAAAATTGAAAATATATATATAGAAAATATATATAGAAAATAAATACATGCATGTTATAACATGTACATACAATGTAATGTATATTACACATTTAATCCCACTGGTCACAATAGTGTAATAATGTTTGTTATAAGGCTCTGAAAATGTTACTGAATGATGTATCAATGTATTTCCAGCAAATATTGAAATAATAAAGGGTCTCAATATGTGCAGTGCACATGACCAGAGTCGTTTACATCCTGGCTGAATTACTCAAATTTGTATAGTGTGGTCATAGAATGAGCAAACATGTTGACGGCAACTATTGTGACCGTTGGGATAACACAGTGTATCTATGTACAGTACAGAATAAAATGTATAGATTATCTGAAAATTGTCAATCCGCTTGGCACATGTAAAATTCACAAACGTTGTGCTGTATATTGGGTCCTGCCAATGTGGAACCAAAATACCAATCCACATTACATGCTATACAGCTGGCAATACTGTTAATAGTGCACATACCTACATATGGAAATGCAGCTGTATTTGCTCCATGATGTATCATGGAACAAGATGGTGTTTTCATTGAAAGAGTTAGTCAGAATGTCAGAGGCACCATCCGTCATTTAGAGCAGGCTATGTTTGCAGAATGATAACTAGAACACTACAGTACTCTGTACTAAGAACACTATACAG
This sequence comes from Notolepis coatsorum, assembly GCF_963971535.1. Classification (NCBI taxonomy): domain Eukaryota; kingdom Metazoa; phylum Chordata; class Actinopteri; order Aulopiformes; family Paralepididae; genus Notolepis; species Notolepis coatsorum. The sequence continues at coordinate 95,362,219 of NC_140173.1, read as the reverse complement.
TACACTAACTATACTGCCCTGTCAAGGCAGACCGCAGTAACTTCCAAACAGTGAAACTGAGAAAAATGACTTTAAAGTTTTTTGACTTGCCATCCAAAATGTGTTATAGGTAGATAGATGATAGTACCCAGATTTAACATGTATTAATGAAGTAATCTTTAGGCATACAAAAATATGACGTAGTTATTTTAATTAACCCCAAAAAAGCAGATACTGCACTCTGCTGCACGATTTCCTTAAATAATTATACAGGTAATGTACAGGCAAAGTGCAGTAACTTCAAATACAATGTTGTTTTCCCTCCAGCTTTCATAACTTCACCTAGCCATTTTATTTGGATCATCATCATTCCAATATATTCAGGTATTAAATTTCATTTTCAAAATGGCTAGGTTAAGTTATGAAAGCTGGAGGGAAAACAACATTGTATTTGAAGTTACTGCACTTTGCCTGTACATTACCTGTATAATTATTTAAGGAAATCGTGCAGCAGAGTGCAATATCTGCTTTTTTGGGGTTAATTAAAATAATTATGTCATATTTTTGTATGCCTAAAGATTACTTCATTAATACATGTTAAATCTGGGTACTATCATCTATTTACCTATAACACATTTTGGATGGCAAGTCAAAACACTTTAAAGCCATTTTTCACTGTTTGGAAGTTACTGCGGTCTGCCTGGGTTTTGAGTGTGATTTTGTAGTTACTGCAGTTTTTAAAACCCCATATCTCCAAAACTGAGCGACATTAACATCTGAAACTTGGTCACAAGATAAAACATTTATTGACAAGGTCAATTTCACTCATAACTAAATTTTTACTTTTTTCAAGTTACTGCGGTTAGCCTTGACAGGGCAGTATACTACTGCCTACAAGGGCTCAAGGATACAGTCCCACTCTCAGCATACAAGATCGATGGTCTGCTGCTGCTGACTCCCAAGCGATTCATTCAAGTGAAACGGAACTGAGTCCAGCTAATGGTGAATAGTTATTTTATTAATCAATTATTGTGTCTTTATTCACTCTAGTTGTGTAATTGACCAGTTCATATTCTGTATAAGTTCATATTCTGTATATGTTAATAATAACGCTTCTGTGTTGCGTTTATGGCTCCTGGTATATCGCCTTGTACTCTGTACTGAGAACACTAACTCTACCACTGCCTACAAGCAATGGAAGCAGTCAGAGCAGAGTGGCATTTATGCCCATTGCCTCCTATTGTTCCTCGAGACACAAACGTTTGGGACTTGGATGTTGCCTTTGAGATTCTGATAAACTCTTTCAACTCTAAAACTTACTTGGATGAAATTACAATAATGCCAGCTATAGACGGTTAAGAAAATTCGAACTGTAAAACTCTCAAATGTAAACATATTACATAAAAAATAAAGAACAAGGTACATTGAGTAGTTTGGACCTATTGGCTGAACATCTGCAAAGTAGTACAGCAACTTTTGAAGGTATTATTTTGACATGACAAGACATTTCAGATGAGTTTCTATAGACACACTTTTGAGGTGTTGGTAAGTGCTTTGGGGTAGTGCATAGATTAGTCCAAACATTACAGGAAGGAATCACCAAATCTGGGGAGGCTGATCATGATATGACTTTCAATGACAATAGAGATTGTCACAGGCTGGTAGTGAACTGGACTTGTGTCATGATCACTGATTACAGTAAGGAATAGAAACTCATCTGAAAGAAGGATGTGGGGTGAGGTATTAATTTCCTTGTCATGTCAAAATAATACCTTCAAAAGTTTAATGCAAGAGCGGTCAGGTGACGTAGCGGAGATTGCGTTCGTCACCAACGCTGGAGACACTGGATTCGCGTGTTCGAATACAACTCCCTGCGTTGTCACCAGCTTGGCTGGCCGTTCACACTAATACAATTTGGCAGTATTAGGGGGTGGGGAAGCTGGCGGGTGGGAATCTGGCGTTGTGGACAGCGATGCCTACAGGTCAGGTCTCGGCGCTTGCTAAGCGGGGCAGGACTTGGTGGAGATAGCGTGCCCTCCCATGCGTTACACTTCACCAATGAGAGCCCTCGCTGCCAAGTGAAAAGACGTCACTGGCTGTCGGCGCATGTCTCGGGGGAAGCGTGCGATCGACTCGGGACGCCCTTATACTGACTCGTAGGAGAACATGCATACAGCACCAGGTAGGGGAGGGGGGGGGGAATTGGCACAACGACTAATTGGGACGGGGAGAAAATCCATTGAAAAATCAGAAGAAAAAAAAATGATTGCATCATCAAGTCATTCTTGAGAGTCTGCAACCTGGGCGACAGTTTACCAGCTTCTAGACCTAGTAAAATCTTCTGAATGAATTCAAAAGTGTTGGTAAGTCCCTTGGGGTAGCTGAGGTGTAGTGCATAGATTAGTCCAAACATTACCAGGAAGGAATCACCAAATCTGGGGAGGCTGATCATGATGTGACTTTCAATGACAACAGAGATTGTCACAGGCTGGTAGTGAACTGGACTTGTGTCATGGTCACTGATGACAGTAAGGAGGGCCACTGCAACACCCTGAAGCTCTGGCTCATCAGGCGTGTCCTGAAGGAATGAAAGAGACATAATAATCACAAATAAATCCATGGTTTCTACAAAGTGCAGCACAAAGCTAAGTATATGGAGTTGTGTTTGTAAGTTGTTTATATTTTAGTTAGAAAAATTTTTTTGGTGAGAAGGTTATTTTTATTTAACCAGGTTAGTCCCGTCGAGATCAAATATCTCTTTCACAAGGGAGACCTGGAAGGAAGGAAGACTGATACTTAGCATTTTGATTAACTGTTCACTTAATATACAGTTGTACTGTAAATTATTTTCACTCGGACTCACTGTGCAGGTTTTGAAAAATCCAACGACTTCCTCATGCAGATACACAGGCAGGGCATGGAGAACAGTGGTACGCCTGGTGTGAACATCATGGATTTCCTATTAAGATGTAAGATTAAGAAGAAGAAAAATAATTGTATTATATGGAAATGTTTACTAAACAAAGCGGATTTTAAACAGTCCAATCAGATATGTCCACAAATAACATGTTCACATCTTTAATGCAATCAGAAAAATGGCAAACACAATGGTGGACTAATTGTAAAATTCAAAAGCTCATTTGAATCATTGAACCTGTTCAATGTTACAGAGGTTCGACCTATGACATGTATAATAATCTATTCACCTGTTCATCGTGGATTTTTAAAATGTGAGCCAAAGCATCTGCTGTGTTCCCAGTTTTGGACGCCTTCTGTCTGAATAACGTCATCAGTCGAGGAAGATGGCGGTCAAGCTCAGCGTAGAATGTGTTGGGCAGGTTCTGGTTGGTAATCAGCTGGAACTCTGCATACACCTATATTTAAAAACAGCAGGACAATATAGTATATCAACATCAATTAGTCACTTCAACTTGGTGGATCTCTTACTTTGTTTGGTTTGGGCTTCAGAGCATGACGGCGGGATTTCTGGTCAACCATGTCATTACATGCTTTGCGGAATCGGTCGCTGATGACTAGCTCGCGGGGGCGCACAGAACACACACGCAGATGCGCCGCTAGAGTATATAAACCAGGCTTAGGAATCACAAGTTTCACTTTAAAACACACAGAATGTGCCAAATGTTAACACAGGAAAGAGAGAGCTGATCTATATTACCTCAGACTCCATTTTGAGAGCAGGCCAGAGGTCCATGAGCTCTTTCACTGGTGGGCTGGACTTCACTATGGTCTGTCGGTGCAGGGCAAATGTGGTCTGCATCAGCTTTCTAATGAGGGGCAGGTTCTTCTCAGTCTTCTTGACTTCTTCAGCAATTGTCTGCCTCAACTGCTCAAGCCTCAAGGAATCCTCTCCTTGGGGATAGTTGGGTAGGAAGTTTACTTCTGCTCGCTTGGGTCTTTTAATGTTGGAATGTGAAGGTTCGCCATCAGGATTGCTTCTACCTCTTTTTCCAGCATTTACAGTGACCTCCTCACATCCTGCCCGTCTCAGCTTGTTCCTGAAATTGCCCATCTTGAATTTGATGCTGTTCTTCCATCCATTCCAGCCGGTCTCAGATCCTGCTTCCTTCAAGCAGGGATGTTTGGCGACAAGAGCCGCAGAAGCCACTGCTATCTCTTTATCACTTGGATAAGCCTTGAAAGCATACATTGTAGATGCAAGCTTTTCTAAGATGTCGTGCTTTAGGTCTCTTGTCAACTTAAGGTGTCTCTTGTTCTGCTCAAATTCGTTGTTTCCGTCTCTAAGTTTCAGCTCAACATCGAATGCAAATGTAGGAACTGGAAAAGGACCTGGAGGCCATCTGCTTAGACGTTCTGGAGATGACATATCTGAAAGTATATCAGTAGATGCGAGAGAGCTGGAGTCGAGCGAAAGTGAAATGTGCACAACAGCTTTTTGTGGCAATTCCGTAATGTCATCAAGGGAAGTAAGTTTCCCATCAAAGTCTGGATCTTCATACAGCAAACTGAAGTCAAGGTCTATTTCCAACTGTTCTTTTATAATCTTGACCAGTGCATCAACAGAGGCGGGTCGTGAACTGAGTTTTAATTTTCTAGCCCGGTCTGTCTCAACAACACGAAGGATCATGGGTTGTGGGGAGGCAGCTGCCATTGTGCTATGGAAACTTGAATGAATCGCTTGGGAGTCAGCAGCAGCAGCAGCAGACCATCGATCTTGTATGCTGAGAGTGGGACTGTATCGTTGTGACCAGACTGCAGGTAGATGGACAGTGGACAGATGTGGTCCGGTCGACAGACAGCAGCTCAAGGACCTAAGGAGTAGTCATAAACACAACACAGAAAGCGTCATTATTAACATATACAGAATATGAACTTATACAGAATATAAACTGGTCAATTACACAACGAGTGAATAAAGACACAATAATCGATTAATAAAATAACTATTCACCTTCCGTTTCACTTGAATGAATCGCTTGGGAGTCAGCAGCAGCAGCAGACCATCGATCATATATGCTGAGAGTGGGACTGTATCATTGAGACCAGACTGTAGGTAGATGGACATATGTGGTTGTGTGGTTGACAGCTCATAGGACCTAAGATGTTCTATATACCAGGAGTCATAGTCTCGACACAGAAAAGAAACCTCGTTATTCACAAGGTAGATCTGTTCTATTTGGCTAAATGTAGACAGTCCACCACTGACTCTGACGGAGAGAAACATTCCACAGACATAGTCTGTGCCATCAATGGTTACCTTTGATGTCTGGTAGATTGTGTCACTAACTGTGTGTCCTCTAATGTGTACCTGAGCTACTGCTGGTAGAGATGAAACCAGAACAGAGTCAACCCTGGATGCCTGGGTTTTTGGCTTGAAATATGATGGTGAAGCAAGATGATATGCCATCATGTGTTGGTGTCTGATTGCCATCGTCTTCAAGATATTTTTGAAGTTTTGAGTGTCATGCACCACTCTTTTGAAAAAGCGGTGCTTGGCCTCAAATCGCATGGTCCAAACATGCAGCAGGGGTTAGTAGAGTTAGTAGGGACAGTAGGGTTAGTAGGGTTAGGGTTAGTAGGGTTAGTAGGGACAGTAGGGTTAGTAGGGACAGTAGTGTTAGTAGGGTTAGTATGGTTAGTAGGGACAGTAGGGTTAGTAGGGTTAGGGTTAGTAGGGACAGTAGGGTTAGTAGGGTTAGGGTTAGTAGGGTTAGTAGGGACAGTAGGGTTAGTAGGGACAGTAGTGTTAGTAGGTTTAGTAGGGTTAGTAGGGACAGTAGGGTTAGTAGGGACAGTAGGGTTAGTAGGGTTAGTAGGGTTAGTAGGGACAGTAGGGTTAGTAGGGTTAGTAGGGACAGTAGGGTTAGTAGGGTTAGTAGGGACAGTAGGGACAGTAGGGACAGTAGGGTTAGTAGGGTTAGTAGGGTTAGTAGGGACAGTAGGGACAGTAGGGTTAGCTGTGTTTGAGACATGGAGGATAGCCTGCATCTTTAGGAACAAGGAAGATACGTTCATTTTAAGTTGATTTCTTAGATTGTCAGTGTCACATTGATCATCATCATCCACCACTTCTATGCTATGGCCTGGACATTCTTCATGCAAATCACTAGTGACCTGGGGATCCTCAACAACAACAGCTTTTAAGTCTGATGCAAGACTTAATTGGTGTTCTCTGCTTTTATGGCAATTGAATGAAGAGTAAACATTTGTGCTATAGCTACAATCCTTATATGGGCATGTCACTGTTTCATAATTTTTTTAATGCTTTCTGAGATGACTTAAGAAAATTGATTCAGAAAAGGGTTCCCGAAATGCGCACAAAGGGCATTTTATTACCACAGGGCTCTGACTCTGTTCTGGCCTACTGCTAAGTTGTGCAGTATGATATCTTGACAAATGAGTACTCAATGCATTTAGCGTCTTAAATTTACAGATACAATCAGTATGGAGGCATGGAAGAGGACTGACTCTGGAAAAGTGGCTGTGTTGCAGTCTGTAGTGTTTAAATAACTGTATTCTAGAAGTCAAAGAAGCTGCACACAATTTACACTGCCAGACTACCATATTGGAACTATGAGAAAAAACTGATCTCTGTGGAAACAGATTAATAAACTATGTTCTGGTCTCAACGATACAGTCCCATCTCACAAATATGTTTTTATATTTACAAATAATCAGCTTACTGTTTGGCTCATTTGAATATTTCCCAGCAGCACTTGCTACCTGAAAGGCAAGGGAAAAAATACAACGTTTAGACCTCCATGAAACATATACCAGAATAACTTACAACTCAATATAACAAGTTCATACTATTAGCTTACAAAAACATGATCATCATTTTCACAGTTTGAATGTTTAACCATCAATCAGAAGGAGATAGAGAGAGAGCGCAAGAGAGCGAGAGAGAGGAGATAGAGAGAGAGGGAGGGAGAGAGAGAGCGGAGATGAATGAGAGCGTGAATTAATATCTCTCTCAAACCTCCTTTTGTCAAAAATATATATCTATTACAAACATCAATTTACAAGCTCAAAGAAATGGAGATATGTGGCTTCGACCATGCATGCCATGAGGACGCGACGCCTGCATGACACTCAACCAATATAACCAAATTAATCTCCCTCAAACCCGATAATAGGACATAATGTGCAAACAAACCTAAAATGGAGATGCGGCTTGACATGCATGCATGATGCACGCACGAGGGTGACGCCATCTTTACCTGCACTATAACTCACACTTGCACTTGACCCAATATCGAACACTTAATATTTTGCATGAAACAACATCATTTCGGTGTGCCATAATATTTTAATTGCACACAGCATGCATGCAGGCAATTGTTTAAGAAGACAATGGAGACCGAGTTAGC